>NC_090445.1:1388764299-1389079299 GCF_031143425.1 Pleurodeles waltl
ACTTTTGGCATATTGTCATAAAAATAAAGTACCTTTATTTTTAGTATATCTGTGTATTGTGTTTTCTTATGATATTGTGCATATGACACCAGTGGTACTGTAGGAGCTTCACTCGTCTCCTAGTTCAGCCTAAGCTGCTCTGCTAAGCTACCATTATCTATCAGCCGATGCTGCTAGACACCCTATACACTAATAAGGGATAACTGGGCCTGGTGCAAGGTGTAAGTACCCCTTGGTACTCACTACAAGCCAGTCCAGCCTCCTACAAGTCCTCTAACTGTGATAAAATTTAATAATTCATAATAACAGCTTTCCCACTACTCCGCCATATGAGTGCGTCACAGAGCAATACTGTTCTTGCATGCATTTGGCGCTCACACCAAGGAAAGCTAATGGTATTTATATGAGCTAGTAAAGTTAACTCAACTTCCCAAGGAAGTTTTCTGCGAAAGAAAATTTGAAAAATGTGTGGAAATTGTGCATTTTAAGTACAATCGTCAAATTATCCAAATGCCATTGGGTTTGCAGGCAGTTCTGAAGGAGCAAAATGAATCTGGTCCTCCTCAGGGTTGTTTAGTGTGCACTCCTAAAAAAAGATTCGAAAATCATACTAAAGTTATTTACTTTCTGTGTACAGTTTTTTAAAATAAGCTTAAAATTTACATAGTTTAAGGTCTGTTCAAATAATTTGGGTTTACAGTTTAACAAGGAACCCTATGATGATTCCAAATACATAAATAAATACATCCTCATTCACAATTCTGTATTACAACCCATTAATTTCACGACATTGTTCTTTTCAATTAAGTTTTAAATCATATGTTATGACTGAGAATCTATTCGAATGGGACAGGGAGAAAATTAAAAGTTACACGGTATTTCTTAATTTGGGCAGTGGACACCAGATCTCTTTTAGACTGATCTAGAAGGATCCTACTTTAGGGATGTCAGAGATTTTAATAAACTAAGGGCCACATTTAAGAAGGCCCTAGCGCCAACTTGCGCCACGTTAGCGGCATTTTTAGACGCTAATGTGGCGGTAAGTTGGCAAAAAAGCCTCGCCACATTTACAAAGTGGCGCAATGCACGCATTGCGCCACTTTGTAAATCCGTGCACCACATTATGCCAACGCCAGACATAATGTATGCAAGGGGGGCGTTCGGGCATTAGGAGGCCTGGAAAAATGACTTAAATTCCACAATGCCATTTATAGCCTCATTTCCAACTCCTGCCTAAGGCAGGCGTTAAAATGAGGCTCCCATTGTTTTCAATGGGCCTCCTGTCACTTTGCAGGATTAGTTTTAATATTTTTGGTGCTAATCCTGCAAAGCCCCAAACTACCGTTAAAATTTATGACGCTAGTTCCCTAACGTGCACCATGGTGCACCGTATCATACATATGGCGCACACATGGTGGTGTTAGGAGGACACAATGGGGGCTCAAGAAATGTGACGCATCATAACATGATGCACCACTTTTTATAAATTTGCACCTAATTTTATAGGGCACAAGGGCCTGGAGTTGTTTTAGCTTACTCCAGGACACAGCAGAGATCAAACCTACAGAGCTCTGAATTAGAAAACTGCGGGGAGATACCTAAGCATCCAGCTGTGAGTGCTTAAGGGACGGAGAAGGCTCTCCCTAAAATGGATGAAGGCCCTCCATCCCTGAGGTGGCATCCTTCATCATCGGTCACCTTCTCACCAGTTTGTTCCAAAAGTAACAGAATCAGTTTATTGAAGAAGCAGGGAGGTATCAACAAAGTTAGTGTCACCTATTTACCCTTGGGGGGTATACCTCGCAACTTACCTAAGGGGGAGCCCTCTGTGTTAACCTTTGGATTTGTCAGAACTGCTAGGCCATGTCTCCTCTACATGGCAACACAGGCAATCAAAGGTCAATTTCTACCTCAATGAACCTCATCACTGTTAGAGAGGCTCAAGGGGCAGTAGACTTATTGTATAATACCAAAACTACAAACAACTGTGATCGTCTTTTTTATTTTTACTTTATTTTTGAACTAATTAAAATGCTGTATTGATATAGGGTGCACGCTCTTGCAAGTTTTCTTTAGAGACACTTGTTTTTATTAAAAAACAAATAAGCATTTATTTCACCACATTTTGTTTCTCACTCTGTTAAGGGTAGTCTGACTTTTACCCCAAGCCCGGAATGTATTCACAATATTCACCTCGTCTCGTACGTGACTGAGACAAGTACGAGTGCGAGAAATAAGCACTAAAGAGACCTTGGCAGCGGATGCGTTAAACGCTAATGGGAGGCACCCTAGGATTAGGCAGGGGGCATCTGTTCAAAGGTTTCCTGCGGGGAGATTTCTGTTCTGTTATAAAAGTGCTTCACAATTGTTTCCCTTTGCAGCTGTGAAAACCGCTGCGGATCGATATCCTACAAAATGTGTCCAGCCCCTGAGGCAGGCGGGGTCAAACGAAGAGAGAGAAGATCTGCCTGGATTCGGTATGCACTGTGGTCCTATGAATTTACCTCCCTGTAGGAGCTTCAATGCCTGAGCCACAGCAGGAGGGGAGAGCAGCAAAAGAGCACTTACGGAAAAGATGTTAAATGCGCAGTTCTCACGTTTAGGAGAAGGAAGAGGCCAGAAACTGAGTGGCCTTTCGCGGCGGTTAGGGGACTATTTCTTTTTTTCCACATTCTTTCAACTAAAAAAAAAAAAAGCTGTTCTGGTCAATAGAGACCTAAACAACCAGTACAATCTTGTTCTTTGTTAAACATAACAAGCACTGGGAAAGCCACTAGGTTTGTCTGGCCTTTGATGAGAGTCTTTTTGCTGTTTCAATGCCTATTTTTTGTATTATGTTTTTTGTGTAATGTTAATAAAGACCAGCTAAACGCAAACATGCTTTTGGTTTCTAAAGGCATGTATTTCCTTGTAGTTGCTGGCACTGAATGGGACTTCGTTTTGTGTGGATGTGCTCCTGGTGAGAGAACAGAAAAATGTCACCCTCAATGAAGTTAGCCAATGGCTAAATTCAGCTGACCTAATGCCCCACTCTGTGTGCAATCCGGTACACAAACTTGCTATTAAAAGGGTTTTCTTTATTCTATAATTATAAAGTGCAAAGTGCAAGGTGCCACATAAAGAGACCTGGCCTACCCCTTTCTGCAAAAGCCTTCGACTGGGCCATCCCATGGTGCAGTGCAAAACAGCAATTTAAAGGAACATACTCCATTGTTTTCTTTTTTTAACTTTTTTTTAACCTTTTCTAGTATACCCACACCATCAAGTAATAGTGCAAACACACAGAACGTATAACAGCAAATATTCACATCTTCGCTTCATGCACTTTTTCTCACTCGGTCAATCTCTTCCCTATATAGGAGAAAAGTACATTTTTTCCTCTTTTGATCTCAATAATTGTCTAGTCCCTCCTGTTCACATTCCCATAATACGGTGTACTTGATCATATAATCATAATGTAATGCATGCAAAATAAGATATGAAGAAAGTCTCTAAAGGATAATAGGTAATATTTATCTTTCCACAGTTGTAATTCCAAACTGATCAACTGTCCTCCCCATTGAGTCAGGCTGTCATCACATAATATTAATATTAATGAAGTGTAATCAATAAAACAATGACAATTCGACCCAATCAGGACCTGAATCCCAAAAGTAATTCATCAACAACCTATCTTAGTGGAAATAGGCTATTCCCATGCTATATCCCATGATTTTAATCTGGTAAAGTACCGATTTAACCAAGACTTCGTTCCCCATGCGCCCTCCACTCGATGAGAAGTTAGTCTCATATCCACATACAAATTCATGACCGTGTGCAACATTTATGGAGCGTATAAACTAAAGATTACAGGGACCTATATATTCCAAATAGTATCCATATAATTACGGTCAATCCCTGAGATCAAAGGAGTAAAGGTGTTCCAAATAATATCAATATAACAATAGTCAATCGCTGAGCAATCAATCCCTAGATCAGATAGAAGATTCCTTCTCCAGTTCTATTTTAGGTTCAGAGCATCTGTATTCAAACCCCAGGGTATTTCTGTTCCAATTGTCATAATCAACCTCAGCTCCACCCTCCTGAGGGTCCATTTGCGATCTCCTCCTCTTACATTCATCCTTACATGCAGGATCCCATAGTAGCGGAGATCCTTATATTCAACGTTGTGCTGGTCCCAAACATGCTTGGCAATAACGTAGGAAAAGTCTTTGTTGGCTATTGCTCTTAAATGTTGTAATATACATAACCTCAACTTATTTACAGAATTCCCTATGTATCTCTTGCCAGGACTTCCGCATTTTCCTCTGTCCACACATGTTCACTTTCTCAGTAGCCCATTGTGAGGTTCACATAGGTTGGAGCAAAAGACGTTCCCATAGCCGTCCCTCTCCTCTGAATATAATTTTCTTCTTCAAAAATGAAAACGTTGTTAGTGAGACAGAACTCCATCATTTCCAACAGCATTTGTGTGTGCTCCCATGGACTTAATGACCTACTGCGTAGAAAATGTGCACAAGCTCTTAAACCATCCTCATGTTTTATTGAGGTATACAGTGACAACACATCAATTGTTGCCATTACATATTCTTGTCTCCAGGGTATGCCATTAATCTGATTAAAAAATCCATGGAATCCCTGATACAGGATGGAAGTGCTGTCACATATGGGAACAGGAAAATATCTAAATACCTTGATGCATTCTCCAAGACTGGGTCACATGAACTCACTATTGGACGTCCTGGAGGATTAACCAGACTCTTGTGTAATTTGGGTAACATATATATTGTTGGTATTGTCGGATATCTTTTTTTCATATACATGAATTCCTCGACTTCTAGCAGGCCCCTTTCATGCCAATTATTAAATTTATCATGACATTTCTTCATAATTTCACTTGTTGGATTCTCCTGCAATTTCTCACAGTTGTCCTGAATCGATAGTTGCCTTCTAATTTCTTGACTATATCCTCTATGATCCATTACAACTATGTAACCCCCTTTATCCGAAGCCTTTGTCACAATATTTTTGTCCTTTTGTAAATCCCGCTGCGCCCAACAGTCATCTTTGGTCATGTTAGATGTACACCCATGATGTTTTTTTTTTTTTTCCTACCAATATCTCTCAGGTCATCGGCCGTCAGTTACTGGAACATATCAACTTTATTGCATGGTGGTAATTGGGGGAAGAATCTAGATTTCCCTTTGCATCCACTCACTTCTGATTTATCAATGTCCACTCCCATTTCCATGAATAACTGCCTATCTGATAGCACTCCCTCATGCTCCATGGGCATCATACTTGCTTCCTGTTCTAACTCGCATAGAGCCCTCATTGGGATAATATCATTCATCGTCAAATTCAACATAGGCTGAGGTGGTCTTGTATCCCACCTTCCAGATGGTCTATTTGCAAAATATTTCTTCAATTTCAATTTCCTGCAAAACTTATACAAATCAATCCTTGAAGTTGCCAAGTTCATCCCTATACTGGGACAGAATGTCAAGCCCTTATTCAGAAGGTTCACATGATTGTCATTGACAATTTTTGAGGACAAATTGATCACAAGATTGCCGTCCATCTTTGAATTTATTTCTTTATGTTCCTGTTTCCTCTTCCTTTTCCTGCTCCGCCTTGTTCTTTTCGGTTAATCTGATTTTCTGGTTTCTTCTCTTCTTTGCCTCTCCTTCAAGTTGACATTTGCAACAACCTCATTTCCCCTGGAAAATCTAATCTGGTCTCTGTCACTGAGGCTCCTTCATTCCCCGAACTCATATCGGAGCGTTCCACACTAGAGGGTGTTGCAGTCTTGTCTTGGATTCGATTTATTTCTTGTCTACTGTACATTGCATCAAATCGCGTTGCAAATGTGTACACCCTCCCTGCAATGTAATCATTGTTATCTCTACTGAATTTTTTTAAACCTTTTTTGCTGCACTTCTTTTTTAAGTTTATACAATCTCTTTTCTATTTCCCCAAGCCTCTTATCTCCTCCTCGGTCATTTTATAATCTTCCAAGGCTTTTTCTAGATCTTTGATTTTGTCTGTAGCTTGTGCAAGTTCCAGGGACATTTATTTACATTAAAAAGTAATGGGAGCCACATGCCTCCCTCTCTTAGCCTTGTTAGACCCTGGGCACCCCATCCCAAAGGTCAATTTTGTTTCAATAAAGGGGCATTTTCCAAGCTCCCACTTCCTGGATATGGACTTGCAGAGAAATAAAAAAAACACCCCTTCCAAGCAAGAGTAAACACAAGTTTCCCAGCCCACCCTGGTGCCTGCAGGGAAACCGCTATGCCCCGGAACATAGCATGTGAGCTGGTGCCAGGGTATGGGGTCCCCTGGGCTATTAATGGCTCAGGGAGGAGGGAGCGTGACCACTTCACCATTTTGTAATATTTCAGTCTCAGGTGTTGGCTCCTCAGGGCCTTTGGAGGATTGGGGAGGGGGCACGCAGCGCCCCTCCCCATATAACCTAATTTCAGCCCTGGGGGGTGGTCTCTCTGAGGCCTTTAATGACTCGAGGAAAGTGGCCATGCAGCATAAGCTTCATAAATGTGGCACAGCCGCCAATTTCTTTTGTTTTTTAATCAGCAGGAGTCCTATGGCATTGCAGCATTTTGAGCCAAATTTCTTTCATTTCGGCCCGGGGGCACCTCTGGGTTCCTCCTATGGAGGCTAGGATTCAGGGTATTCCTACTCTGTCCCTTTATATATATTTTTTTCAATTTCAATACAGGGGACCAAGCCCTCGAGTCATGTAACTGCTGCCAGCAACATTTTTCTCATGTTGATGGCAGCCAATCAGAGTGTTTTCTCCAGCAGCAGGCTGACTCTTGCGGGAGCGAGATGGCCCAAGGGAAATAAACCACCCTGGGCAAATCAGAATGCTCTTATTTTAAACTGGTGCTTCCACAAGAGTCTCTTGAGTCTCTCTCAAACCCAACCATCAAGATATACAATTATTGTTGTATATCAGTTTCTCAAAAACTACTAATCAGTTTTACACAAAATCACAAATATCACAATCTGCAGGCCAAGATCTAGCTTCTTGCCAAGTTTGATTTGATTCCGCTAAGCAGTTTAAGATGTAGCCAGTCTTAAAGAAATCTATGGCAAATGCATGGAGATTTTAAATTTGGGCCCCCCCCTTTTCTTTCAGCCCCCGCTGGATGAATCACCCCAAAACTTTCAATGCACAAACTAGTCAAACAGTAGCACCTTTTTGGAAAGTTTTCTAGAGATTCATCAAACTGGGCCAAAGTTATTAACAACACAAAACACACTATATAAATCTAGGAAAATCCAAAAAATCTTTGCTTTAGCTAGAGTTAAAAGTAAGGGATGATCAGGGAGATGGCTCTGATGTCTCAGGCATGAACACTCATGCACTCTAGATGCATTGCGTTCAATCTTTTGTTTTAAATTCACCACTCTTCCTTATCACAGTACTCTTGAAGACCGTCCTATATTCTGCCCATTACTCTGATGCCAGCCATAGCCAATATTGCTGAAAAAAACAATGGTCTGAATCTGATTTCTGGCCATGTTGGGGTACAGAGACATTCTTTGTCACTGTTCTGGAACATCTGTGCCTAATCTTTGAAACTGAAAACAGTGGGTTATTGGTCTTTTTGTATTTACTTGGATCTATCTGCTACATTTAATACAGTCCACCATATGATTCTCATTAAGTGAATAGGCCTACAAAAATCCCCAGGATGACTTTTAGTTAATTTAGGGCATGCTGTTTCATTCCCATTGTACAAACGGCAGAATACTCTGTTTTGTGAAATAGTTACCACCAGAGCTCAGAAGTCAGTAACTGATCAATAGATTGCGACTGCAATTGAGTCACCAATTAGTTTTAGAACATTGGAATGTTGGGAGCTCATTTGGAAACAATGGAGTCCTCCAGGTTTCTGATGGCTGGTAAAAGCCCGGAGTCTCAACATTCCAATTCTTTTTGTTCACAGCAACAACTATGAACAAAGGTCTCACAGAGCCCGAGGAGATTTTCTCCTCAGGCTCTTTGAGGCCTATGTTTCATTTAATAGAACTCTCTGCCCTCTAGTGGCGGAATGTTCTAAAAGCCTTATAGCCCTTCACAGCTGGGCTATACTGGCCACTAAAGTCCTGCTTCCTTGTTAAAGGTCCTCGCCATCGGCTCGGCCTTTAGCGCTGGAGCGGGTCTTTAATGGCAGGTATACCCAGCTACGGCAGGCCCTAAGGCTATAATACATAATTCAAGTTCCGAATTGGGGGGGGGGGCAACTTGTTTATGCCTCATTCCTACTTATAATAAGGAAAGTGCAACAAAATCCCTTTTTAATGAATAGGAAAGATTTTTTCAATTTGTAAAAGGGATTTTGTACAAGCCATTTTGCAATCACAACCCCTGTGGTTTTGCATTTTTTACATAAGATAGTAGAGTTCTGTTTGAAATTGGGTTACAGGTTGAGGCAAGGTGGCCCTCTGTTCAGGCAGCAACCATAATCTCTGTCAGGGTGAAAAACATGCAAACCTCAAATTAACCTGTACGTAACCCTCTGGTAGCTTGGCACAAAGTAGTCAGGCTTAAATTAGAGGAAATGAGTACAGAATGTATGCAATACGTCAAACAATAATAAAGTGAAAACAAAACACAAGAAAAATATCACGCAAATTTAGAAAACTATAGTAAGATTGAATACATTATTTGAGATCAAAAGAACAAAATCCAATTAGTAGAACCAAGGATAATCAATTTCAATGATTTAAGTGAAAATAGTGCCTATAAACAAAAAGTGTTGAGTGGTTATCTGGTTGGGCCAGATGGGCTAAAGTCACAAGTTCTGGCTTACTGCGATGGAGTGCAGTCTGAATACAGGGATCATGTTAGGCCTGTTGAACCAAGTACCTTAAATCTGGGTTGGGGTGCATTACGAGATCCTGTGTCGAGGATGCAATGCATAGAGGCAATTCAGAGGAGACATGGCTGTAATGCACAGTTCTGCAGTGCTGTTGGTGATGCTGCCGCTGAGTGGCTTCTGATGCAGAGTGTTGTGTCAAAGATGCAGCTGGAACCAGTGGTTCTAAAGAGGCTGAGGGTCTGCGTCATCATCGAAAATGCCCTCGTTGAGGAGCTTGCGATGCAAAGGTTTATGTTAAAGACACATCAAAGATGCATCATGCAGCAGCGGTTCAGAGAGAGTGCTGGCTGTGCTGAGAGGTCAGGCATCAGTGATGCATCGCCCTGCAACGGTTCTGCAATGGAGCTGACAGGAGATGCGGCTTGCTCAGTCGGTTCTGCCCACATCACCAAAGCTGGGCTGGCAGAGCACATAAAAGTCCACTTACAAGGATCCAGGATAGGGGTTGCACCACTTGTGTGTGGGGCAGGGGGCAAGACTATGCAAACTGAGTTCAGGTGCTGGATTCAAGGTGGTTGGAGCGTTTCTGTCCCTAAGGCTCTGATCAGGAGGCCAGTCAACTAGCCCTTGGAGTCACTCTGGTGGTCTTGGGATCCAAAAACAGGTCCAGTCCTTTTCATTTAGACATTAGGGCAGTAGGGCAACAGAGTAGCAATCCTTCTTGCAGAGCAGGAGAGCCATCCTTCTGAGTCCTCCATAGGTCCAGAAGTGTACTGAATTATTGGGTCTGAGGGTCCATTATTTATACCCGGTGGTGCTTTGAAATAGGAGAAGGTTCTGGAGGTTTCCACCCAAAGAGATGTTTAGAATTTCCACGCCTCCCTGCTCTGGCCCCATCTTGCCTGGGGCCGCAAAAGACTAGTGTCAAACCCTTTGTGAGTGTGCTGAGACAGAGCCTGGGTGATGTGCAAGTGTTTTAGGTGACAGCTCCTCCCCCTTGTAATGTAAGAGATAGCCCATTCTGCCACCACATATTTCCTCTTTGTCTCACTGCCTGGGAGCCATACACAAATACCAACTGCCAGCTCCTCTTAGTCATGTGCCCCAGGATACAAGGTGCATACACCAAATGGTTGGGATAAGAAAATGCAAACTTTCTAAAAGTCATTTTCAGATTTGTGACTCAAAATTCAACTTTACCATCAGAGAGGGTTTTAAATTACAATTCTTTAGACACCAAACTCAATAGTCAACCTGCTCCCAAATGAATGTTATCACTTATTAAATGTGAAAAAAGAACTCAATGTTATGGAGACCTAGGCCTTGGTTTTGTGAAAAACTAATTTGACAGTTTTTCATTACCAGGATATGTAAAAGTAAAAAGTACATATGCAACTTTTTAAATACACTGCACTCTGCTTTACGGCCTGTTTAGGGCCAACCCTAGGGGTGACATGTGTATCGAAGAAGGTTTAGGCCTGTCAAAAGGTTTATTTTAGCAGTTCAAAATGGCACTTTAAAACTGCATATAGAGGCTGCGGTGGCAGGCCTGACACATTAGGCAGGCTAATTAAGTGGGTGGCATGGTCATTGCTGCCAGCTCACTAGTAGCTTTTAATTTACAGGCCCTGGTTACATGTAGTACCACTTTACTAGGGAGTTACGAGTAAATTGAATGTGAGAATTGGGTGTAAGATAATGTCACCATGTTTAAAGGACAGAGCACTTTAGCACTGGTTAGCAGTGGTAAAGTGTGCAGTGTCTTAACGCCAACAAAAATGAGATCAGCAAAAATGGAGGAGTAAGGTAAAATGTTTGGGAGAAGACAACCCTATGGCTGATCTGTCAAACATGTTATTTTTGTCTGAACAGACATATATCTTCCCTCTACTTCTTTTCAGGTTGCACCCTCTCTCTGATTTTTATGGCTTTTCCAGGGCTCAGCCCTGTTACATTTATTGCTTAATGAATGTCTCTAGCTCCTCACAAACATTTAAAAGTCTGGCTGTGGAATTTTCTTGCATGCTCACCATGTATAACATGCTCTCACTTAATCACAAGTTAACCCTTGCCCTACTGCTTCTTTGACTGCCATGCAAGTGTGGTCTAGCCTGAGCATTCACAAGTTACTGAAATATTCTACATATCTATGAGAAATGTGAGCTTGCAAGTTCCTTATGGGCACACATTCTTGGCATACTCCTTTCCCAACTCATTAATGTAAAAATGGGATTTACAATGAAGGACCTTATTATGACAAATGAAATTCACATAGGCCTGCTTTCATCAGCTATAGCATTTGAGGAAGATTTTCTCCCTTCTTCCTTAGGATGCTGTGTGGCCTCTTCAAATTAAGTTATTTGTTTGAGGCATTAACACCCCCTGCCATGTGTGCCTCAATTCACTTTGTTGAAACTCTCCCTTGCACACATTAAGCCTCCAATCCCACTGATCCCTTTTCCCTGTGACAGAAGTCGAGGCCGCACCCACTGAACTACAAGCTTTGGTCAGCATCCCAGTATCTCTCTTAGTCCCCACATTCAAGCTTTCCTGCATGGGTAGCCAGGGACCTTTAGCACTCAGTTCCAATTCCCGGGGCACTCCCAACCTAAACTATACTCTAAAAGCTTTCTCCTCTGTTTAGAGTCCTATTAATGTTCATCTTGTTTTGATGATGTCCATTCGAGATGAAGCCTTTAGATCTAAGTAAATGTTACAAACTCTTTAAATCAATCATTCAATTGATCAATAGTTTTTTGCTCACAGTGTCAATATATAGAGGAGCCAGTTATGTGCAAACGACTCTGGGTCAAACCCCAACGATGCAGTTTAGTCCGAACTGCTATGCTGTTTCCCCTGTGTGAGATAACACGCAACCCCATTTTGACCTCATTGGGCTTCATCAGTGGTAAAGATTATTTCAAGAACTTCATCCTTCACTTTTCTCCATGTTTTCTATGTGATTGAGACAACCACAAGTGAGAGAAATAAGTAAAAGGAGCTGAGAATCTGAACACCCAAATCCCATCCCGAGCATATCAGGCTTAAAGAGGGGTATCTCTTGAAGGTTTTTCTAAAAAAAGTGTTCTATTCTGATGTAAAAAATTTCACGATTTGTTCCATTCCCAGCTCTTAGAAGGTTCTATGGACCGATTTCTTGCAAACGTTTTCCAATCCTAGAAACAGATGGACGGGCAAAGGGGAATGCAGGAGTTCTGACTCAGTCCAATGAATGTCCCTCCGTTGAGCTGCAGTAAATGAGCAACAAGCATGTTAGATTGACCTGTTAGCATTCAAGGAAATTAAAAGATAATGCACAGAGAGGTCATCCCCAGCAATATCCTGAACTGTCTCTCATTCCCTCAATGGAAGGCTTTGAAACCCCGATTCTTTCTAGTGGCTGAATTCTGTATTGGCCTCTAAGAATTTACTGTGTTTAATATGAAATCTCTCTGGGGCCTTGCATCTTTGAACTTACCAATGGACCCAAGTTGTTGTCTCTGTCATCACCACCAGCCGAAAAAGAATGCACGCCATCTGTCATGCCCAGTGTAGATAATATGATGGACCCCATGGAGGAAATGAGGAGGAGACCTGAAACACATGCTGGTAGACAGAGATAGCACCACGGAAAGCTTAGACACCCCACCGCCACACACACACACAGTGAACCATAGCAAAAACACAGGCAGCAAGTTATGAAATTAGAAAAGGAAGTGAAGCTAAGGTGGTTGCTGAAGGAAATGTTGTGGGCGGTTATTCAGGGGTAATACAGGAGTAAAGGGATCAGATAGAGGCAATTAACACCCCAATGATATAGGGGGATAAGAGGTTAGAAAAAAGCATAAAAGCAAAAGAAACTAGGACAAAAATACTGAATACCACAGAAACAGTCAAAGGGTGCAAACAAAGGAGAGAAAGGCGAAATGCAATTTACAAAGAAGAGGCTATATATATGGAGAAGCAGGGTGAGAATGATTGGCGTGCATCTCTGCCACAACAGGCAGGGAGGGTGAAAAATGTATGGCCTGGAAAATAAATAGGAAACTGGGAGAGGGGTGATGATGCCTTCCCCAATGATATTGAAAAGGGTAACCAAAACAGAATGAACAGGGGGTAAGAAAAAGCAACGCCTACCTCTGCCAGCAGAGCAACAAAGAGGACAAGGGAAGATAACAGATGAGATGAAGAAGAAATCAGAGAAAGGGTAGACCAAAATGTCAGTCTGGGAAAGTACATGAACCATGTAAGGCTCTCATAAAAAATTTAAAGATCACTAGGAGACGCAGCGAAACATTCCTGATCCAAGCGACTGATCGTGGGAAAGAAGACACATTCAGGAAGTGCTCAGGAGGGTAACAATGAGACTGATTGGTTAATAGGATTAAATTAGGGTAAAGTGAGTCTCAAAGAAGGGGAACAAGAGACCTCACATAAGGAAAGTGGTGGCATGTTTGATATGAAGCGTAAATTGCAGCAAGAGAGGGTTAGGAGCAGGTCTAGGTGGGTGGCAATAAGATCATAGTAGAAGAGACACATTTGTGAGCTGCAAGAGGAAGAGCAAGGACAGGGAAGTGGGGTACAGTACTTAAGAGTGCAAAGCAGAAGAGGGGCCACAACAAAGATGCATTGGACCTGCTTGAATGATATCCGAAAGCATGTTTGGTCACATGGAGAGGTATGGAGGCAGCAAATGAGATGAGAGTTGAAGGGAGGCAGGGAAAGGTGAACCACAGTAAACAGATGGTACTGAACAGGGTACAACCACAAAGAGGCAAGATAAGAATAAAGACATAGGGGTCGAGGTAATAGTTGAGAAGGCGACCATACATTAACTACAAAGAAGAATAAATCATCCTACATGTAGATCACACAACTGATGCTCACTTAATTGGGGCAACCATGTAAAAGATATGGGCAGAGGAGTTTGTAGGTGTTTTTAAAACACAAAATCAATAAATGTTTTGGAAAGATAGGTACAATGGGGAAGAAGTGGAAATATCACAGTAGCTTAAAGTGAGTAGCTTAAGTGAAATACACCATCATCATTTTTTATATTTATTAGCATGTACTATATGGGTTATTATTAGAAATCCCCACTTGAAATATGAAAGAGCATTTCTAGTCACAGGTTTGATTATAAACTGGAATTACAGGAACACTGAGTTCAGTAGATGGGGTGCATGTAACAGTATAACAGCGATTAACTCCAGCAGCCTCAGTGGCATTACACAAGTTCACCTGCAAAGAGCTGGTAAAAAATAGGGTGTGTGTAGATAATAACAGTGATGAAGCTGAGCATTTGTCAACGAGGTAGGCCCAACTATTGAAAGCGTATAGTACAAATGCAGATAGCTTTACAGTAGTAAAAAATGTATTAAAGCACTGGAAGTCAATAGTTATGAAAGAGATTATGGCCTTCATTACAACCCTGGCGGTAAATGCCGCTTACCGCCTTGCAGAAGATTGCCAACATACACTGCGGACGCGGAATTCCACTATAGTTATTACGACCCACAGCTCGGAATCCACCATAATACAGACACCCACACAAGTCCGCCACACCAAAGGTCAGTGATAAACTGGCGATAACAAAACCTCCACCATCACGCCAACAGGAATACGCCCACACTATCACGACCCACGAATCCACGCGGCGGTCTTTCAACCGCGGTATTCCATTGGTGGTACACACCGCCGCGCTCAAAATACACACACATTTACAAAACACAAACACATTGGACAATTTGAAATACACACACCTGACACACATACACACACCACACCCACACACCCAATCCAATATAAAACACACACCCACATCACCCACAAACCCTTACTACCAGAATTCTGATACCACGCCAGAGAGAGACACCACCATAAACAACACCAGCATCCACTGACACACAACACTATCACTTACACAACATCCACGCACCTCAAACAACACACAACAACACATCCCCTCACACATCACAACACACACCACCTCACACATCACCCACACCACATCATGGCACCTCAACGATACCCCAGGTTCTCTAAGAAGGAGCTCAGGGTCATGGTGGAGGAAATCGTCCGGGTAGAGCCACAGCTATTCGGATCACAGGTGCAGCACACCTCCATTCCAAGGAAGATGGAACTATGAATCGTCGACAGGGTCAATGAAGTGGGACTGCACTCCAGAACACGGGATGACATCAGGAAGAGGTGGAACGACCTACGGGGGAAGGTGCGTTCTGTGGTCTCCAGGCACCAGATTGCTGTACAGAGGACTGGCTGTGGACCCCCACCTCCTCCCCCACAACTAACAACATGGGAGGATCAGGTCTTGGCAATACTGCATCCTGAGGGCCTCGCAGGAGTAGCAGGAAGACTGGACTCTGGTAAGTCAAAGCTTTACTATTATATCCCCCACCCTACCTGCATGCCATCACATACTCCCACCCTCACCCCCATCACTCCAACACCTCACATATGCCCCACTATCACAACCCACCCATCCCAACACCAAGCCCTGCATGCAACACCAAAGCATGGACACCCATCACCAAAGCATGTCCACTACAGATACCCACACAGACCCCAAACCAAATATCACACAAGGACCAAGACAAGAATGCAAGCACTGGAGTACAGGGTCACTCACCCATTGCACACAATGGCACACACAGATGCAATAATCATGCCTTTACACCCCTGCAGGACCCCAACCGAACGTCACCGGACAGGAGGTACCAGACATATCCAGTCCCCCCACAGAAGAGACCCACAGTGATGACAGCAGCTCTGCACAACTGGATCAAGATGACCAGCCTGGCCCATCAGGGACCTCAGGACAGTCGGTTCCCCTGACACTGGCACAAGCCACCACAGACCCTCCCCCCTCAGGAAACACCAGCCCAACACCCACCCAGTGGGCCCATCCCTCTGTCCCCAGGACACATCAATCAGCAGTGTGTCCACCACTACAGGGAACCCAGGCAAACCCACCAACCCAAGAAAATAAGGGACCTGGGGGCAGTGGCAGTGGGCACACGGTTCAGGGGACAGAGGCTCAGGAAAACAGGGAAACTGGGAGGACTGCTGTGCGACAGGGGGAGGACAGGCCCAGGGAACCCACTCTCCATGAGGCCCTCTCCAACATCATGGGAGCTTACCATCATTCCCCGGAAATGATGGCAACGGTACTGGACAAGTTTCAGGAGACCCAGCGGCTGCAGGAGGAACACTATCTGGGGATCAGGGAGGACCTGAGGTCCATTAACAACACCCTGGTCACCATTGCAGGGGTGCTGCAAGACCTTGTCAACACCAGGAGGGACACTGTGGCACAACAAGGGGCCCCTGACACTAGCCTGGACGATGAATAGCCCTCCACCTCCACCAGCACTGGTGGACAGGAGGCACCGCTACAGGAACACGACACCAGAACCCCACCCCCTGCAGATGGAGAACCACCCGCAAACGGTCCCTGAGATCCAGGAACAAGACAGAGAACATTGCCAAGACCCCCGCCAGGAAATGAGACCCCCCTGAATGTCACCCTTCTGTCCCACTTTGTCACCCTGTCCATCCTTCAACTGCCATTGCTCCACTTCCTATGCCCCTTTGGACAATGCACCTGTGAAACAAATAGACTGGACTCTGCCATGGACATTCCTCCACCATCCCCCCTGCCCATTTTACAACCCCCTCCACTTATTTGCACAGAAATAAACACACTTCAATCACAAAACAATCTGGAGTCAGTCGGTGCTTTCACAAACGTGTAACTGCAATAACCATGGAATATAGCAATGTCAATTTAATTGTTCACATACCGATGTAACACAGCTGTAGGGCTGGAGGAAATATAGCAGAGGGCACAAAGTGGGACCCACATCTGTGAAATAGAAAGGCAAAGTGACAATCAGGGTCCATACACTGAGTGAAAATGACAGACTCATGCTAGCTCCAACAATAGTATGAGATATGGGAGGCAGTGACATCTTCTTACCTGTGTTTCATTGGAAGTATTGCATGATTATGTTGTTTCTGTTGTCGATATCCTCTTCTTCTGCCTCCTCTTCTTCACTGTCCACTGTGATGCTATTAATTGTGTTTGACCAATGACTTTTTGTTTCACCACTGCGCATATTGGTTGCTCGAAGTTCATCAGTAGCACATTACATGTTGTATTCAGTTTAGCTGCCTATTGGCTTTAACATGGCATTAGACATTACATTTGGTATTTAGGTTAGCTGCCTATTGGCTTTAAAGTGGCGTTAGACATTGCAGTTGAGACATTGCAGATGAGCTGTGTTTTTCCAAGCTGTGTTTTTCCACATGATAGACCAAGCTGTGTTTTTCATATCAAAGTCTAGCTGATAAGAGAGCGTACATTTGGGGGCATATTTATACTCCGTTTGCGCCGGAATTGCGTCGTTTTTTTAACGCAATTTCGACGCAAAACTAACTCCATATTTATACTTTGGCGTTAGACGCGTCTAGCGCCAAAGTCCATGGAGTTAGCGTCATTTTTTTGCGTGGACACCTACTTTGCGTTAATGAGATGCAAGGTAGGCGTTCACGCAAGGGGGCATTACTCCTGTCTTTGCTAAGACAGGAGTCATTTCTATGGGGGTTGGGAGTGAAAAAAAATGGCGCAAATCGGGTTGAGGCGCAAAAATTGCCTCAACCTGACTTGCCCCATTTCTTGACGCCCAAGCTCCATTTTCCCCTACGCCGGCGCTGCCTGGTGTACATTGTTTTTTTTAACGCACACCAGACGGCGCCGGTGGCTAACGCCGGCTAACGTCATTCAATAAATACGGCGCCCGCATGGTGCTTCAGAATGGCGTTAGCCGGCGCAAATTTTTTTGACGCAAAACTGCGTTAGCGCAGTTTTGCGTCAAAAAGTATAAATATGGGCCTTGGTGTTTTCCTTTCTGCTCAGCCTTGGGAAGAGGAGGGGTCTAGGAGATCTGGCCAATCTCCAAAGGCTTGCCTTCCTTTCCCGAGTCTGAGAGGACGAGCACATTTTTGGAACGATGGCCCTGGGCAACAGCGAGGGGAGAAATATCTTGACTTCAGACAGGAACGGACGTCAGTTGTCTGTCCCCATTTGGGTAGAAAAAATCTCTTTCTCGCAGTTGAACCGGAGTCATCAACTTGCAGGCCCCAGAAAGATGAAGCAGTGATAGGCCCTATGGTGATGCACTTTTGATGTTTATGCTTTGCTTTGAAGTTATGCTATAATATAATCACATGTATTTGCTGTGTGCATTGCAACTGAGAAGTATTTTGATATATTTTGCTTTCATTTCTGCGACTACTTTTGAACGTATGCTTCCAACCTACTAATTTCGTCTCTCAGGAACCTGGTGGTGAAGTAATAATAACAATAAATGTCTTCTTTAAACTAAGAAGTGCATTCCAGAGAGGTTTTATAAGCTCAGTCATAAGATAAGAGAAGGAAAGCAGGACATCCACAGGCTCCACAGCTACCACAAGACCACAGCTGGACCATCCTCCTGCAGAAAAGGCACCTGCCGTCGCAAAGCCAGTTTGTGCAGCATACAGCAGGCCACGATGATCTGGCACACCTTCTTTGGTGAGTAATAGAGAGAACCACCTGTCATATGGAGGCATCAGAACCTGGCCTTCAGGAGGCCGAAGGTGCGTTCAATCACCCTCGTAGTTCGCTCATGTGCCTCATTGTAGCGTTCCTCTGCCCTTGTCCTGTGATTTCTCACTGGGGTCAGTAGCCATGACAGATTGGGGTAACCAGAGTCATCTGCAAATGTCGAGGGACAACTGTTAGACACACACTAACCGGTAGGGACAACCCCATACCCAGACAACTATTCACACTCTATAGGGTCCTTGTCCTCACCTATTAGCCACACACAGTGCCTCTGGAGTTGCTCCATCACATAAGGGATTATGCTATTCCTCAGAATGTAAGCGTCATGCACTGAGACAGGAAATTTGGCATTCACATGGGAGATGTACTGGTCGGCCAAACACACCATCTGCACATTCATAGAATGGTAGCTCTTCCGGTTTCTGTACACCTGTTCACTCCTGCGGGGGGTACCAAGGCCACATGTGTCCCATCAATAGCACCTATGATGTTGGGGATATGTCCCAGGGCATAGAAGTCACCTTTCACTGTGGGCAAATCCTCCACCTGAGGGAACACGATGTAGCTGCGCATGTATGTCAGCAGGGCAGACAACACTCTGGACAACACGTTAGAGAATATTGGCTGGGACATCCCTTATGCAATGGCCACTGTTGTTTGAAAGGAACCACTTGCCAGGAAATCGAGTACTGACAGTACCTGCACTAGAGGGGGGATTCCTGTTGGATGGCGGATAGCTGACATCAGGTCTGGCTCCAACTGGGCACACAGTTCATGGATTGTTGCACGATCAAGTTTGTAGGTGACTATTACGTGTCTCTCTTCCATTGTCGACATGTCCGCCAGTGGTCTGTACACCGGAGGATGTCGCCATCTCATCACCTGCCCCAGCAGATGTGCACTATGGATGAAAACAGCGAGCAGAAATTCAGCCAACACTGAGGTATCACAAAATGTCATTTGCACACATTTATTAATCCGCAAATTGCCTGTTACTGTGTGTATTCAAGGCCTACATTGCTGTGACGCAGTTAATATTAATGCATTGTGGCCCCCTGAAATGGCAGCTGCCTGACCTGTAAGGTGGGACAAGGGGATATGAGGTAACTGCACTGGCGTTGTATACCGTCGCGGTAGGCGGTCGAAGACCGCGGCGCAATCCTGCATTGGTTAACATTGGACCCTATGGGTCCGAGGAGCCAATGACGATGTACGCCGCAGTGACGGTACGCACCGCCGCGAACGTGACCGCCATTTTCTGTCTGTTCACTCACTTGATACCTGACCTTCAACAGGAGAGGACCTACACTGCAAGTGCTGCTGTGACCTCAGTCTGGAAGCGACGATGGCTCATGTTTCTGGGGAAAGGGCCCCTGGCTTCACTTCGGAGGAGTTGGAGAAACTAGTGGATGGGGTCCTCCCCAGGTACACACAACTGTACGGTCCTCCAGACAAACAGGTGAGTACACTGTGAGCATGCCGCATGGACAATGCCTGTTTGGAGTGGTGTGGATGGAATATACATGGGGGGGACTGAGGCCTGCATGTGTGGACGATGGGTGTATGTGCGTCAGGGCAAGGGTGGGAACGTGGGCCAATGAGTATGACAGTGCGGACGGGTAAACATTTTACTTTTCCCCTGTACTATTCCTCTAGGTCATCCCCCACCAAAAGAAGGCTATTTGGCATGCCATCGCCAATGACGTCCGGACCTGGGGGTCCACCACAGACGGAGCACCCACTGCCGTAAAAGATGGGAGGACCTTCACCGCTGGAGCAAGAAGACGGTGGAGGCCCAGCTGGGGATGGCCTCCCAACGTGGGAGGGGTGCCTGTCGCACCATGACCCCCCTGATGTTCCGGATCCTGGCGGTGGCGTATCCGGAGTTGGATGGGCGCTTGAGGGCATCACAGCAGCCACAAGGGGGTGAATACACTCTCATTCAGCTGACTCTGCGTGCATTACGAGGTGTCTGGGTGGGGGAAGTGGGCAGTGGGTTCCCCTAGGCCAGGGCGATCTTGGTAGGCAAGGTCCCTTGTGAGGCAGGCTCAGTGGCACCCCAACCCCACTAGTGGTTAGTGCCATCTACACCTAGTCAGGCTCCTGTGACTTCCACATGGGCAGCAATCGGGCTTAGGCCTTGTACCCCATGGGCATGTGATTAATCTAGGAACTATAAGTGCATGGCGTAGTGCAGAGGGCTGCTGTGTCTGTAGTGTCCACCAGCGGTAGTGGTGTTGCATGCACTGAACATGTCTTTCTTCTGTCTTTCCCCCCCTTTTGTGGTCTCCCTGTTCTTGTGTGCAATAGCATCATCAGGCGGAAGAGCATTGGCACCGGAGCAGGAGGGAGCTGCAGCCCACTTGGCCCTGGAGGGCGAAACAACGGAGTCTGAAGCCACCAGTGGGACGGAGGGCGAGGGGAGCTTCACAGCGGGGACAGGAGCAGACAGCAGTGACAGCGACTCCTCCTCTGATGGGAGCTCCCTTGCAGTGGCGGGCCCCTCTGTGCCCCCCGCATCAACAGGTACAGCCGCCACCCCCCCACCAGCACCACCCTCCCAGCAGCCCCTCAGCGTGTGTCCCGTGCCCGCTCACCCAGGAGGGTGGGCATCTCCTTCGCCCCAGGCACCTCAGGCCCTGCCCCAGCCAGCCCTGCTGCCCTCAGTGAGGAGGCTATTGACCTCCTGAGATCCCTCACTGTTGGGCAGTCTACCATTCTGAATGCCATCCAGGTTGTTGAGAGGCATTTGCAACCAACAAATGCATACCTGGTGGGCATTCATTCTGGGCAGGCAGCCCAACAGAGAGCATTTCAGGCTCTGGCCTCAGCACTGATGGCAGCCATTGTCCCTGTGTCCAGCCTCCCCCCTCCAACTTCCTCCAACCAGACCCAATCCCCTGTACCTCAGCCTATCCCAAGCACACTATCAGACCAGCATTCACACACATCAACACACAAGGGTGGCTAAGGCAAACATAAGCACCACACATCCCACAGGCACTCACACAAGCATCATACCCATGCAGATATACCAACATCCATGCCTCCACTGTGTCCCCCTACTCCACGTCTCCCTCCTCCCTCCCAGTCTCGTCTCCACTCACACCTGCATGCACTACATCCTCAGCCACTACCTCCATCAAAAGCACGCCCATCACCACAAACCGCTCACGTGCACTCACCGCCACCACTATCATTAACACATCCCCAGTGTCTTCTCCCAGTGTGTCTGTGAGCCCTCCTCCAAAGTGCACAAATGCAGGCACACACCCACCCAACAGCCATCCAACTCACAACAGCCTCCAGCCCATGCACCGTCACCCAAATTCAGCAGACGTACACCTCCTACAACCACTACCTCTACCTCCACTCCCAAACCCCTTCCATCTACCCGTCCCAGTGTGTCTAAAAAACTTTTCCTGACTAATATTTACCTCTTCCCTACACCTCCCCCCCCGTCCTTCCCCTAGGGCCAGGCTTTCCAGGTCGCAGCCCAGCACCTCAGCCAGGCACAGTGGTGCCAGCAACTGCGGGGTCTTGGAATGTGCCAACCATCAGGGCTGCCAGTGTGCCACGTAGCGAGGGCAAGGACATTCCGCCACCTGCCAAGGTGAAAAAGGTGCCCACATCCAAGAGGGAGAAGCCGAAAACACCTGCCACCAAGGGGTCAAGGAAAACGAAAGGGGATAGTGGCAAGACAGCTGCGCTACCATCAAAGGTGGGGAAGGGCCAAAAACTGAAGGGCAGGTCAGGAGAGGTCATGGTGGCACCGACTGAGGGACCAGAATAACACCTTCTGTCCACGTCGACGCCAACCTGTACAGCGGAGAACACCGCCACCTGCACTGCCACCTGCACTGCCACCTGCACCGCCACAGACCTCACCAACAGCACCGCCGCCACAGACCCCGCCGGAAGCACCACCGCAAAAGACCCCGCTGCCACAGACCCCACCGCCAGCAACGCCGCCACAGACCATGCAGCCAGCACCGCCGCCACAGACCCCGCAGCCAGCACCGCCGCGACTGACACCACCGCAAGCACCGCCAGCGGCCCGCGACATCCTCAGACAGTGCCACCACAGCAGATATGGCTACCATCCCCAGTGGTCAGTCGTCCGAGGCTGGTGGTGAGTTCCAGGACCCTGGGCAGCTTCCATGAAGCATCACTGTCATCACAGTTGTCACCTGCATATGGAATGTGAAGCCGCAGCAGTGTGGGGGTATTTCTCTGCCTCCATGGCGTAACATCCTACCTGTTCCCAGGCAATCTCGTGGCACACACACCCAGGCGAGTGTATTGTTCCGGCCACAATGCACGTGGAGCACTCTAGGCACAAAGCCCCTTCCAGAACCAGTGGAGAAAGGCATCCTCTACCTCAGACCTTGGCAGGATGAAGCACTCTGGGCACAAAGCCCCCTCCAGAACCAGTGGAGAAAGGCATCCACTACCTCAGTCTTTGGCAGGATGAAGCACTCTGGGCACAAAGCCCCCTCCAGAACCAGTGGAGAAAGGCATCCACTACCTCAGTCCTTGGAAGGATGAATCACTCTGGGCACAAAGCCCCCTCCAGAACCAGTGGAGTATCTCATCCACTACCTCAGTCCTTTGCAGGATGAAGCACTCTGAGCACAAAGCCCCCTCCAGAACCAGTGGAGACTGTTATCCACTTGAGAGACTGTGGCTTTGCACTCCCCAGGATAAAGCAGTGGGCAAACCACCCAAAGAAAAGACTTGAAAGACTGTGGCTTTGCACTCCCCAGAATAAAGCAGTGGGCAAACCACCCACTGAAAAGACTTGAGAGACTGTGGCTTTGCACTCCCCAGGATACATCAATGGGCCTGGAGCCCCCTCGTGGAGCAGTGGCTTTGTGCATCCATCAGGCTGAGGTGCCCCCCTCCCCCTGAGCCTGTATATTTTCTATGTGATGCCCCTCCAGTGTTCTCTCCGGTTGGAGTCAGGTATCATGTGTGGGCCTCGCCCATGCATTCTGGGCCCAGTGGTCCACGGACAATGATTGGTGCACTATCCGGACTTGTGTAGTTGGTGTACATAATTGTATATACTGGATTTTGACTTTAGACTAATGGATTTTTATTGATTACAATCGTTACAATCAGTTCCTTTTGTCCTTGCGTTCTTCCACAGGGGGTGGGGGGTGTATATGTTATGTTGCAGCATGTATTTATGTGTATAGTGTTGTGGGTGAGGTTGGGGGTTTTGCGTGTGGCATGTGTGTGTCACTCTCTTTTCCCTCCCCCCTCCCCTGTGTTGTAGGTGCACTACTCACTGTGGTCATCGCCGCCGTCATTGGAGCTCCTGATAGAGGAGCAGGAAGACCATCGCCGGCAGTCTCTGCATTTTCGGGCTCCATGGCGTCATGGTTCCTCGTGGGGTGTGGAGAGGTGAGTGTTTTCCCTTCTGTGTACTGTCTCTGCCGTGTTTTTATTTGCGTTGGTTCCGCCCCGGAAAAGGTGGCGGATAGACGTGTTGTGATAGGGTGGGCGGTACATTGTCTCCCGTCTGTCTGTTGCGGTGACCGCCGCGCTGTTTGTTTGTACCGCCGTGGCGGTCGGAGTGTTAAAGTGGTTGGCTATGTTGGCGGTTTCCGCCACGGTCGCAATCCCATTTTTTTTCCCGCCGGCCTGTTGGTGGTATTACCGCCGCTTTAACACCGACCGCCAGGGTTGGAATGAGAGCCTATGTCCATTGACAACAAATGTCTAATTTAGCAACTGTTTCCAGAAACCTTACTTCCTAATAGGCGTCAGTCATATTTAGATTTTGTTAATTATCATGTAGTACGAATATTCAATTCTAACATAGGAACTGGACGTCTTCCGGTTAAATAAATAGTGAAATGTAGAAGTATTGCTTGAGTGGTAGGAGAATAAAATATCTAGAGCATGTTTTTATACTGCTCACTGTTGATTGTATATGGTAAAAAAATTACAATACTGTGGGGGTTGTGAGGTATGGTGCACATTACGCTGACATGGGCTAATGTATACTCCTCTGCATCATAGTGCAAAGGTGTGTGCATTCTCTAAAGCATAGGTTTTGTACTGCAAGTGGATTCTTCCAGTACTAAAACTATCATTTAACAGTTTCCCCACTTTGTCACTTTGTATGTGCGCTGTACAGTGTAGCATACATCCAAATTTGGAAAGATAGGAAGAAATAAAAACATTTCTCATTATGCCTGCTTCAAGGAGGCGTTAGGTTTTGCAACAAATCCCTTTTTACAAATGGTAGTAAATAGGGATTTGCATCAAAACCCATGGGTGATTGGGCAGGAATGTCTGTATACCACCCATGGAATCCTCTCTTGATCCAAAGCAGCTCCAAATAGCACATAGTGCAACTTTGTGTTACTTTGGGGTACTTTCCAACACAAATCCTGGTTTGTATTGGATAGTAAATCCACCCCAACAAATTGAGCTGGGTTTTTGTCACAAAAGTGAATCAAATACAGCTCAAAGCATTAGTAAATCTGGGCCTAAGACTCTCTCTAGCCTGGTCTTATCTCTTCTATTCTCTTTCATTCTGTCTCACTATAGTTTACTTTCCCTCTCTCTAGTTATAGCTCTCTTTCCCTCTCTCTCCCTCACTCTCTCTATCCACCCTACCTTTGTAAAACTTAACATATAAATATGTAATTTAAACCAAGGCGTGAAATGCAGTCCTCATCCTATGTACTATCTCAACCCTTTTGTTTCTAAGATGAATACTCATGACCTACCTCTTTAGGAATCTTCCTAGATACTCTGGCGTGCCAAGGTCCTGTATCTGTTGATACACTTTCACTCACTCCTAAACAAGAACATTCCATCGCTCTTTTGCTTACACCATCATTAATAGGAACATTCAAACACAGAAAGCTAATGGAATATAAGGTTTGTGTTGGGAAATGTACACCTTAACATAAGAGTCAGGAAACACACCAGCAAAGGGAGTGAGTGCACAAAGTCAGGACATCAAAACATGGCATTCACAAAGCTGTGGAGACCTTGGACCAGATTTACTACGAAGTGGCACAGTGCAGTGCTGCACCAAAATTTGAAGCATTGTGCTGCGTCACTTTAGAAATGCAGGGATGCACTGTATTTGCTAAAATACGGTGCCCCCTGTATTTCCCCCTGCACTGGTGCTAAATATAGCTGCCAGCAACAACGCAGGCACCCTTTCACCATAGTGCAATGGTGTCTGCTTTGAAGGGAATGATTGTGTATCTGCAAGAATGTGTCTCTTTCTGCACATAAACAATCTACAATAGCGATTTGGCACTTGTATCTGTGATGCAAAATGCAGCACACGTAGAAGTAACAAATCGTCATTTTTGAATGATTGTTTATGTGCAGGAAGTCCACCTTCCTAACACATAAACAATCATTCATTATGTTTTGCTCTTTCTATGTGTGCTGCAGAATGCAGCACACATGGAAAACAGCAAAAACAAGGAGGAATAAAAGTATTCCTCCTCATTGTGCCATGCCAATGCCACTCCTGGGGTGGCGTTAGTTTTTGGCGCTGCCAAAGATTTGCAACCTCTTGTAAGTCTGGGGCAGCATCAAAAGCAATGGGTGTTGCAGTCGAACGCCCACAGCAACACCCATTGCACGCCCCTCTGACTCAGAAAACTGCATTGGAGGGGCTCATATTTACAAGGTGGTGTTAAGCCACAAAAAGTGGCTTAGCTCCTCCTTGTAAATGTGGCACAAGGGTCTTGTAAATCTGGTCCCTTGTTGTGAACGTGTTTAGCGATTTGAAAAGATGTCAAGGCACTTTCTAACAAATCACATGATAAGACATGATGCTCCCATAGTTACTAGCCTCCTAAAGCATTGCACCTAGGTTAGACTCTATGATCCTCATCTTATCTACACTCTCAAAAGTATATGTTAAGCACATGCTAATGTAACTTGGCAGCAGATACTGGCATTAGTCCACAAAGAATGTCTCTGCATCTTTAGGTACCCCAGACCTGAAACTCCATGCTTCCTTTCCTTATCCTGGAGTTGCAAGTTTTTTGGGTGAAGATCAAAGCCTCTTTATCTTATTTAGGTTAATGTTTACGATTTGTAAAGTGTTTGGCTGCCCCGAACGGGACACCCCAGTGCTGAGAATTGGTGCCACTGGAAGAGGACAAAGATAAAAAAATAAATAAATCCAAGTCTTTCAGAAAATGGTTTCAAACAGAGTTTTATGAAGTTGAAGCAGAAATGTGTTCCAAAGTTGGGGGACAGAAATCTAATACAGCCCCACCCCGTTGTCTGATCAGCTTGATTCTAGCCACACTGGCCTGAAAGGTAGATAGAGACTGGAAATTCTGAAACTGCTGGCTCCCTTCTGGAGCTGTTAAAATGTCACCCTGTTCCTCAGACTTTTTCTGGAGACTTGGCATATTTACATCATCTTCCAACTCTTGAAGTGCCTCAATGCAAGCTTAGACCTGTGAATAAAATATCTATCTAGTTTACCAAAAATATTAAAAACTTCTATATCAAAGCAAAAGTTATGTGTATATGTCAAGCTGGTTGTGTAGAAGACAGTGCACCACTGTAGAAGGTAGTAGTATTGTTTTTATTTCGTACAAAAGGATAAAACCTCATCCAACACCAAAGGAAAATAGAATAACAACTACAACATGTTATTGGATGCTATTGTCTAAAATATTATCAAAGGAAAGAAAACAGTCACATTACAGTTGTATAGCTTCATAGTGGAAATGACAAAAGATAGAGAACTATACATTTCATATATAAAAAATTATGAAAGTCTGTTGAACATACAAACTCACAGATTAAGTTTGCATACTTCACATCATAAACTTTTATACATACACTCTCATTAGTAACGTGGTTTTCTACTACAACTTGTGCTTCTTCTAAGTGTTTTACACTCTATATTATTATCTTGTCTATCTCTAGACACAACCCCAGAGATTTTAACTATGCTATTCAAATTCCAGATTTTGCACTCTGCTGTTTTGACTGCATTCCTAAACACGTTAGTTATTGAATTTAGACTCAGCGCCTTTTCATGGCTCATCCTACTTTCAAAACATCACCCACTTTCACCAAGGTTTTCTTTACAGCATTATGGGTATCAAACTTCTTCCTGGTACACATTTTCATTTGTACCACTTCCATTTCCTTCTTCAAATTATGCTCAGCACTCATCCCACCCTCAGTTTTACGTTTAGTCCTCTCTGAACGCATTAAGGTATTAACTTTCCTTTCCCAAAACATATTGAATTGGACATTACCAGTAGTGGCATGAGGTGTTAATCTGTAATTTATTACCTTGCACAGCACCTCCCTCTTCCAACACACACCTCCTGCAATAACTGAATAGTTTCTTTTAACACTCTGTTGAATCTTTCAACTACATCATTAGCTTCTGGGTGCTAAAAAGCTGTCTTCTTATGTTTAATACCTCTGTCCAACAAACATTTCCACATCTCTCTAGAAACTAACTGAACTCCATTGTCAGTTCACAAAGTTGAGGGAAAGCCTTCGTGTTCAAACTTCTGATTCAAGAAATTGATCACATCACAAGTCTCAATGGAATTCGTAATAGCCACTTCAGGCCACCTTGAATACATATCTAACAACACTATTATATACTTGTCAATTCCTGAAACCTGACAGGACTTAAAATATCTAAAGCAACATCTCCTCCATAAGACAATCGGTTGTACCATGCCTTTAAATGACTTGTCACGATTCAGACATTATACACACAGGGGCATATTTATACTCTGTTTGCACCGAATTAGTGTCATTTATTTTTACTCTAATTCGGTGCAAAACTACCTCCATATTTATACTTTGGTGCTAGACCCCTCTAGCGCCACATTTATGGAGTTAAAGTCATTTTTTGAAAGTGGAGACCTACCTTGCCTTAATGAGATGCGAGGTAGGCGTTCCTGTGCAAAAAATGACTCTATGGCCTCAACGCCATATTTAGGGGCATATTTATACTCTGCAGCATATTTATACTCTGTTTGCACCGAATTAGCGTCTTTTTTTAACTCTAATTCAGTGCAAATCTAACTCCATATTTATACTTTGGTGCTAGACCCGTCTAGCACCAAGGCCCTGATTTATACTTTTTTTGCGCCGCATTAACGTCATTTTTTGATGCAAAAGTGGTGCAAACTTACAAAATATTGGCCCTTATTTATACTTTTTGCTGCAAAACTGCACTAACTCAGTTTTGCACCAAAAAGTTTTGCACCGGCTTGCACCATTTCTGTGCACCAGCCGGGCACCATATTTATGGAATGGTGCAAGCCGGTGCAAAGGGTAGGCCAGAGTAAAAAAAAGAAGACTTTAGTCAGGTGGGGCTGGCAGTAAAGAAGAAGAGGATTTAGCACCAAAAAATGACTTTAGGCAGGTTCGAGTAAAAAAAAATGACTCTAACCAGATTAGCGTCATTTTATGGTGCTAAACCTACCATGCTACATGACTCCTGCCTTAGAAAAGGCAGGAGTCATGCCCACCACCCCAATGGCCAGCACAGAGGAGCCCCCTGGGCATGGCCATTGAACCCTGTGCCAAATATGGGGGACCATTTCAGGGCCCCCTATGGCACTTTCAAAAATACAATGCAATCTTACCTGTACTTACCTGGGAAGGGGTCCCCCATCCTTCGCAGTCCCTCTGGTGTGGGTGGGGGTGCCCCTGGGGTGTGGGGAGGGCACGTGTGGGCTTATTCCATGGTGTTCCACCATGGAAATAGGCCCACAGGTCCCCTAACGCCTACCCTGACCAAGGCTTTAAAAAATGGGGCAAAGCAAGCTTTGCCCCATTTTTTGACCCCTCCTCCCTCCCTTGCACCATTTTTGCATGGGAGTGTAAATATGGCGTTAACGCCATAGAGTCATTTTTTGCACGGGAACGCCTACCTTGCATCTCATTAAGGCAAGGTAGGTTTCCACTGCCAAAAAATGACTTTAACTCCATAAATTTGCCGCTAGACAGGTCTACCACCAAAGTTTAAATATGGAGTTAGTTTTGCACTGAATTAGAGCTTTAAAAAAGACGCGAATTCAGTGCAAACAGAGTATAAATATGCCCCTTAGCGTAAAATAATTATGCTAATCTGGTCAGATTCATTTATTTTGACTCAAACCTGCCTAACCTCATTTTTTTTTAAGCTAGCTTACCCTTTGCACCGGCTTGCACCGTTCCATAAATATGGTGCCCAGCTGGTGCTAAAAAATGGTGCAAGCCGGTGCAAAACTTTTTGGTGCAAAACTGCCTTAGTGTAGTTTTGCACCAAAAAGTATAAATAAGGCCCACACTCTCTAACAGTCCTCTCAGTTTGAATATCCATAACCGTCCACCAATATATGGGTCTAAACCTCTCTTTTCTTCTGAAAATACCAGGATTGCTCTCATGTGTAAAGTCAATTAAATTATTCCTCAATGATGTTCATGGAACTAATCTGGGCCCTCGAAAGACCAATCCATCATTAAAAGAAAGTTCATCTGTGACACACCAATATCCATCCAATGCTTTGTCTACCTTGTATTTATTTGACCAACCACCCTTGAATCTCAGACACACTCGATGCAAACCCCTGTCATTTCCAACATCTTCCAACCATTCCTCCACCTTTATAATGTTATCATGGACCAAACATACTTGAAAATCCACACCATCATCATCCACACATCCTTCCTTAACTATCCAAAATGTTCTTCTCCATCAAACACGAACAGCAGTCCGCCACACAGTTTTTAGGTATGAAAGATACATTAAACTGAAATTCCTGCGGAGATATCAACCATTTTCTATTTTTTCCTGAAATGGCATCCAATCCTTTCTTTTCAAAAACTTATTTTAAGGGTTTCTAATCAATTTTGATTTCAAACATACCACCGCAAATTAAACGTCCTCTTCTTCTTCGATCTTATTTATTAAGTAGCAAGGGATAAAACCTCATCCAACACCAATAGCTCCTTCTCCCTGCACCTCCTATCTTGTTCTGTCCTCAACATTCTCATCTAAGCTCTCACTCTAGAATCTAGAATTCTCGGTAATAAGCTGGAGACTTCTAAAAGCAAAAGATACCACACTAGTGTTTGAGGAAAACAGTTTAACGTTGAAATGAAGAAACCTGTAGTACCTGAGTAAAACAAATATGCATGTATTTTAAGAAAAGGCCAGCTGATGTTTGGAGTACCCAATTGCTGTATTTCACCAATAAATTTAAAAATGATGTTTTAGTAATAATTGTTGGGTACACTTGTTGGTGATGTGATTTCCTTAGAGCAAAATAAATTGTTATTATATGTATTTTCAATGGTACACAGGGAAGCATTTCATAGTATATATTGATTAATCTGGGTAAGACATTAATATCTGTACTGCTCTATAAGAGGTGTGCCTGCAGAATTGGAGTATATTATGAGCTATGCCTGCTGTTTGAACTTGTAAGGTTTTTAAATCTGAATTGTAACTATTTTCATAGCCTTTGGCCTCTGTCTAATCTGAATGATAGATTTGCTAGGCCTCAGACCACAGGATCAGTGTAGCTTTTAAATTTGCCACCCTGCCCCATCTCATTCATTACATAAAATTGACAATCTGCTTGAAAGGGGCGGGAAAGGGCAAACTAGAGTAGGTGGAAGGGAGAAGCATCAAAAGATGCAACATGCACATTGATAATTATAATAAAGACATGTTCCATTGCATACTGTACCCAGATTATTTTAACAACCATTTTAAGGAACCTGTACTGCATAATACTTTGTTTTACCACTGTAGTTTTGGGTTCTCTTGTGTGTTGAACCTTCCAACAACCATAGAGATGCTAAAATATTTCACCAGTGCTACTCCACAGTGCCCTTAAAAGCAATTTTCTTTCTGGCCAGCCCATTTGATAATTGTCCTCTGAAATGCACTTTTTGGCTTTTTTTTCCTTCAAACTTTTCTTGGGAGAAGAACTTAGATCATCGGTGCGAAAAAGCCTTCTTTTCTCCTCTAATTCATTTTGGAGCAGCTGTTTATTCCCCATCACTTGGAAAGTTCGCCAGCTTCCACTGTTAACAGCTTAGACAGTGGTAAATGTTTGCTTTCCACTAGAACTTTAAAGATGTACTGCTTTTGATATATCTAAAGGGAAGAAGAGATCATAATGCAGTAAGACACATAAAGCAACATTAGAAAACAATTAAAACCTAATATGACACAACACAACAAAACAGTCAAATCAGAACACAGCACAGTACAACACAATATCCACATTGCAATAACATAGCCTCACAAAACACAATAGAACTCATCACCACTACAACAAAATACCTCACAACAAGTATGTATAGATATTTTTAACACACATTACAACCCTCAGAAATCTGCTTTCATACATGGTGGTAAAAGATGTTGTTTGCACCAAACACTTCCTTAACTTACCACTACAGTCACGAAATAGCACCTGTCAAAATGTTTGTGATTAGGACTTCCAGTGGTCACCTAATTTCTAGATAGTAACTGGAAGGTTAGTTTGTGACGATAGCACACATAACCCTTCCGTAGTCATTTATCCTTGTTAATAATGTAGTTTCCGTACATCTGCCATATCTATGACCTGCTGAAACAATAAGTAAACACAACAATGGATTCCCCACAAGCATCTCATCCATCTCATTCCAGTAAAAAATGTATATGATTCACTATGAAAGTTTGTATCTTACAGAGTTCTATGGCCTGGAGAGGCGCACTAAGCATCTCTTCTTAGTTCTCACTGGATTACTGTCTTTGCCCTGGATTAATCACAAAAAGTGATGGTGGCAGCCTATCATGTCAAGCACAGGAAGGCTCAGTGGAGAACAAATATTGCATCCCTCTTTGCAATACACAAGGTCCCACTGATGCAAAGGCGATATGATCGTTGCTTGACGTGTATAGATGAAGAATCACCAGACAAACAGTAAAAAACTCTGACAAAGTCCTATCTTGGGGACAAAAACATTGGCTTGGCTGATGTTGAATGATTATTAAAGGAATAATGAACAACATTTTGGATTGAAACACAATGTCATGCACCCGTCATTGGATTTCTAAGAAGGACTGTATTTTCATATGATAAGGCTCTCAAGAAAGGTATGAGTATTAATTGAGTATTTAACATTCAACAAAAACTTTTTTGGGACGTCCTTAGCATTCCCTTTTATGTATGGATTTTGTTATTAGATGCATGGTCTCTGAGCAGTAGGACCATTGGGAGGTAGAGTGCTGTATTCATTTGTTTAAGCACTAACACCTGTGCAGCAGCTTGCTGGCCAATATTGCTCTTCCAGTGTTTCTTTTTACTACTTAGTAGTAAATGTGGGAGAGACCAGGGGCAGTGGTGGAAACCTGGGCAGGGATTCCACATGAGTAAAGAGAGATTCGGGGAGAGCTTAAGGAGAGGTTTAGTGTTGGACACCTCAAAAGAGTAAGGGCATTGCTGTTCACAAACTTTACTTCTCGAGTTACTACAGAAAAAAAGGGCCCAAAACAAAAGTAAACGTACTCCAACTCAGACCTAGAGTAAGTGAAGCACTACACATGGCTAACGACAGGTACTGCAATACCCTCCCATAACAAAATGGAAGCTGGGGCTTCAAATAGAATCCCATAGGAAATAGGGTTAAAATAAATACATTTTTTGACTTTTTTAAAAATGCATATAAAATAATTTTAACATTTAAAAAAAACACATAAATAAAAACATATATTATTGCATGATAGACCATTTTAATCCTTTTAAATATAAAAATAATTAGCACTTAGAATTTTTATTTTTAAGTCATCAAATAGAATTAATTCTATACATAACATTTGTAATGTTCAATACATAATACAGAATACAAATATTTTACTATAGGTGGGTTTTTCTAATAAGTATTTTAAAATTGCTTTAGTTTCATTAATTTAAAGTAATTTAATATTTATTTTAAAATTAAGTTAATAGTGCTATATAATGCTTCATGTTTTTCTACATTTAATAGGCATATACATTTAATTCACATCTATGTTTAAAAATAATCATATTTTTATTATTGTTCTAAAGTTTAGTAAACAAATGGTCTCTATACTGTACCATAGCAAGATCTGTGCTCCAGTGGCGGAGAAGTATATGTGAAGAATTACTATAATAACTTTACGTTAGTAAATTTAGCTCAGTCTACCGGTATGTGGAGTGAAGACATGTGAGTCTATGCTTTGTAGTAGAATTACAATTGGAAATGGTGAATAGCCAAAAGACATGTAAGTCCATGCTTTGTAGTAAAATTACATTTAGAAATGGTGAATAACCAAAAGTAGTAAATTTACTACAAATTGTAACAGTAAATTTACATGTGTAAATTTACTTGTGTGTAAATTTGTTTGTGAATAGGCTACTGTGTGTTGTGTGATTCTGGATACTGGAGTGTGGAGTGGTTTCTTGTCTTGAGTCAACATCTCACATCAGACTGGCATCATTCTCTCTGCTTTAGATTGTGTGCAAGGGTTTACCGGGTGATATCTATCATTGGTTCACTCCTCACCTCTTTATTATTACCGTGCTGCTTCTTTTCTCTCTCTCTTTTTGTGTTGGGGTTGGTTCCCTGAATGAGCGAGTAGGTATTCTTTGCTTTTTCCATAGAAGGAATGATTACTGATTCAGGAATGCAGATGACAGTCAGCTGCATAGCTCTCACACTTCATTGTGCCCATACTTTGGATACTCCTACTTGGGGTCAGCTCCATTCTACCAGCTGTGAAAGCCATTGCATTGCACAAAGCCCATATCTGGAGAGCAGCATTAGAATGATATTAGAAAGAGAGCCAACTGCCCAGTTCTGAAACCATAGACAATGGAGCCAGATCCCCAACCGGGACAATGTGTATGAAAGTGAGATACAAACCACTGCTGTTTGTTCTATTCCCAAGTTCCTCTTGACAAAGCAATGGAATTGTCTGCATTGTACTAAAAGGGCTGCTAAGTAACTCGGGCTGGTGTCTGCCTCACAGCCAGTCTCCCAGAGGTGAAGGGACATCACCTTAAGCCAGCAGTGTCTGCTGCAGAACTGACCTAAAATGCCTACAAATGTGAAATCTGATAGAGTAAATAGCTATGTCTGCCTTGTAGCTGGAGAGAGTTTCCAGGAAGAGAAGCTTGGCATTTTACAAGCATGAGTAGAACACAGTGACACCTGACTTGCCTAGAGAGCAAGACCAGAAGTGACCTGTGTTGTGTAAATCACCCCTAGGTCTCTGCACAGTTACTGTGTGAGCTGCATGAGACTGTACCAGAATCCATGTTGCCTGGCAGTTTGCCACTGGCTTATAAAACTGGTGGTGCCACTGCAGAAATGAATTAAATCAGTGTCCGCTGCAAATTAGGTTGCCATGATCATCAGCCTGTAGGACACAAATGGCAGAAAGACACCATTCTGAGGGATTCAGCATAAAAGCCGCAAATGCCACAAAGGAACACGTCTGCTGGCAGCCTGGAGGTCTGCCACTACTGAAAACAAGAGGTGCTACTCAAATCTGCCTCTTCAATTGCCCCGCAAACTTCATCCTGAGTGAGGCTGCATCCGTGGCCCCTGCAGGAGATGAGCCACTGCCATAAGTGCAGGAGCACAGACCACCTCCACCACACACCCCAAACTGCTAACATATCAAGTAGAAAAAAAAGCAGGGCTTAGCTTTAGAAAAAGTGTCTAATCAAAAATATATTTATCTGCCATGTACGGTACGACTTTCTGGAGAAATGGAAAAGAGACATTGAACTAGGTTGCACATTTGATCTGTGAGAGTATTTGATCCATCTGCACCAGCACTTAATACTGTCTAAATCTATAGTGTTGTGGGGCTGTAGATATGGAATCTTGACCGAAGTGAGAAGGAGGGAGATACTGGTGGGATACCCAGAAGAAGAGTGTATACTTAGTCACAGTTTAACACAACTTAACTTGCAACCCTTAATGGCATTTCCATTGAATTGTGCAGTGTTTAGTTCTAATGAGTGAGTAAAGTACTTTCTTTTTAGATAAATGATCAACACTGGGCTGACATTACATTACTCCATCTGATGGTTGGCATTTGAGTTCTGACCTCTTGCATCCCACACTACATCCCTGGAGAAGCCTGTGGCTGCTCGTCCTCGCCAGGATGGACCCAGGTCACAAGTGGCAACCCATCTCATCCATCATAGTTAAGGCCCAGAAGCCTCTTTCTACCTTGTACCCACCTAAACCCGGGTCTGCAAAAGCACAATGCAAATGAGTCAAGTAAGTACTGCATAGAACAAAGAATATTGTCTTCTGTGAAAACCCTATTGTATTCATCTATAGTCTTCTATGTACAATAAAAACTCTAGGAAAACGATATCTTAAATATTCTTTCCTTACTGGGTATTCAATTAGTTTAATATAAATAGTGATTTAAAATCCTCTTTTATACCTTTCTTGTGCATTAGATGTGTTCAATTATCCAGTTAATACTACAAGAAATTGGGAAGGGAGTACCTAAGGGACAGCAGGTTTAGAGGTGTCAACTCATAACTGCAAACAAGTGAGAAAACTTTATTTTTATGCTGAATTTTAATTTTTTTTAAAGTGTATTTATTGAACAAAAGTGGATTGGGGGAAAAGATTGGTATGATCTTAAGATAAAGACTTATTGAGCCTACTACGGCTAATTTAGTCTGAGGTAAATCTCTCTCCTAACCACCCAGTATGGCACCTCAAGATCCCAAAGTATATTTTCACCTTGACATCTTTATTGCCATACATCTGAACTACTATATGCATCTTCTTGACAGCAGTATATGACCATGTTATGTAATCTGCACCTCCTTCATCCTTGCATTACAGAAACCATTTTACTGGATTCCCTCACCATTTTGCCATGCAGTCCCTGTCTCTAACTATGGGCTTCATTATGAGATTGGCGGTCCCAGGACCGCCATGTTGGTGGAGGCGTTCGCACTGCCAACAGGCTGGTGGAAAAGACCACCATATTATGACCATGCTGGTATTCCCAACAGAATACAGTCAATGCACCGCTGGCACCGCCAGTGCAGTCTAGCAGCCACGGACGTTGTTAGACACCTGCAATCCAGCGGAGACCGTGTTTCTGCCCAACAGATCACAAGGTTGCACACTGCCAATGTTTCCTCCGTGTTCGTACCACCACGGAAACCCAGGCAGAAACCAACTGTATAAAAGGAGACACTCACAGTCAGAAAGTCATAATCGTCTGTAGCTGCAGTGGAATCAGAACTACACTTCTTCCTGCTGCTCCTGCTCACCCAGAGACACCGGATTCAACGCTGAAGACGATGACAGCAACCATAAGTACACACACTTACCTGTCACTATTGCAAAATGTGAAAGTTCGTATGCACACACAACATACCAACCGGAAACGAGTAACGAGGGCGACACACACGTAATCTGACACGCGCAGTTACAGACAGCCACATACACACACGCACATATACAGTACACACACTACGGCCATCACACACACATGTTAAAAACACACATGTACTCCTAGAAACACAGCACTGGCACAGACAACACACAATACCACAATACGACACTACAGCACCACAACCGCGAGACTATCAATTCATTGGCAAGCACCCACAATAGACACTATCCATTGACAAATTACACATACAATACAACATACCACCAACAAGAACAAACACACACTATCACACAACCATCCAACGCAGCATTCGACATACCCAGCAAACACACATCACAATGTATCTGACATACCATTCAGTAAACACACACAAGCACACAGTCAAAGCACACAAAGCCACATAATAAAGCAACAAACACATGTCAACACAAACACCACTCAATACCATGACAACAGCATGTCCCCAACATAAACATGGCCATCACACAACACACACCCATCACTGGGGGACAAATGCACTACACACAACCTCACATGCTGCCCAGACAAAACAGGTAGCAGAAGCACCATGTAAACACAAATAGTCACACACAAACAATGTTAGCCATTTTCAAATATGCCCTAATAAATGAAATCCAAGACAAATATGTAGCGTTGAAACTAACAACTGGTTGATTCACACATCCATTTCATTTTTGAGCAAATATTAAAATGTCTAAATCCATAGGCCAGTCCAAATATAAATACTGCAACATGTACTTGATGCACATCTTGGTGCCCCGAACTTGACTCCTGATTACCATGTAAACTCCATAGGTAGGGGCATTAAGGTGCCAGGCAGGCACCTCAGGGATTAAGTTTGGGTTTAGGATTGGAAGGGGGTCCTTTGGGATTGGGCTTAGGTAGGGGGAGGTTAGGTCTAGGCTTAGGGGAGGGTTGGGTTGTCTTGGGGGGGCAGACTTCTTCGTGGGTGGAGGGGCATTGGTACTTGCATGAGGGCCAGGGGAGGCCTTAGAGGTGGAAGGGATGGGCTTGGGGAGGGAATCTGAGTGTTTAGCGGTCTCACTGGGGAAGAGGAGTAGGAAAACAGTCAAAACATGACAGACACTTTTTTTAGACACACTGGGATGGTCATCAGAAGGGGGTTTGGGAGTGGAGGGTTGATGTGTCAGCGTGAATGTCGTGGGTGGGTGTGTGTGAGAGGTATGCTTATGGGTGGTGGCTGTCTGTTGGGTGGGTGAGTTAGGGAATTTTTGTGTATGGGACTGAGGAGGTGTGGAGTTGCTGGGGGATGCCGTGGTGGGAGGGTGACTGTCTGTTGGTGTGGTGACTGCAGGTATGGTGGGTGTGCTGCATGTAAGAGTGTCAGTGGTTGTGATGACTGTGGGTATGGTGACTGGGGTAGATGTCTGAGGGTTTGCTGTGGTGCTGTCTTTGGGTAAGATAGGTGTAGTGGCTGGATCTATGAATGTTGGTGTGGTGTCTACAGCTGTGTCAGGTGTTGTGTCTATGATGCTGGGGGTGGTGGGCATGTCAGGGCAGGTTGTGACTGTTGATGTGTGTGCAGGTGTATGTTGCTTGTGTGCATGACGGTGGTGTGTCTTGTGGTGCTTGTGTTTGTCTGACCTACCCTTGGATGTTGACATAGATGTATGCTTTTCTGTCTGTGTGCTTTGGCTGGATCAGGGAAGAGGGGTTTGGGATTGGGAAGAGGAAGGTGGAGGGGGGACAGAAGACAAAAGGTGACTGGCTGCCATCAGTGTGGAGGCCAGAGCCTGAAACGATCTCTGTAGTCCAGCCAGTACACTGCGAATGCCCTCCAGGAACACATTACTCTGTTGGACTTGAGTTGCCAGTCCCTGAATGGCATTCACAACGGTAGACTGACTCACAGAGATCGACATCAGGAGGTCAATAGCCCCCTCACTGAGGGCAGCAGGACTGACAGGGACAGGAGCAGAGGTGCCTGCCGCAAAGGAGTTGCCCACCCTCTTGGGTGAGGGGTGACGGCCAACTGAGTAGAGAGCTACAGGGAGGGCGGTGGTAGTAAGGGGAGGGTGGCAGACAGAGATGGTACTAGGGCGGTCCCAGATGGATCCGCCACTGCCAGGGAGTGGCCACTGGGGGAGGATTCCAGTGATGAAGATGTGGATCCTATCTCCCCCGTGGCACTCTCCTCACCCTCCGGGCCACTGGGTCCTTCGGTGTTAGTGGTCTCAGCACTCTGGGTCCTGTGGCTGGCAGCTTCCCCACTTGGCTTGTGCCCCATCTCCTTCGCCCGCTGGTACTGATGCAGAGAAAAAGAGAGAGAGAGAGAGAGGTTCATCACATTCTTCACACACACACATACATTACAACATTCACAACAGTAACAAAACATCTTTGTCAAATAAAGCCACAGTTAGAAACCATTCAGTGCCTAAATCATGTCACAACAAAATACTCCCAACTTCCCCATATGAACACACTTTCACCCACAACATAAGCCAACCATTCGACAACTACATCATCCCATCCATTCAGCTGTAACTCAAAAGCATCATGCACAAGATGGATTGGTTACATCAAAAATCTATCCCCATACAGAACATCACTGTCCAACATCAAATCAGTCTAAGGAAATGCAGTTGACTGATAAAACAATATCATGCTTACCCCTACTGCACACCTGCTCAGTCTATCACCTGTAGTCATGTTCCATGAAAGTAAACACATCTCACTTCAAATACGACACAGCATGTTGCTTTCCAATCACATGCCTAACTGATCATTCTGTACACAACTTATATGATGGCAAACACTTCAGATGAAGACACTACATGTGGCAATCCCATGCAGTGTGCATCACCAAATGACATAGCATGTCATTTAAACATCTATCTAAATACTAGGAAAAGATACTTTAGGAGTTTCTGCAGCCACTAATCTGATACATTGTCACATACAAAACAATACTATGCACTGCAATTGGGGCCTACTTATTACACAGGATACATCTGCAGACAACCACAGGAAGCATATCAACATCAACAAGACAATGGACACCAAACAATGTGCATGAAGGACCCTTAGCATCCCACCATACATGCTGAATAGAAACATCTACATGACAACATCTGAACACCTACATCACTAGCAACTGTCCCGACATGATTTCTACTACCTTAGTCGAGAACTAACACTTACACAACTGTTTACTAATGTACCCATGAATGACACATATACCTAGAGTCAAACAAATTGAATGACAACGTATCCCACAACACCAAGAGGTGTATGTGAAATGTGACACCTGCTACACCATTTAGTCAGGCAGACATGAGCAGAGCCATACCCAACGCTGTTCAAACAGCCTCAGATTTGCTATGGTAAGTCTGGGAAAATAGATGCTTCAACATCAAATCAGGCACAAAGTATCAATTGACACATGATGTAGATAGCAGATAGCATATATTGCACTCAAATAGGTATGGTACTGCCCTATGTAGCATGGACAGTATACATGGGCTAAGGGATCAGCAGACTAGCCAGTTACCTTCTCTACAACAAATACATTAGGATGAAAGGTATTTGTACACATGTCAATGTAATACCATGAAATGTCAATGTCTCATTGTCACCATGATATTCACATTGTAGGATGTCCACCCTCATCAAACTTTACATTTCCCAATGTATGAATCTGACATGACAATGGAAACACCTCCTCAAACCTCATAGGGAGTGTAGTAACTTGGCCATACCGAAAGCCTGATTGGGATGACAGCCTCACGTGAAGTGTCCAACTATTTCAGGACACTGGATTACTTGGCCCTGTTACTCACCTGCAGACCCACTGTTGCACAAAGAGCAGATCCAGTGAAATAGGAGTAGTCAGAGGCCAAACAGCTATACAACTTACCATTCGGGTAAATAGACTTGGGAACACTAAGTGGGAAGGATCACACAGCATGTTACCAAAATGAATGGCTGAGTAAAGTCACACATATGACACATTCACATGTGCATCTCCACATGCAGTCATACTATTTGGTGGACAAAGGTGAACAACATGTTCCCATGCACAATACAATGGCCATATATGTGTTTGTATGTTGGCAACTGTAATACCATGTCTTCCTAGTAGTCACCATACCTGTAGCACTTACCACATCATCACATCTGCAATACCTAGACAGCATACACTAAACTCTCTGAGGCAAGTACATGGGTTCTTTCAGTACTTACCCCCTTGTGGCTGCTGTGCTGCCCTCAAATGCCCATCCACCTCAGGGTAGGCCATTGCCAAAATGTGGGCCTACCCTAAGGTGGGTCAAGGTCCGACGGACACCTGTCCCTCGTTGGGAAGACGTCTGCAGCAGGGCCTCTGCGGTCTTCTGGGCCCAGCTTCTCAGGTCCTCCCATCTCTTCCTGTTAGGGTTTGTACACAGCAAAGAGCATGTCCCCTCTCACTGCACTAGTGGGTTCTGTAATAGCTCCCTTTTAAACTTACTATTGAAAGCCTTTCTTGTTATCTCACCTTCCCCCCCCCCCCTAGGCTTCTGTGTATGTTGTTTAATGTGCTGTTTTGTTTAAACATTGGGCCTTGCTTTTACCAAGGCTTCTTTAAAATACTCCTCCCTAGGCCATGTGTTAATCCAACTCATTTGCATAATAACTGAAACTCTGCACACCTTTCAAGAACATGTGCAGCATGTGAGGACCACACCCAGCTCTTCAGACCACACCCAGCTCTGCACACCTTCCAAGAACATGTGCAGCATGTGAGGACCACACCCAGCCCTTCAAACCACACCCAGCCCTGTCTATAAAAGGCATCCCCCGAGCCTCACCCAGTGCTTGTGCTCGTCTACCTCCCGCTTACCTGAGAACAGATCCCTCAGCGCTGGCACTCCTGCTCTTTACAGACTTTCATTGACTTCAATGGGCGCAGCTTCTGGCTCTTCCTTCTTCCGGTTTCCGGTTCCTCCTCGCTTCAGCCTCTCTCCTATGAGTAACCTGCAAAAGAGAAAGAAGACAAGGTTAGACTGATCAGTATCTCTTGCCAGCAACAAGTAAGTGCAAAACCTTTTATTACCTGAAAGAACTTTGACAACAATTTCTGGATTCCTGTATAGACAATTTGAAACGAAATACCTTCCACGAACATTGTGATTCAAACTCTTTGTTACAAGAATATTTTGCAGAACTTTGTGAAGCAAAGATTGTTTTTTCTCATGGCACTTTTAAGAATCGAACAGTGGAAACCATTAACAGCAAGGCAAACAGTAAATCAAGGACTTGCACAAATTACATGCTGTATTTTTATGTAAAAGTACAGTATTTGTTTTATAAAAGATTCTGGAAATATGGGAAAAGTGAGTCTGCTATTGGGAATTTAGGCTTTAGTTATATTATGATGAATGTTTGATATTGGTAATTCTGATAACGGTATTTGTTTAATGTTTTAGAAGCTTTACAGTAATAAAAAACACATCCCAGAGCAGTAACACATTCCAAACCTGGAAACTAGAGACCAGGATCCAAGAGGTACTTTTAGAAGAGAATTTCTAATAAATAAAGGGATAGTCAGGGACCCATTTAGGAATAGGTTGCACTTATCTGTTCTTTGTTTATGTTTCATTAGGCACCAGTTTCTACAGAAGTCAGAAAGGGCCGCAGATTTGTGCAGCACTTCAACAGTGGAAACGCAAGAACGGTGTTGTCTCTCTTTTTTATTTTATCCACTTCCCCCCTTCCCTTGAGCTTCTGTTCTTAGTGCACTGTTTTAAAAACTAGTGTGCTGGAACAAGCAGTTTCAGGGTGGGGTCGGATTGTCTTCAACCTCCATCAGAACTGAACAAGAACTCAGGTGAGCTGGGCTTTGACAGAAGCACAAGCCTTAAAAAATTTCAGTTCTGGTTGACGATGAATACCGGGGAAGAAATAGAGGGCATTGACGTCACGGATATGGCGCAGGCCCTAAATGAGGACTTGGCTCATAATGAATCAGTGTCTGGCATCTTGCAACATATGCAAGAGGAAATAGAGAGATTAAAGATGGAGAATACCTCTTTAAAACAGGATTTAAGCAGGTATAAATTTAGGGGATCTCAGTGGAACACAGCTTCTACGCCTTTGTTTAAAACCTCTTCAGAGACAGGGGCGCCATCAAAACATACAACTTTGCCTTCCCCAGTTGAGGTTACTGTTAATGTTCCTAATGTTGTGCCCTTAGCAGCACCTGAACGTTTTCATGGAGATAGTAACAAATTCCATGTTTTTATCAATCAATGTCAATTACACTTCATTTGTAAGCCACAACAGTTCCCTACTGATGATACGAAAGTGGCATTCGTCTTGTCTTATTTGGGTGGCACAGCAGCCAATTGGTCAATTCCTTTCGTGGATAGAGATGATCCCATCCTCCATAATTGGAATCAATTTAAACGTACCATGACCAGCCTTTTTGCAAAACACACTTTCATGCAGGCAAGTGATAATGAGCTTTTAAATCTTAAACAAGGTAACAAGGATTTATTGACCTGTCTCACTAGTTTTAATCGTTTACTCACCGAGACACAGTGGCCAGAAGAAAAGCGTGTCTCCCTTTTTTATAAAGGTTTGAGAGACGAGTTAAAAGACGCGCTGGCTCATATCGTTGATTTGCCAAAAGACTATTCGGACTTTGTAGATTTAGTTGTGAAATTAGAACATAGACTAGGAGAAAGAAAGGGAGATAAATACAAACTGGAATCACGGTTAACTTTTATTAGACACGAGAAGAAAGACACAGATAATAAACTCCCTGAACCAGAGCCTATGCAAATAGAGACACTCAGAGGTCCACTCACATCAGAGGAAAAAGAAAGAAGGAGAAAATTTCAATTATGTTTATATTGTGGCAGGGCAGGTCAATTTGCCAGAGAATGTCCAGTAAAGCCTAAAACTCCACGAAAGGGTGCTGTTTCCTCCACCTCCTCAACTGAATCGGGAAACGATTAAGCTTGACAAGGGGAGAGGTTACTTGTTCGAGAAAACATCTTAATCAAACCTCTAATGCTGCAGCCTTCAGGGTACCGCACATACCTAGACATTTCATAATTCAGGTCGTTTTAATTGTTACTACCCAAGTGAGGCATTCTCTCCCTGTCCTACTGGACTCAGGCGCGACAGGAAATTTTGTAGATAATAAGTTAGCTGAAATCTTAGGACTTCCTATGTGCCTAAAGCCTTGTCCAGAAGCAGTATGTGCAGTGGATGAGTCAGAATTGACCTCTGGATTAATCACAAAACAAACAAGTCCACTTGTTATGGTCTGTCAGAACGGGCACACAGAGGTGATTAGCTTTGATCTGATAGATACTCCTAATTTTGGTTTGATTCTCGGGGTACCCTGGTTAACAACTCATAACCCAAAAATTGATTGGGTGAATAGAACTGTTACTTTGGATTCCTCTTTCTGTACAACCAATTGCTATCAAGAAGCAGGTACAGAACAGAGCACAGTATTACACTGTGCTCGTGTTACACAAGATGAATCAAGTCTCCCTCCTGAATATTCTGACTTTAAAGACGTCTTTGATCCAGTAAAGGCTAGTGTGCTGCCCCGACATCGGTCTTATGACTGCCGTATAGATCTTATCCCAGGGGCCCCTTTACCTAATAACAGAGTATATGCTTTGACTGACGAAGAAACCAAATACTTAAGAACCTACCTAGATGACCTACTACAGTCTGGGTTCATCCGTCATTCCACATCTCCGGTGTCATCTCCACTTTTTTTTATCCCGAAGCCGGATAAATCTCTGCGCGCGTGTATCGATTATAGAGTACTAAATAAGGCTACAATAAAGAATAAATATCCTCTTCCTCTAATACCTGTGTTGTTGGATCAATTAAGACATTCTACTGTATACACTAAACTAGATCTGCGGGGAGCTTACCACCTGGTCCGAGTAAAAGAGGGGGATGAGTGGAAGACAGCTTTCAAGACAAAGTTTGGTTTATTTGAGTACACAGTAATGCCCTTTGGGTTATGTAATGCCCCTGCGGCCTTTCAGTTCTTTATAAATGAGGTCCTACACGAATTCCTGGACGTTTGTGTCATAGTATACATAGACGACATCCTCATTTACTCTAAGAACACAGAAGAACATACCCAACATGTTCGTGCAGTATTATCAAAGTTAAAAGAAAATCATCTTTTTGCTAAGTTAGAAAAGTGTACTTTTAATGTCAACAAGGTGGACTTTTTAGGATACTGCCTGTCACCTCAAGGAATAACTATGGATGTAAAGAAAATCAGTGCTATTGCTGATTGGCCAGAACCATCCTCTGTAAAAGATATTCAGAAATTTCTGGGTTTCGCCAATTTTTATAGGAGGTTTATTGCACATTTTGCAGACATTGCGGCCCCAATAACTACCTTGTTGCGGAAAGGGCAACGATTTCTTTGGACTGATGAGGCGGCACACGCCTTTCAACTCCTAAAACAAAAGTTCACTTCAGCCCCAATTCTGAAACATCCTGATCCTGACTTGCCCTTTTTTGTTGAAGCGGATGCTTCACAAGTAGCTTTAGGAGGAGTTCTCTCTCAACGAGATGCAGTAGATGGCCAGTTACATCCTATAGCCTTCTATTCCAAAATGTTATTGCCAGCTGAACAAAATTACACAGTGGCTGAAAGGGAACTACTAGCTATCAAAGTAGCATTTCAGAATGGAGGCACCATTTAATGGGAGCCAAGTACCCAGTTACAATCTTTTCTGACCATAAGAACCTACAGTTTTTTGGATCACTTAAAGCACTAACACCACGTCAGATGCGCTGGTTAAATTTTTTTAGCACATTTGACTTTGTTATAACCTATAGACCAGGTGCACAACAAATTCAATCTGATGTGTTATCTAGATACGGACATACCTCAGACATGAAACAAGACAAAATAGGAGAACCCATTATTCCTCCCCAAAAGTTGTTGGCACCAGTACAACAAAAGGATTTCATCACAGATCTATATAATGCACACATTCAAATAGCACCTCAGGATTGGTTAAAGGATTCCCATAACACAATACAACGAGGTTTATTGCATCACGACAACATGCTGTTAGTGCCCACCTCTGAATTACAAACACAGGTGATAATTTGGCATCACGCCTCACCGTTAGCAGGTCATCCTGGTTGGGTAAAAACCCTGGAAAATGTGCAAAAACACTTTTGGTGGGACACTATAAGAAAGGACATTAAGCAATTTGTCACTACCTGTCCAATTTGTGCAAGACATAAATCTTCTCATAAGGCTCCTGACGGCTTTTTAATACCAATGCCAACACCCAAACAACCTTGGCACACTGTGAGCGTAGACTTTATTGTAAGTTTACCACCTGTAAAATCCTTCACAACAGTGTTGGTTATAGTGGATTTTTTATCTAAAATGGCACATTTTGTACCATTACGGAAATTACCCACGGCGGCAGAATTTGCCGATATCTTTATAAGGGAAATTGTGCGTTTACATGGTTTGCCAAGCAAAGTGGTGTCAGACCGAGGGAGCCAGTTCAACTCCAGATTTTGGAAAAAATTATGTGAAAAACTGAAAATAGATGTGGCCTTATCCACTGCTTTCCACCCAGAGACAGATGGACAGACTGAACGACTGAACCAAACCTTACTTCAAACGCTACGTTGTTTATTGGCTGATTATTCTAGTGAATGGTTGGAAGCTCTCCCTGTAGCAGAGTTTGTTTATAATAATACTGAGCATTCAGCTCTACTTTGCTCACCATTCTATTTCTTGCAGGGGTATCATCCAAGAGCTATACCCATTTTGTTAGAAGATTCCCTGTTGCCTACAGTAACGGATAGACTAACGAGGTTAGGTGACATACAAGACAAAGCCAGGAAACATTTATTAAAGTACAAGGAAAGCATGAAAAGACAAGCAGACAAACACAGGTCTGAGGCCCCAATGTATAAAATTGGTGACAAGGTATGGCTCTCTACAAAGAACCTAAACATAGAGGGATCCCGAAAGCTGCAACCACGTTTCATTGGACCCTTTAGTATAACTGCCATAGTAAACCTGGTAACAGTAAAATTAGATTTACCAAAAGAATATCCAGTACATACTACATTCCATGTGTCCTTGCTTAAGCCGTACAACTCAAAAACCCGACCTGAACCACCACCTCCACCCATACCAATTAAGGGAAATCTGGAATATGAAGTGAAAAGCATAAAAGACTCAAAAAGAATTAGTGGACGTCTGTTTTATTTAGTAGAATGGAAAGGATATGATGAATCTGAGAATTCATGGGAACCAGCATCATATGTACATGCCCCACAGCTGATTAGACGGTTTTATTTAAAAAATCCAGGAAAACCCCGTCCTGTAGGAGGGCCTTTGAGGGGGGCAACTGTTAGGGTTTGTACACAGCAAAGAGCATGTCCCCTCTCACTGCACTAGTGGGTTCTGTAATAGCTCCCTTTTAAACTTACTATTGAAAGCCTTTCTTGTTATCTCACCTTCCCCCCCCCCTAGGCTTCTGTGTATGTTGTTTAATGTGCTGTTTTGTTTACACATTGGGCCTTGCTTTTACCAAGGCTTCTTTAAAATACTCCTCCCTAGGCCATGTGTTAATCCAACTCATTTGCATAATAACTGAAACTCTGCACACCTTTCAAGAACATGTGCAGCATGTGAGGACCCCACCCAGCTCTTCAAACCACACCCAGCTCTGCACACCTTCCAAGCACATGTGCAGCATGTGAGGACCACACCCAGCCCTTCAAACCACACCCAGCACTGTCTATAAAAGGCATCCCCCGAGCCTCACCCAGTGCTTGTGCTCGTCTACCTCCCGCTTACCTGAGAACAGATCCCTCAGCGCTGGCACTCCTGCTCTTTACAGACTTTCATTGACTTCAATGGGCGCAGCTTCTGGCTCTTCCTTCTTCCGGTTTCCGGTTCCTCCTTGCTTCAGCCTCTCTCCTATGAGTAACCTGCAAAAGAGAAAGAAGACAAGGTTAGACTGATCAGTATCTCTTGCCAGCAACAAGTAAGTGCAAAACCTTTTATTACCTGAAAGAACTTTGACAACAATTTCTGGATTCCTGTATAGACAATTTGAAACGAAATACCTTCCACGAACATTGTGATTCAAACTCTTTGTTACAAGAATATTTTGCAGAACTTTGTGAAGCAAAGATTGTTTTTTCTCATGGAACTTTTAAGAATCGAACAGTGGAAACCATTAACAGCAAGGCAAACAGTAAATCAAGGACTTGCACAAATTACATGCTGTATTTTTATGTAAAAGTACAGTATTTGTTTTATAAAAGATTCTGGAAATATGGGAAAAGTGAGTCTGCTATTGGGAATTTAGGCTTTAGTTATATTATGATGAATGTTTGATATTGGTAATTCTGATAACGGTATTTGTTTAATGTTTTAGAAGCTTTACAGTAATAGAAAACACATCCCAGAGCAGTAACACATTCCAAACCTGGAAACTAGAGACCAGGATCCAAGAGGTACTTTTAGAAGAGAATTTCTAATAAATAAAGGGATAGTCAGGAACCCATTTAGGAATAGGTTGCACTTATCTGTTCTTTGTTTATGTTTCATTAGGCACCAGTTTCTACAGAAGTCAGAAAGGGCCGCAGATTTGTGCAGCACTTCAACAGTGGAAACGCAAGAACGGTGTTGTCTCTCTTTTTTATTTTATCCACTTCCCCCCTTCCCTTGAGCTTCTGTTCTTAGTGCACTGTTTTAAAAACTAGTGTGCTGGAACAAGCAGTTTCAGGGTGGGGTCGCATTGTCTTCAACCTCCATCAGAACTGAACAAGAACTCAGGTGAGCTGGGCTTTGACACTTCCTACAGTGGGTGCTCCACCAGCTGTGGAGCCCCAGTGTCTGCACTTGCTTGGCGATGGCACCCCAAATTCCCTTCTTCTGATGAGCGTTGACCTGCAGGGATGACACAGACAAAAGGAAAAAGTCATGGCCACATGCACCATACCAATAGTAGTGGACAGTACACATCAGTGACAGCAAGTAGGCAAACATTCCTAGCCTCTCTACTCACACTCATTTACAAATGTTCATCTGCATGCATTAACACCTTCACTATTTTACATTTCAGATACACCATTATTCACCACATCTATCACACATTAGTATTGCTTTGGACTCACCTGCACATCTGGTGCACCATATAGCTGTTCATACAGGGCTAGGGCCTCCTCCACAAGCTTTGCCAGCTCTTCATGGGTGAAGGCTGGGGCCCTATCACCTGCAGGACGTGGCATGATAGATCCAGAGGTAGTAAACAGCAGCTCAGGTAGTGGAGGTCTTGCTGGTAGCAGTGTCAGGACTCAAGTGAGCAATACTGCAGAAGATGGCGGTCACTTCCGCCATGTACATGACTATCACTGCCGGCAGACTTTGCCATTGGCCCAAGTCCGCCAAAGGCAGCAATGTCTTCCAATGGCAATTTCCACTGTGGCTGTGACCACCATGACGACTTCCGCCAGCGGTCTTAGGTCACTTCCATTTCTCCAGTACAGTAGGTCAGGCAGCTGCCATTTTAAGCACATTACATTTATGGAAGAGTTTTATCATCTGCTTCATTAACAATACCCCGTATCGTGCAGTACAAATGTAAGTACTGCCTTCATGTTTAGTTGTCAATTTGTGCATCAGTGCAGTAAATGCTGTGTTACTGAAAGACGTGATGATAGCAAGGTACACCTACTCAGATGTTCCCTTATGCTTTGAAAACATTGATAATGTGCAACAATATGTGTACGACACATAAAATCGGTTGGACTTACAACCATGTACAGTAACAGATGAATCTGTATGTGTAGGTCAATGGTTAATTAGGGGAATGTGCACCAAGAAGGGTGTCTTGGGTTCATAACTATGTGCTGTGCTGTAGATATCTGAGTTTGTAACTGAGCTCAACAGCAGATATTTGTGAGTTGTGCATCTGACTTTACAAGTTGTCTGCATGCTGCATGTCACATACTATTTTGAATTTTTTTCACATAGTTTTCATGTCATGAGGAGGGGACTACTACCACCAGTGTACCGTCTACTAGTAGTCCTCCACACCATGGAGGAGCAACATTGTATCCAGACATATCAGCTGAATGGTCATACTATCATGGATCTTTGTGATCAATTGGAGCTGGATCTGATGCCTGCCATTCGCAATCCCTATAGCATACCTCCCATTGTTCGAGTCTCATCGGTGCTACACTTCCTGGCCACTGGGTCCTTTCAGAATACAGTGGCCCTTACTGCAGGAATGTCTCAGCCCATGTTCAGTCTGGTTTTGAGGGATTGTTAGAAATGGGGTCTTTGGTTGGCAGTCAGGTTGCCCCCTGTCCAAGCAAGGACCCTCACTCTAGTCAGGATAAAGGAGAAACACACCCAGTTAACCCCTGCTCACCCCCTTGGTAGCTTGGCATGAGCAGAAAGGCTTAACCTAGAGGCAATGTGTAAACTATTTGTACCAACACACAATATTACATTGAAACACTACAAAATGGACACCACACAGGTTTTGAAAAATAGTAATATTTATTTAAATAAAACAAGACCAAATGAGATAAAAATCCACCATGCACAATTAAAATATGACTTTAGCAATTAAAAACACAAAAATAGTGCCTAGAGGCACAAATGCTGCAATCTGTTGTTAAAGTGGCATTGTGACGGAGTCGCTTCCCACAATGCGATGCCGCTGGCTTTGTTTATGGAGTCACACGGACCCCCAGGCACAGTACCTTAGCAAAATGTGGGAAAACAGGCCGGTGCACGGAGTCTGGGAGCGAGGCGTCACTGGATCCGATCTGGCATTGGTTCCGGTGCTGCAGGCGAAGGAGTGGAGGTGTCACAAAGAGGCGTCCGGTCCTATGCGGAGCGGTGGAGGAGAGGCGGCATCAGTTGTGAGGATTCGGTCTCATGACAACTCACAGGCTCTGTGACGGAGTTGGGTTTCACGAACGTTGGGTGCACAACACTCCAACTCATGAGTTTGTGTGGATGTCAGCCGCTGCAGCGACTTTGGGCCTATGTTGACTGTGGGGTCTTCATGGCTCGGCAAGGTCCACGGATCCAGGTGTAGGTGACATTGCACGCTTTGGGCAGAGGCTTTCTTAACAAAGTCGTACGGTGTCGTCTAGCTTTGTTTCACAGGATGTTCACCAGAAATTCACTCCCGGGGTCCCAGGAAATGGAATGGCACCCTCTGGCAAGCTGGAGTCCACAGTATGCATACTCAAAGACTGGCTGGTGAAGCCTTTGCTGTCCCTGAGGCTTCAAAAACAGGAGGCAAGCTCAGTCCAAGCCCTTCGAGATACCTCACAAGCAGGAATACACAACAAAGTCCAGTCTTTGCCCCCTTGAAAAGGCAGAAGCAGCAACTAGAGGATAGCCCAGCGAAGCCCAGTCACAGGCAGGGGCAGCACTTCTCCTCATCTCTTCTTCTGGCAGAGGTTCCTCTTGAATCCTTGAAGTAATCTAAAGTATGTGGTTTGGGGTCCAATACTTATACCCCTTTCTGCCTTTGAAGTTGTCCAACTTAAAAAAAAGTCTCTGATGTTTACAGGATCCTGCCCAGGCCTCGCTCCAGACACACACCAGGGGGTCAGAGACTGCTTTGTGTGAGGGCAGGCACCGCCCTTTCAGGTGTAAGTGACCACTCCTCCCTCCAGCCTAGTCCAGAAGGCCCATCAGGATATGGAGGCTACACCCCAGCATCCTTTGTGTCACTGTCTAGTGAAGATGCACAAACAGCCCAAATGTCAGTCTGACCCATACAAGGAATTCACAAACAGGCAGAGTCACAGAATGGTTTAAGCAAGAAAATGCCTACTTCTTAAAAGTGGCATTTTCAAACTAACAATCTAAAAACCAACTTCATTAAAAGGTGTATTTTGAAATTGTGAATTCAGAAACCCCAAACTCCCTATTTCTATCTGCTCTCAAGGGGAAACACCACTTTAAGGATATTTAAAGGCAGACCCCATGTTAACCCATGAAAAGGATAGGCCTTGCAACAATGAAAAACGAATTTGGCAGTATTTTACTGTTAGGACATCTAAGAATACATCAGCTCATGTTCTACCTTTAACATACACTGCACTCTGTCCATGGGGCTACCTATGGCCTACCTTAGGGGTGCCTCACATGTATAAAAAGGGAATGTTTGGGCTTGGTAAGTGGGTACACTTGCGAAGTCAAATTGGCAGTTTAAAAACCACACACACAGACACTGCAGTGGCAGGTCTGAGCCATGTTTACAGGGCTACTCATGTGGGTGGCACAATCAGTGCTGCAGGTCCACTAGTAGCATTTGATATTCAGGTCCTAGGCACCTCTAGTGCACTTTACTAGGACTTACTAGGAAATCAAATATGCCAATTATGGAGCAGCCAGTTATGCATACAATTTCACATAGAAAACACTTGCACTTTAGTACTGTTCAGCAGTGGTAAAGTACCCATTGTAACAAAAACAGCAACAACATAGGAAGTAGAGGTAAAAAGTTAGGGGAAACCACGCCAAGGATGCCAGGTCTAACAGGATGTACTGTGTGCATTGTTGAAACACCTGGACAGCTACATCAGGTTTCCCCAACGTGTGGATTAGGTGTATGTGAAGTCAGAGTGTTATACTATGGGGCACATTCCACATGTGGTTGGAGCCATAGATGACACCCATGTAGCCTTGGTTCCCCCAGTGTCAATGAACAGGTGTATAGGAACAGGAAAAACTACCACTCCATGAACCTTCAGGTGATGTGTCTAACAGACCAATACATTTCACAAGTCAGTGATTCCTTCATCATGGGGACCAGCAATGTCCAACTGCTGATGACATGACTCCACACAGAGAGGGCCTGGCTGGTTGGTACCTTACAAGTGAAATGTGTGTTTGCAATGTATGTCTCCTGACATCACAATGTTTGATGTCCCACATAAATGTGTGTGTTATTCTACCAATTTGGTCACAGGTGACTCTGGCTATCAAACCGTCCTTGGTTGTTGACACCAGTGAGGTACCCAACCACGCCAGGGAAAATCCGCTACAGTGAGGTGCACGGGAGGACAAAGTATGTCACTGAGCAGACTTTTGGGCTCCTGAAGACAAGATTTAGGTGCTTGGACAGATCAGGAGGAGCCCTCCTCTACTCACCCAACAAGGTATGTCAAATAATAGTTGCCTGCTGCATGCTTCCCTATCTTGCCCTGAGATGACAGATACCATTCATACCAGATGAGGGGAGCCAGCAGAACCTGTAGGTGGAAACACAGATTTGGCAAGTGATGAAGAGTCAGAGGAAGATGAAGCAGGAGACTCTAGGGCAGATCTCATCAATCAGTACTTCAACTGACTAAAAGGAATGTGAAGTAGACGTAATGTTGTGGTTCAAATTTTCAACCTGAAGTAGATGGGTAGCATGTCACATCCTTTCTTGCATTATCTGTGGGGTTGTAGATAGCTCCAATGCCTATGAGTGAATTGTGCATGCAAACTGTAAATTGTATTCTGTACATAACAGAGTAGTCTACAGTCTCATGTATTGATACAGCAGATGCAAAGTTACACTTCTGGAAATGACTTCTCTGATTTGAGGAGTGTATTCTGCTATGTCCAATCCCTATTCTCTTACAAACACAGATTTGCTTAGATCCTGTTTGGCTGATCAACCTTGGCAAACGACAGACAGTGTCAGAAGCAGATGGGAATTGCAGATAGACACAAGAAGTGGACATGGCTGATACCAGGTACTTTGAGTCTTGATTATGTGGAGTGTGACTGACATTGCTAGACTGTTAGGACACTGGGGTAGAAAAGTGTATTCCCATCAAGATCACCTGTAGGGTAGAAGAGGTTGTCAAAAGTTGTCCCTTAAGTCTGAATATGTGTCTGGCTCATGTATAATTGTAGCACCATAGCATCTCCCTGCACCATGGCAACTGTTTTATGGATTCTACCTTGAATCTACCTGTCAGTGTGTTCCTACTTTGCAGACCAATGTGCATGTCACTGTGGACTGATGTAGGAAAGTGACAAGCCTACAGGTATTTGACCAATGCAAGTGAACATTTCTAGGTATGGGTAGATCAGTACGGATCTCTGTCTCAACCATGGGATATGTATATTTGGAAGCTATGGTATGGGTGTGTGATAAGGCTTTGCCATGTGATACAAAGAACCAATCTGTGTGCCTTCTACCTTATTGGTAGAGTGAGATGACCCTAACTTCTGTATTGTGTAACTTTGCAGTGTATTACACCTTAGCAGACATCCTGATACTACTCTCAGTCATTCTCTGTGTGCTGTTTCTTTCACTGATTGTGTGTAGTTGTAGTTTACAACCTATTTGGTATCTGTCCTGTTACAATCCTTTTGTAATGAGTCTCCTGCTGATGGAGTCGATGTATGGGACCCATAACAATGTGTGTACAATATAGAGGGACATGATCAGACTAGAGTTGACATGCCTAAATTTTGTACATTGTTGATAAATGAGACATACACAGTACCTGTGTTAAAGTGTGATTTATTGTGGAAATACAAAAAACATATGTGACTATAAAGGGGCAGGGCCTCCATTCCACTAGCAGCCGCAGATATAGAAGAAGCTGATGTATCATTGTTAGTGGAAGGGGCCAGATGTTGGGTACAAGTCCGACTCAGTGTGGTATTCAGGTATCTCAGCACCCTTGCAATGGAAGCCAAGTGGGCATTTTGTGTCTGCTGCTGCTGCATGACTTCCTGGTGGTTTTCCCTCTGCAGCTTTTGGATTTCCCCCAGCATGGTGATAACTAGGCCCATCATACCTTGGGAACTTTGGTAGGCTCCCAAGACTTGGGAGATGGTTTCCTGGGCAATAGTGTCCCTTTGAGACCCCATCCTCTCTCATAGCATCCCTCCGACACACCCTGTCCCCACATGCCTGTGCCCCTGGCACAGTGTGCCCCTCCCAGTGGTGGCAGGTCCAACATTGTCAGGGGTGGCAAGGTGAGACTCAGGTACCTGTACTGTGGGGCACATAATGGATCCTTGGGACACAAGTTGGTGGGCAAATTGTTGCCTGTGATGTAGATGCAACAGGGCTGGGAGGAATTGATGTGGGCAGGATGAGGCTGACAGTTGTTTACTGACCAGGTGTCCCAGATGGGCCAGGTTCTTAATCAGTGTCCACACATCCAGGGGTGTTGTCCTCACTGGGGCTTTCATACATAGGGCTAGTGGCAGTCTCTAGAACCCTCTCCATGGTGACAATGGCAATGATAAATGTGGAGGTAGTAGAACACAGGGTTCACGTTACAATGGGGGTATTGTAGCTGTTGTGTGTGATTCAGACAGTGCTTTGACATGATCCCCAGCAATGACATTGACAGCTGATGCACTATGTAACTAGGCACAACATGAAACTCTGTAACTTCAATTCCATACACCATGTTTTATGCTGGGAAGCTAAGTCGGTAGTGATAGTACAGCTGTTTGTATCTGATATTGTCCAATAATTGACATGGCTGTTCACCTCTGTTACCTAGTGAACTGTCTGGCATGATAGCTGGCACAAATAAAAGCTGTAGAATGCACATTGGTGTCCTTGTAGGAAGACAGTATATGAGTTTACAATGGACATTGACCTGGATGTACTGCATGTGCATCCTCTCAACCATCAGTCTTTCCAAAAAAGGTGAGTACATTTCTAGCTTAGGATCTCTGATCTGTGGCCAATAGATATGAGCACTCAGCTATAGCTGTGATTTTCTTGGGATGTTAGTGTGTATGAGCCATAGCATTGCTGACACTGATATGTACTGTTCCACACTAGCACAATCAAGATGGTTTAGATCAGATATTGTCTTGACATGCATGACAAGTAATATTTGGTGCAGTGTACTTTTGTTGAATGTGTTGGGATTTTGCATTCTAAGAGTTGTAGTGCAATAATTAGCCAGTGTTTCACCTGCCATTTCCAAGGTCTGTGGGGCTGGATGTGCCCAGTGGACACGTGGCATGCCAGGGAGGGATATTAGGTGATTAGGAGAGAGTTGTGGGTGGAGTGTAAAATGAGGTCGTTATAGGTGGTGAGGGAGCATGTAGGACAAGAAATGTATGTGGCATGAATGGTGTTGGTACTTACCAGACTCCAGGTATTCCTGTCAGGTGCTCAGGATGCAGGATGTTCAAGACCTCCTCCCAAGATGTGAATGTAGGGGGGAAGAGGTGAGGGCCCACCTTCCCCCTGAGTCGTTTCACCTCTTTCTGATGTCCACCCTTGTGCGTAGATAACTGCCTACAGCGTTGACCCTGTTGACTATCCTTTGCCACAACTCAATTTTCCTGGCACTAGATGTTTGTTGTACCTGTGCTCCAAACAGGTGTGGCTCTACCCTTACAATTTCATCCACCATAACCCTGAACTCCTCATCAGTGAAACATGGGTGTTTTTGTGAGGATGTGGCAGTGGTTGCGAAGACAGTGTGGTTGTGTGCTACGTGAATGGGTGCAGAGTTTGGAAAATTGTGAGGTGTAGGTGCTGTGATGTGTGTGTGTGTGTGAGACGGGTGTTGTGGATTGTTTGTGGTACTAATGTGTGTGTTTGGTATGTTGTGCAGGTGTGTGATGTGTGCGGAGTGAAGTGTAAATGGGTGCCTGTTCTTGTTATATTGTACTCTCTTGGTTGTCTGTGGTTGTGTGTGGAGTTTTGATCGCAAAGGATTGTGGGTTGTGTTGGGGTGTGTTATTTAGTGCCATGATTAGGTGTCTTGGTTGTGTGGATGTATATCAGGTGTGGGGTATTCAAACTATCCAATGTGGTGTTCTGACAGAAGTGAGTTGAGATCGCCTTGGTTCGCACCGCCAATGGTTTTCTGCCATAGAAGAACCGCGGTCATGATTTGTGAGGTGTAATCTGATGGGTGGATTTTTGTTGGGCTGGCAGCGCTAGTGTTGGGACCTCCTCTTATCTGTCCTCCACTGTCCTGGAGGTTTCTGAAATGTGTTTTTTTTTTTTTGGCAAACTCCAAAGTGTGACTTTTAATATGGCAGTCTTTTGGCGGCCGCCTATGCAGCAGTCTTGCCAAAAGTCTGCCAGACTCATAATGAGGCCCTATGTGTCTAGCAGCTATACAGGTCTGCATTGACTGCTATATAAACGAACTAAACACAGCCATTAAAAATATTATGTTTTCTTGGAGGGCTGTTTAAATAGTATTAAAGATATTGTCTAATTTAATAAAGGAAAATTAAAAAAATCTGGTATATTTACAAATAGTTCACTTAGCTGAACATGGATTATAGTTTGTATAGTTTGATTATCAAAAAATAATCAAATTATACGAAAATGAATGTCACTAAAACGTATTTATTCTAAATAAACTATTCATACTTCATCAAATAAGTTCTTGAAGCCATGCTTTTTCTGCTGCGCTATAATTTCTTCATTAATTCACGTCAAAGAGGCTCATTAGATAGCTCAGTAGTAACTGTATAGTGCCTAAGGTCACAGGTTTCAATCTATACAGCAGCAACTCATGCTTTCATCTTCTGACGTTGGAAAACGAGACACCCCTTAGTTGAATAATAAACACGTATCGTTAAGTATCCTGCAGGCAATCCAGTCTAGTGAACTGTATATAAATGTACAGTAATATTGTTATCAGAGAATGAAACAAAAGTCAGCTAAAAGCAGCAACGATATTTGGAGAAAAGGTATTCCATTGAAAATTGAGCTTTTGCACGTGAGAAAAAGGCAAGAAACTTTTCATTGCATCTACAGAAAAACAATAAGTAACACCCACTTTATTTTCTTCCTTTAAACAAAAAGGTTTATTTTAAGTGTTATTTTGCATTTCAAACCATACATTTTTCACTGACAGTCCACGTGAAAAAATTGAGCTAATTATAAATGGCATCATGTTTTCCAGGCAAGGCAAAGGTCAATATTTTCCGCATAATGTCCTCTTTGAGGATATTTTAATTTCTGTATCTAAAGATGTATCTATCATTGAATTCCACTGAGAATAACAATAATGATAAAAAAAGATTAAAAAAAAAAAAAGAGGCAAGCAGTCCTTCAGCTTGAAAGCGTTTCAGCAGAGTTAAAAAAAAATTGAACGCTCTTTTACAAAATCATATTGGGGAGACACTGCCATCTACAGGTGACATGCTGACACCTTGACAATCAGCGAAAATATTTTTAGTTTTCGAAGAAGCCTTCTTTTCCAGTAAGGTGTGGATGAAATGTTTCACAACACAATGGACATGATGACATAGTTTCGCTGTTTAGATTGAGTACATTTTTTGCTTACAATGGCCTCTGATGTTTTCTTGAATGCACAATTAGAGAAAACACGTTTGACCACTACGTATAATTTTGTACGGATTTCAATGTATATACATATAAATTGCACTCGTTTTGCACCAGTATAGCTTCATGTTTTATATGTAATAGAACAAACAGGTTTTGAAGCAAATAACGTTTTTACGAATGGGAAATTGTACATTAGTGGCCATTGCCGGCTTGACTGCAAGTAGCAGCGCTCAACTCAGTGCATCAGGCAAGGTCGCCAGCAATAATGTCAAAAAAGCTTGATCGAGTTTAATTTTGAATGCATCTGCATGCCAGAGTAGTCACATTTACATATGTCGGTTGGCACCTAGATTCTGTAATAAAAATCCCCAATGCAGTATGCACTACCATTTAACTATTAACTTTAGATAAATCTAATCCACAAATGTCAGTGTGTTAGTTCTAAAACTACAGACATTTCACTTTTAAATAGATCTTTTTTTTTCAATTTTGGAAGCTTACCTAATTTAACCAAACAAAAGTTTTTTCATTTAATAGGTTGGACTGCACTTTGGGAGCCACTCGCAAGTATCTCAACAGCTACTGGTTGGAGAAACCTGAATTCGATAAATATTCTTCCTACAGAAGTAGCTAAATTAATTAAATATTTGTTTGCTACGTTTTTATCAACGGGTATTTATGGATTGCAATGGTTTTTGCTCAACGCTTCATTTATCCAAATTAAACAGGCGGTTTTGCAATCCATTTTCTTAATTTTAACTTGGTTAAAAAAATCTGTATTAGTGGTTTGCTGCCTTACCCTTCCCTAGATCAAGCTGCATAAATGGTGAGAATTGATTTAATGTCTTCATTGATCCAGTCATATTTTACAGTTTGGAATAATACAAAGAATGCGTCTGAAACTCCAGTGCCCATGTGTAGAAATACTGTCCACACGAAGATACAATTGCACATGTTATGAATGTATTTGTTCACAGTCTGCTATTTCTTACTATATTTATATGTTGGTAAAATGGCTTACCAACAGCGTAACAATGTACTTACAGTAAAGCAGTCTTATTACTTCTAATATTTCAAGATAACAAAAATAGTGGTTAAAATAGTGTGGCACTGTAATACTTCATAAAAGCATTAACATTTTCACCAATTAACTAGTTTATTCACACACTCTTTGAAACAAAAAGAGGCCTGACAAAGAAGAACAAAATCTATGAAGTAACCAGCCGATGTCAGACCCCATCAAATACCGTGTCACCCTGAAAAAATCGTATTTATTTCTTGTTTTTCCTTGCCATTGCTCTCAATTTACATTTGTATTGAGTTGAAGGCAAGTGTACAATACAATTGTCGATCATATTTACTACTGACCCTCTTTCTTGAAACCATTACTAACAATAGTAATAATAGTCCCCCAAAGTCATAAATATTCTGGTGTATTAATATATTGTACCCAGTGTAATAGGCCTCAAGAAAAAGAAAGAAGGCCCACTCTGGTCAACACATGGCTTAAGAGGGAAATGTGCAGAAGTGTTCACTGTGACAAACAAGTACAGGCCTAAACCTGGGTGCCATGTTAGAATGGAGTACAGGAACAGACAGGAGAACGGAGGGGAAGGCCAGGTGCAGGGCAAAGCAGTTACAGCCGGTCCTCGCATACCTCAGATAAGTTAGAAGGTCACACACACGAGAGCCTGAGCCACTTTCTGGCAAGTGTTAGGAGGAGGGGTACATCATGACAGACCTGAAAGTGAGTCACAAGATGTTTGTGTGCGTCAAGGTTGGTAGAGGGAGGAGGACAGGCCGTAAAACGTCAGAGCATGGAAGCAGAGTAGGGAGGATACACTGATACAATTCCAAGGGTGAGATTAAAAGACACTGTGCTCGTTAGAGGATGCATACATATATTATATATAAGCCACAGCTGCATTTTAGTGACAAGTAGTCAGATGCTTTTTAGAGAATTATTGATGGTGCCAAGGATGAATAAGATAACAAAATATCGAGCTCCTGTGTTAATTGGGAATATGATAAGAAATAAGAAGTTTCCTTTGTGGACCAAGACTATAAAACATACTGTTTGTAAGAGCTGAGTTGAGTGTGGTTTCAGTTACAGAACTGAGCTGTACTCCCGGACGTATTTTTATTTGATATAAACATATACTATATTGCCATCAGATTTGTATCACTGCTTTGTTTCATGAAATTCAACTAAATTTTTGACAAGTGGCAGCCAGGAACCTTGTCTCTTCAAATCCCTGGACCGCGGCTGAAGGAGACACCGCCTGCTTTGCTTGAATAGAGCATTACGCGCAAATCAGGTGAGCATACACCTACCTATTCGAGCGGGCAGTCAGGGTTCCAGAGGTTGCTGTCCTAAAGGGTGAAGTGAGGTTGGGCTTCGTACTTTATTATTTAAAGTGCATGAATCTGTGGCAATTGTAGTATGGGGGAATAAGTGCATGTGGGATTTGTGCTTTTTTTAAAAATAGAATGGTGATGCAGAAATTAAATGTGATTTACCGGCCAGACCAGAAGACTAGCTAGTAGAGATTCCCTTTTGTGATAGAAAGGAGGCACAATGAGTAGTAGTGTATTACCCAGGGGACAGCTCCTGGACGAAATAGTTCTGTGGTAGTGTCTTACCCTGAGGACAGCTCCTAGAAGAAATAGTTTTGTACCAGTGTATTACCCAGGGCATAGCTCCTGGAAGAGATAGTTATGTACTAATGCATTACCCAGGGGATAGCTCCTGTAAGAAATAGTTAGGTTCTAGTGTATTACCCTGGAGGCAGTTCCTGGGAAGGACAGTTCATGTTAAAGTCCATCAGATATCCCAGTTAGATCCAGAGGGTTAGAGTAGAGAAAGTGAGGTGAACTGGGTAACACGTACAAAAGTCTGACGCTGCAGGAGATGGTTACTTTACCGGCACTGGCAGGCCTTGCTCTACAAATGTCAGACGCCCGGTTCACAAATCCCCCGATTTAAGACATCAGGAAGGTGCCATAGAGGAAGAGCAATCAAGGCTGAGGCATCAGTGGGGTGTCTGAGGTTTAGGTAAGCGGACGACCGGATGGTTGGTGTCAATTGACTTTACCCTGAGCACGGTCAGACCCTTGGTTGCAAACCTGAAAAAGTGCAACAACAATGAATAAATATTTGTTGTAAATAATGGGTAATAGGGAGGATAAAAAGAATATGACATTTCATCAGCATAATGGTCAAATTACAGAAAAAAAGACAAGGGTTCTCGCCAGTGGTTATACAATCTGAAATAAGTGAGGAAGAGAGGGTACAAGATCTCTGCCATATTTGTAATACCCTGGTAGAAAAACTCAAAGGGTCCTGGAAGTGGGGAAATATTAGTGCAGATAAAACACAAGAATTAAATGTAGAAAATACCAAAACAAGTGGAAATAAATAAAAGGATCTTATGAGTGAGACTGATGATTCCTTGTGGCAGGAAACAGACACCCTTGACCTAGTGCTAACATTTAAATGGGCTCATGGCCAATCCCCATGCCCGCGTAACACCCCTCAGTTCACATAATAATGCAGGAACCTATTGTATTAGAAGCCCTTGTTGATGCATTTTTCACAGACATATGCTTCTGGGGCTTTAAATGATGGAAGGACACCACATCCCCCGACACCACTAATAGTCACTTACATTCACGATAATGTTATAACTCGTATTGCATCAGGCACCAATCCACATAGGCCCCCCATAAATGCACCCGCACCCGATATCAGTATAGAAGAAGTGCTGCACAGGTTAGCAATCAGGTTCGCTGATGTTCACCAATACGGTCTCACAACGATGTATGTCAAGTCAGGTAACACTGCATAAGAGCACTTTCCCACCCAGGTCACTGCTATGGATTAACAACATTGATAAGTCAATATACATAGCAGTGAGGGAGATGAAGGGCAGAGAAGAGAAACATAGAGTAGACAGTAATAATAGGTACATATAGGAAGGGTATGTCCTGGGGGGGGGAACCATGATGCCCCCCTGGAACGTGTGATAAAAAACTTCCCGTCAGACAAAAAGGAAATACAGAAATATTGTAAGCTATGGCACAGAGATACTAAAGACATTTAAAGAAGACATAGTTGAACATACACTGACTTACATTAGATCTAATTATCAGAAGAAAAAGAGGAAGAAGAGGGAAGCTATTCTATCATTATGGAGGGTATTCTGTGATACAAAGACAAATGTAAAATTGACTGTGCCTAAAGAGGCAGAGATGCAGGCGCAAGAGAAACCCCCACAGAAGGCTCTAGAGGAGCTCCCACCATTTGGTCTCTACCCTATTCTGCCAGCTGTGGGATACCAGAAACCAGTACAGGTTGAGCCCGAGGAGGACGGGACAGATGTGAAGGGGGCTGGGGGAACGCCCGGTCCCATCCCAACAGCTCCTTGGGTGGGCAATGAAAAAAAGAGAAGAGATAGGGCAACACCTAAGTTGCAGCACACTAGAGAACAGGCAGAAAGATCCAGGAGTTTTCACCCTCTTCGAGAGCAATGGACTACTTAGCAGGTCTTTCTAAGGTTGGAAGACACATCGGCGGAAACACTTAGAGAGGCAGCTGGGGAATGGATGCTGAAAGAAAGGGATTGAGAAGAAGAGGTAGAGAGATCAGGATATGACGAACATCTAGTTGAGACAGAAAAGGGAGCAGGGGCAGAAACGGAAGGCGGGGACTGGAACGAAGGGTCTGATATGGATGAGGATGCACAAGTAAATGAAAGACGTCTATATAATTTTTGACCGCGTCCTATGCGAAAGCTACAATTGATAGCAAGAGACCCAGTAGAGACAAAGAGAAGGTCAATTTAAAAAAAACAATTTGGGTCTGACACCCATGGAAACGATAGAATGAGAAGAGGGTAGTTATTATTGTCAACCGTTTTCAGACGAACTGGAAACATGAACTGAAAAAGATGGGACAAAACCGTGGCTCAGACAGTAGTCTTTCCCTACCCTATGACTTAGCCACGGCAGAAGACTGTATACGGTAGGGATGGGGTGCCCCAAGCTGGAACTATCCATACATGCAGGAATGCCTTGCAGTCTGGGAGATGTATGCCAAGGACAAACCAACTGAAGTCATATGAAGTAACAGACCAGACCAGAGGTTAAGCCACAGACCAACAGGTCTCCCACCTATGATTCAACTGCTCCTCATTTTTAAGGGAGGGCAAGTACCAACATACGTGCCCTGGCCCCAGATGGACAAAGAGAAGTTAAAGAGAGCACTGCCCCTGCTGTCTAAAGGTGCAGGAAAATGGATCGGATGTTTTGAAAAACACACTGCTGGAGTTAACCTCGCTCTGGGCGACATTCAAAGTTTGCTGAGTTGTCTAGTGGGAGATGAGGTAAATACTATATTTGCGGGGGGCAGGACTCTCTCAAGTCACATTGACAAACACGGAGTTTGACGGGCCTTCCTTCAACAATGTCCGCCAGCATGTCTGGGATGCGCTTCGGCAGACGTACCCAGACAGACCAGATATTGGAGCTCTTATGGCAGAAAGCATTAAGTCGACTGAGGGCATTGCAGAGTTTATCACAAGAATGAAATAACGATGGGTACATGAGGTAGGATGTAATTGGGAAAATACAGAAGGAAATGCACTTTTATGTGTTAAAAAGAGATCTTCCCACCGACATACAGTCAAATTGGATGGGGTAGTGGGACTTGAGGCTAAACCATGGCCAGAAATACAGGCTCACATAATACATTATTTTAAACAAAAGCAAGAAATGGATCAAGAGAGAACAGAGCAGGGAGAGAGGGCCACAGCTAAGTTGGTGCAACAGAAACTTAAGAAACCGAGCACAGAAGGGGCACTTGTGACAGCACTACCAGCAACTTTCGCAACACAAGTGCAAGGAGGTCCATCAGGAGAGCAAGGAACAATGCAGGGGAGAAGGCAAGGAGGATATCGAGTGGGACAGCAGTGTTATTATTGCAGTAAGATGGGTCATTTTGAAAGAGAATGCAGGAGCAAGAGAAGCAATGAATACATGAAAGGGTGGCCTACCTTGCAAAGACAGGCGGCGAGGCCGCCGCAGAACCAATGGGCATCAATATGTGAGACAATAATACCCTCAGAACCCTCAAGCGCAGTCGATGGCACTACAGGGGCCACTGCCCCAAAATGGGCCCCAGGGTGGCAGCAACGCCAAGGGAGGACAAGCACAGGTTTAAGCAGGAGAAGTATTGGTGCAAGGAGGTAACCCCTTTTACGCACCGCCCCAAGTATCCAGTGGGACACTGACACCTAACTATGTCCAATGACAAAGCTCACAAGTAACAACTATGTATCCAAAACTATTGGTAACCCACAGGTCAGAAGAGGAACCCACTGTGACGGTAGCCATAGAAGGTCACCCCTATCAATTTTAATCAACACTGGGGCCACCAAATCTTGCATAAAGGAAGTAACACTACCAATTTCTTGCAACTCAATGGACACAAAAGGGGTTTCTGTGGCTGTCAGACGGGTTCCTTTCACAAGATCCATAAACATGACTGTCGGTGACGCACAAATTGACGGGCCATTGTTGTATTCCCTAGAGTTAACTGTCAACCTTCTTGGGAGAGATCTAATGAGTAAATTGAATATGACCACCTTGTTCCTGGAAGATGGATCAATGGTGTGTTATATACCCGGTGTCACGCCAGGCACGATACTGTCCCTCATACCTCATGAGGAATCAAGGGAAGACAGTGCAGTTCCCAAAAGAACTATTGTTAAGACCTTGTGAACCCCTGGATCCAATAACAGAGCGACAGATGTTACTAGACATATCAATTCTCAAAATAAGACCAACATATGTGGTGCTCATCGCATTCGACAGGAGGCAGGAAATGTGGGGATCAATAGTGTTGACAGACCCCGGGGTCAAATTAAGGGATATCTCAGATAGGGAATTGTTCAGTGAACACCCCTTGATTGGAACCATTGTATTTGAAATGGATATCTCCATTAGAATGCAGTTGCAATATAAGACAGTGCCAAAACATGCCCAAGACACTACAATTAGAGAGAGAGAGATTTAGCAAAAAGTACCGGAAGTGCTATGGACGAAGGAGCCTCATGACAAGGGGCTGAGTAAAGGAGCTGAGCCTGTGAGAAAGACATTGAAACCTGGAGCTATATTGCCCAGGACAAGTCAATATCCCTTGTCCACGAAGCAGAAGAAGGTATCTCACCTACAATTCAGGTGTTACTTGAGCAGGGAGTGCTATATGAAAGATTGACACCATGTAATACGCCGATTTTTCCAATAAAAAAGGCCACAGGAGGAACATCGAGAATGATTCAGGATTTGCACTCTCGCAACGATATAGTCATTCCCGAATTTCCAGTAGTACCCAATCCATCAGTTATACTGACAACTATCCTCAAAGATGCCACTTTCTTCTCTGTAATTGATTTGAAGAATGCATTTTTCAGCATTTCATTACATCCCGACAGTCAATATTTGACTGGGTTCACATTTAAAAATATGCAAACTTGCCAAGGAGGCTCGCACAAGGTTTTTGCAGTCCCGAGCATTTTCAATCGTACAGTTAAAAAAGACTTAGAGAACATACAAGGCAAGAGTATGCTCTTACACTATGTAGAGGACATTCTGGTTTGCAGCGCCGCTTAAGACATATGTGGAGACGACACCATTGGCCTCCTCTGCAGGCTTGCAGACAAAGGATACAAAGTTGACAAAAATAAATTACAATGTGTGCAGACATAGGTCCACTATTTGGGGCAACTAATATCTAAAGATGGGAGAAAGGTGACACCTGACAGAGAAGGAAGCATTAGAAACATGCCCAAACCCAATACTACCAAACAAATGCAGCAATTTTTAGGACTCTGTAATTACGTGAGGCAGTGGGTATTTGATTATGCTATGTTGACAGCACCACTTCTCACAGCATTAAAGGAGTCCCATGCAACTGCAAACAACATAAATTGGACAGATGAGGGGGAGACAGCATTCATGGTGCTAAAGAAAGTGAGCACAAATGCTTCAGTGTTAGGTACATCTGACTACAATAAACTATTCTACCTCTTTTGTCACTGCAATGGAATGATGATGACTGCAGTGCTGAGTCAAAATACATCTATGGGACATAAGCCAATTGCCTACTACAGTGGGCTGCTAGATCCTGTCATTAAAGGTCTCTATCCATGTGAGCAAGCCCTAGGAACAGCAGCATTTGCAGTCAGAAGAGCACCACTATAGTGATGGGATCACCTTTAACACTCTATGTAGAGCATGCAGTATTTGCTATCTTGCAAAGAGGCAAGAACACTCTCACAACTCAGAGAGCATCTGGGTACAAAGTAATACTTTCATTACCATCCTTGCAAGTGGTCCGATGTCACACAGTTAATCCAGTGACATTCTTTGCACACTCAGTTACTGACGACGAACAAGTACATAACTGTGCCGATTATGTGCCAGAAGAGAGCAAGATGGGAGAGGACCCCATCCCTGGGAGCATGCTGCTCTTTGTGGATGGATCCTCTTTCATAGATCAGGAAATAGGGATTAGACATTCAGTAGCAGAAGTTGTAAGAGCCGAACAGCAGGGATCATCTGATACCTTAGAGATAGTGAGTCATATACCACTACCCTCTCATTTTTCAGCACAAGATGTAGAACTAGTATCCATTATTGAAGCACTGCAGCATGCTGAGGGGTTAGAAGTCACAATCTATTCAAATTCAGCATATGTTACCACCACTGTACATTCTGATATTCACAAGTGGGAGAGAAGGGGGTTTCTTAAGTATTATGGGTCCCCTGTGATGCACAGAGATTTATTAGCGAAATTGATGCAGGCTTCAGCGCTACCATCCAAGGTAGCAGTGATAAAATATGTATACAAACAAGCAAGGCCTTGTCTCGAGGGGTAATGCTTTGGCAGACTGGGCAGCCAAGAAGGCAGCCAATACATCTCCAAATTATATTGAATCAGAAGAGCACACACTGGAGATGATGATGAGTAGGCAACAGAATAATACTGAATTACCACCCTGTACACAGAAACAGCACAATTACATCTGCAAGAGTTGCAAGAGCAGACACAATCACCTGAGAGGGAGCTGTGGTAACAGTGAGGGTGCATACAATCACCACCAGATTTCATTTATAGGAAGGAAACTACAGAGAAACCTTGAATTCCACAAGCCCTGTTGTTTGCATTGCTGGAGCAACTGCATCTCCCCGCACACACAGCCAAAGAATATCTTCTTGCTACACTACCGGCAGATTAGTTTATCCCACAACTATCTGACATGATTACTATGTATATTGCTGAATGTGCAGTATGCCAACAATACAGCTCAAGACCCACACTAAAAGTTATTACGTCAACAATTCCCAGCCCAACAGGTCTATTTAAAAATCTACATTTAGATTTTGTTGACATGATTGATAGATGTAACAACTACAGGTATCTAATTTTAGTTGCCTGTTCTTTCTCAAGTTGGATTGAGGCAGGACCCGGTGTACATAATGATGCCAAAGCATTAACTAACTTTTTGATACAAGAAGTAATACCTAGGTGGGGAATCGCAGAAGCGATCCGTTCCAATAACGGGACATATTTTGTGAATGCCATCTTTCAACACATCTGCACCTCTCTGGGGATAAAACATAAATTGTCATCTGTCTATCACTCCAAAACTAATTGTATAGTGGAGCGCCTCAATTGCTTGTTGAAAAATAAAATCAGCAAACTGTGCACTACATTGCAGAAGAACTGGCTCCACTGCCTTCCGTTAGCCTTTTATGAACTCAGAAATCAACCAGGAAGTGATCATCACTTGACCCCGCACCAGATAGTGACAGGGCGTCCTATGCCAACCCCCTAGACAATAGTAAGACAAAAGACAGATGCTCATAAAAAAGCTGAGATTTAGGGGAATGAAATGAGCTGTTATTTGCCTCAGTTGCTGAAGTCTGCTAAGTTCTTTTCTAAACAGGGGCATGACAGCATAACTGCACCACCACAGCATAGCAGACAAGTCCAATTCCTGTGGCTCAACAAGTGTACATTCCCAATTTTGTAAGGAAATGGAAAGACAGAAAGTTCGAGGTGCCTTATCTGGACAGCCAGAGCACCCCGCTGCAGTGAAAGTGGATGGCAAAAAAAGTGGATACACCTATCAGACATTCGACTGGCCCCTGCTTTGTGTCAAACATCGCCATCATTACAGGAACATTTAGCGGAGAGTGAAGACAAGGAGGAGTGACACAGTTTTCTTTTAAAGAGCAAGAGGAGTACCTTTTTGGCTCTGCCAGCAGACATTAATGGATTACTGTTTTTTTTTCTTGCTTATTTTTTTATCGTATTTGCTGCTGTATTACAATGGTATCTTAATTCATGTATAGTATCATGTCCAAATATTGTGCGCTTGCAAAGAGAAGCATATGAATATAAGAATGCATCGCATAATATTCATACTAGCTAATTAGATAATATGTGGTATCAGCATATGACAGAAGTATGCATGCAAAGTACTAACGAATCTTGCTTGGTATGCTCCTTAATTCCACATGCCAGTGATTCAGATAGATTACATTCATCTAAAGAAGTACCTCTGAATGTCACACAGTGTCTTTTACATTTTTCCTGTGTAGGATGAGAGCACGGATGCAACCTTCACAGGTACAACAGGGAACATTTCTAGTAAACATCATTCAGTATGAGAAAAAAAGAGCTAACAAAACGGATGTAAAAAAAAAAGAGTAGATGGACGGAATGTAGACCAAATCAAACATTCACCCCCAGTCACAGATCTAGGTTTAATTTATCAGTTGTTCTGCTCACCATGCCATTCCAGTTTGGACCCAACCATATGCAAATCAGTCTTGACCCTGTTCCCAATGGGAACAGTCCAGCCCGAACTGCCAGGCCAGGTCCTCCCTGGACCAAAAACAAGCATCCTGGGACGGTTTCAGGGTATCACCCCTCTTCAGCCAAGCTAGCTTGAATCTGGTGGCATAGTGAACACGGGCCCCATGTCTGTATGATCATACCCTTCCCAATTAGGGCAACAAATGAAAAAAGGACAGTAGATAGACAGAATGTAGACCAAATCAAACATTCACCCCCAGTCACAGATCTGGAGTGAATCCATCAGTTTTTTTGCTCACCGTGCCATTCCAGTTAGAACCCAACCATATACAAATCAGTCTTGACCCCGTTCCCAATGGGAATAGTCCAGCCTAAACTACCAGGCCAGGTCCTCCCTACACCAAAAACAAGCACCCAGGAACTGGTTTTGGGATATCACATCTCTTTGACCAGGCTAGCTTGAATCTGGTGGAACAGTGACCACGGGACCTACGTCTGGGCATACCCTTCCCACTTAGGGCAACAAATGCAAAAAGAACAGTAGATGGACGGAATATAGACCAAATCAGACATTCACCCCCAGTCACATATCTGTGCTTAATCCATCAGTTTTTGTGCTCACCATGCCATTCCAGTTTGGACCCAATCATATGCAAATCAGTCTTGACCCTGTTCCCAATGGGAACAGTCCAGCCCGAATTGCCAGGCCAGGTCATCCCTGGACCAGAAACAAACATCCTAGGACCGGTTTCGAGGTATCACACCTCTTCAGCCAGGCTAGCTTGAATCTGGTGGCACAGTGAGCACGGGACCCACGTCTGAGCATACCCTTCCCACTTAGGGCGACAAATGCAAAAAGAACAGTAGATGGACGGAATATAGAACAAATCAAATATTCACCCCCAGTCACAGATCTGGGTTTAATCCATCAGGGAACAGGGTCATGACTGATTTGCATATGGCTGGGTCCAAACTGGGGTGGGATGGTAAGCAAAAGAAGTGATGGATTAAACCCAGATCTGTGACTGGGGGTGAATGTTTGATTGGTTCCACATTCCGTCCATCATTTGTGTTTGTTTGCTTTTTTTTCACTATAAGTGCGCCAGGTATGCCCAGATGTGGGTCCCGGGCTCACTGTTTCACTGGAATCAAGCTAGCCTGGGTGATGAAGGTTGATACCATGAAACCGGTCCCAGGATGCTTGTTCCCAGTCCAAGGAGGACCTGGCCTGCTAGCTCAGGCTGGACTGTTCCCATGGGGAACAGGTTCAAGACTGAATTGTATACGGGTGGGTACCAACAGAGGTACCAGGGTGAGCAAAAGAATTGATGGATTAAACACAGATCTGGGACTGGGGGTGAGTGTTTGATTGGTTCTGCATTCTATCCGTCATTTGTGTTTCTTTGTTTTTGTCACCATAAGTGTGGTGTATATGCCTATACGTGGGTCCCGGGCTCACTCTGCCACTGGATTCAAGCTAGCCTAGCTGATGAGGTGATACCCTGAAAGCAGTCCCAGGATGCTTGTTTCCGGTGGCATGGTGAGGAAAAAAAGTGATGGATTAAACCCAGATCTGTGACTGCGGGTGTATGTTAGATTGGTTCAGCATTCTGTCCATCATTTGTGTTTGTTTGCTTTTGTTGCCATAAGTGCCCCGGGTATGCATGGATATGGGTCCTGGGCTCACTGTGCCACTGGATTCAAGCTAGCCTAGCTGATGAGGTGATACCCTGAAAGCAGTCCCAGGATGCTTGTTTCCGGTCCCTGGAGGACCTGGTATGGCAATTCAGGCTGGACTGTTCCCATGGGGAACAGGGTCAAGACTGATTTGCATATGGCTGGGTCCAAACTGGGGTGGCATGGTAAGCAAAAGATTTGTTGGATTAAACCCAGATCTGTGACTGGGGGTGAATGTATGATTGGTTTTGCATTCCGTCCATCATTTGTGTTTGTTTGATTTTGTTGCCATAAGTGTACTGGGTATGCCCAGACGTGGGTACCGGGGCTCACTGTGCCACTGGATTCAAGCTAGCCTGGCTGATGAAGGGTGATATTCTGAAACTGGTCCCAGGATCCTTATTTCTTGTCCAGGGAGGACCTGGCCTGGCAGTTCGGTCTGGACTGTTCCCATGGGGAGCAGGGTCAAGACTGATTTGCATATGGCTCAGTCCAAACTGGGGTGGCATGGTGAGCAAAAGAATTAATAGATTAAACCCAGATTGATGATTGAGGGTGAATGTTTGATTGGTTCTGCATTCTGGTCATCATTTGTGTTTGTTTGCTTTTGTCACCATAAGTGTGCCAGGTATGCTCAGACGTGGGTTCCTGGCTCACTGTGCCACCAGATTCAAGCTAGCCTGGCTGATGGAGGATGATACCCTGAAACTGGTCCTAGAATGCTTCTTTCCAGTCCAGAGAGAACGTGGCTTGGCAGTTCGGGCTGGACTGTTCCCCATGGGAACAGGGTCAAGACTGATTTGCATATGGCTCAGTCCAAACTGGGGTGACATGGTGAGCAAAAGAATTGATGGATTAAACCTAGATCTGTGACTGCGGGTGAATGTTTGATTGGTTCCGCATACGTCCATCATTTGTGTGTGCTTGCTTTTGTCGCCATAAGTGCGCTGGATATGCCCAGACGTGGGTCCCGGGCTCACGGTGCCACTGGATTCAAGCTAGCCTAGCTGATGAAGTGTGATGCTCTGAAACTGGTCCCAGGACAGTTGTTTCCCTTCCAGAGAGGACCTGGCCTGGCAGTTCGGGCTGCACTGTTCCCATGGGGAAGAGGGTCAAGACTGATTTGCTTATGGCTGGGTCCAAACTGGGGTGGCATGGTGAGCAAAAAAATGTATGGATTAAACCCAGATCTGTGACTGCGGGTGTATGTTAGATTGGTTCAGCATTCTGTCCATCATTTGTGTTTGTTTGCTTTTGTTGTCATAAGTGCCCCGGGTATGCATGGATATGGGTCCTGGGCTCACTGTGCCACTGGATTCAAGCTATCCTGGCTGTGAAAGGTGATACCCTACAAACCGGTCCCAGGATGCTTGTTTCCAGTCCAGGGAGGGCCTGGCCTGGCGGTTCGGGCTGGACTGTTCCCATGGGGAACAGGGTCAAGACTGATTTGCATATGGCTGGGTTCAAACTGGGGTTCCATGATGAGCAAAAGAATTGATGGATTAAACACAGATCTGTGACTGGGGGTGAATGTTTGATTGGTTCCGCGTTCCGTCCATCATTTGTTTTTGTTTGCTTTTGTCAACATAGTGCGCCGGGTATGCCCAGACGTGGGTCCCGAGCTTACTGTGCCATTGGAATCAAGCAAGCCAGGCTGATGAAAGGTGATACTCTGAAACACGGCCCAGAATGCTTCTTTCCGGTCTAGGGAGGACCCGGCCAGGCAGCTCAGGCTGGACTGTTACTATGGGGAACAGGTTCAAGGCTGATTTGCATATGGCTGGGTCCAAACCAAAAGAATTGATGGATTAAACCCAGATCTGTGACTGGGGATGACTGTTTGATTGGTTCTGCATTTGGGCCATCATTTGTGTTTGTTTGCTTTTGTCACCATAAGTGTGCCGTGTATGCCCAGACGTGGGTCCCGGGCTCACTGTACCACTGGATTCAAGCTAGCTTGGCTGATGAAGGGTAATAATCTGAAAGAAGTCCCAGGATGCTTGTTTCCTGTCCAGGGAGGACCTGACCTGGCCTGGCCGTTTGGGCTGGACTGTTCCCATGGGGAACAGGGTCAAGAATGATTTGCATATAGCTGGGTTCAAATTGGGGTGGCATGGAGAGCAAAAGAATTGATGGATTAAACACAGATCTGTGACTAGGGGTGAATGTTTGATTGGTTACGCATTCTGTCCATCATTTGCGTTTGCTTGCTTTTGTCACCATAAGTGCACCGGGTATGCCCAGACGTGGGTCCCTGCCTCACTGTGCCACTGGATTCAAGCTAGCCTGGCTGATGAAGGGTGAATACCCTGCAACTTGTCCCAAGATGCTTGTTTCCGGTCAACGGAGGACCTGGCTTGGCAGTTTGGGCTGGACTGTTCCCATGGGGACCAGGGTCAAGACTGATTTGCACATGGCTGGGTCGTCACCAGGCATCCTGCCTGCACCGTGGCCTGTGGACAGCACTCGTGAGGATCACAAAGCACCGTCCCGCACCGCTGGACTGGGCCTACTGACAACAGTTCTTCAGGAACAACAACGACGCTGCCTGCACCGTGACCTCTGGACACTGCACCTCACACCGCCCCACTTCACATCGCAGCCCTGGTCTCACCTTCACCGCCGGACGCCGCCACCGAGCCGCTGCCTGCACTGTGACCTGTGGGCACCGCACGTCGCATCGTCCCGCTTCGCACCGTAGCCCCGACGCCATCCACGCCAGCGCACCTGCCTTCATCATCCTGGAGTTCGATCCGCAACTAGTGTGACCTCAAGGGCCCAACGACTTCGGAACAGACACCGCGACTTCAGTGATGCCGCTTTCCGGAGCACACCACGAGGATCACGATGCCCTGCAAATCCAAGGTACTGTTTGTGGGTCTTCCAACACCGTAGCTAGCCTGCAACACCGCAGCGGGCCTGATTTTGTTGATCACGATGCCGTGCTAGCCCGAGGTGGAGCTATCGACTTCAAGGAACTGTATTTTTAAATAAATCTTGCAGAATTCATATTTTTATAACTGTATGTTGGATTTTTATCATATTTGGTCTTGTTTTGTATGGATAAATATTGGCTATTTTTCTAAAACTGGTGTGGTGTCCGTTTGTAGTGTTTTCACTTATTACTGTGTGTTATGTGCAAATGCTTTACACATTGCTTCTGAGATAAGCCTGACTGCTCAAGCCAAGCTACCAAGGGGGTGAGCAGGGGTTTTCTGAGCAGGTATCTCCCTTATCCTGACTAGAGTGAAGGGTCCCTACTTGGACAGGGTGCAAACCAACTGCCAATTAGAGACCCCATTACTAACAGTGAGAAAAAGAATTGATGGATTAAGCCCAGATCTGTGACTGGGGGTGAATGTTTGATTGGTCCCAAATTCCGTCCATCATTTGTGTTTGTTTGCTTTTGTCGCCATAAGTGCGCCGGGTATGCCCAGACTTGTGTCTCGGGCTCACTGTGACACTGGATTCGAGCTAGCCTGGCTGATGAAGGTTAATACCCTGAAACCGGTCCCAGGTTGCTTGTTTCCGGTCCATGGAGGACCTGGCCTGGCAGTTCGGGCTGGACTATTCCCATGGGGAACAGGGTCAAGACTGATTTGCATATGGCTGGGCCCAAACTGGGATGACATGATGAGCAAAAGAATTGATGGATTAAACCCAGATCTGTGACTGGGGGTGAATGCTTGATTGGTTCCACATTCTGTCCATCATTTGTGTTTGTTTGTAACCCTGATGAACGAGAACAAGGACCACTCAGCTTACAGGGTCTTCTGCTTCTTCCTGCGCCCAGTATGGAGAAGACTGAGGTGGGATAAGTGGGAGAATGCAACAATGTACAACTGGGACCTCCCCTGGTACTTCAAGGAGATTGAGAAGTGTGTGGTGGAATTTGGGCTGAACTTTGTCACACCAAGCCTGTGGAAGCCCAGGACAATCCACAGACTAATCAGGTCCAGGGACACCACAGAACCAGTGAGGGACCACCCACCCGCTACAGCAACAAGGGTGTGGGAAAATGTATCCTCCCCATCCCTGACCAACAGACACAAAGACATTGCATGGATGGCCGTGAAAGGGGGACTGCCAGTCCGGTCATTCATGCACAGCAGGGGCCTGTGCCCACACAGAGAATGCCCAAGGGGATGCCCCGCAGAGGAAACTAAATACCATCTGTTCTGGGCCTGCCCTTTTGCCCAGAGATTGCGGGGAGCCTTAAAACAAGAAATGGAAGCCCACATCCCATACCCAAACATCACTCACCACTCTGTGCTGTGTGGGCTGTCTCCAAAGACACACTCAGTGGAGGCTATCCAAGGATGCTGGAGAATCATCTGCTGCGTAAAGGACATCCTCTTGTATGCCAGGACCCAACTGGTGACCAACGGGGAGGTGGTGAGCAGGGAAGCGTGCTGCAGAATGGCACACAACCTGCTGAGAGATTACACAGACAAGGACAACAAGGTGCATGAGAAGGAGGAAAAACTGTAGACCCTAACCCCTCGTTCCCACTGAACTCCCCATACTGCCCCAAGAAACCAAACCCCCTTTACCACTTCTCTCATATGTAAACTGACTATTATGTATTGTTAAAGTATGATTTGAAACAAAGTTGAAGTGGACTGCCCTTCCTAAGGGAAGAGGTGCCACTCCTTAAAGCCCATGTATCGCCTCCTTAAGCACTTAATAAAGGTTTTTGAAACTTAAAAAAACAAAAAACAGTCCCAAGATGCTTGTTTCTGGTTCAGGGAGGACCCGGCCTGGCAGTTCAGGCTGGACTGTTCCCATGGGCAACAGGGTCAACACTGATTTGCATATGGCTCAGTCCAAACTGGGATAGCATGGTGAGTAAAAGAATTGATGGATTAATGTCAGATCTATGACTGGGGGTGAATGTTTGATTAGTTCCGCATTCTGTCCATCGTTTGTGTTTGTTTGCTTTTGTCGCCATAAGTGCGGTGGGTATGCCTAGACGTGGTTCCCGGGCTCACTGTGCCACGGGATTCAATGTAGTCTGGCTGATGAAGAGTGACACCCTGAAACCGGTCCCAGGATGGTTGTTTCCGGTCCACAGAGGACCTGGCTTGGCAGTTCGGGCTGGACTATTCCCATGGGGAATAGGGTCAAGACTGATTTTCATATGGCTGGGTCTAAACTGGGGTGGCATGGTGAGCAAAAGAATTGATGGGTTAAACTCAGATCTATGACTGGGGTGAATGTTTGATTGGTTCTGCATTCTGTCCATCATTTGAGTTTGTTTGTTTTTGTTGCCATTAGTGCGTTGGGTATGCCCATACGTGGGTCCCGTGCTCACTGGGCCACTGGATTCTAGTTTGCCTGGCTGATGAAGGGTGATACTCTGAAACAGGTCCCAGGATGTTTGTTTCCGGTCTATGGAGGACCTGGCCTGGCAGTTCGTGCTGGGCTGTTCCCCTGGGGAACAGGGTCAAGACTGATTTGCATATGTCTGGGTCCAAACTGGGGTGGCATAGTGAGCAAAAAAAGTGATGGATTAAACTCAGTTCTGTGACTGGGGTGAATGTTTGATTGGCTCCACATTCCATCCATCATTTGTGTTTGTTTGCTTTTGTCGCCATAACGGATGTCTTGACAGAACATAAAGAAATAGAAGTGAAGATAGAGGCAATGGCTGGGACAGCTGTTCTAAGGTAGAGGAGGGATTCCTAAGGGTATCACTACCTACTCTTTTATGTAAGAATTATTCAGCCACACCTATGCCGTATGATTGTCAGGAGAGGCCATATCTCAAGGTAAATGGCTCAGTATACGTCCATGGTCAATGGCACCATGACGCAACATTTGCGTGCAGAGCTCTCTCCTTATGGAGAGGGAGTAAAAACAACACTAACACACAAGAGAACTGTCAGGCAATATGGGATGAGACTATACAGAGCCTAACCTTGGTAGAAGCACCTTCAACTCTTCGAGTGGGCTGAACACCCATTGTCTTTTCCTTATATTTCAGGGGAAATTGAACGGTCTTGGTAGGGAAGAACATCAATTGTATCACCACAAGGTATAATGCTGACATGCAATGGGGCACCTCCAGTCTGATGGACTGCTATTGAAAGTGTGGAGTATGGCTATAGATGCAACTTCCTGCAGGATGGAGAGGTCTCTGTTCCTTAGTCACTGTGCATACCCTCTGCTTGGTGATTCCAGGAGTGGACATTTCAAAGCTACACGACCATCCCATGAGTCGTCCAACGACCTTGTTAGATGATCATTGGAGAAGAGCTGCCGAGTATTTTGGCCCTGCAACTTGGGCAGAAACTCCACAGGAGTATCGGTTGTTCAATGATGCCCAGTTGTTTTTTGGAAGCATCCTCCCATTTGTTGAAGCGAAAGCCACTGCTCGTTGGTTTAATATAACACGATGGGAACTGATGAAAGCCATCAATGCCACGGAAGATGATTTCAATGCAGTCAAAGAAGAGTTGTGGGCTGTATGAGTAACGCTTATGCAACATAGGTATGTGTTAGACATGATGACGGCTATGGAAGGAGGGGTTTGTGCCAAGATCAGTAAGGCCTGCTGTAGATACGTGCCAGCGAATGATGTTGACAATGGAGCAATAACAGAGGCCATACAGACGTTACATAATCTGCGGAAGAGAATGGTGGAAGAAGGGGGTTCCCCCGACGAGCGGTTTCCAGGGTTGTTTTCATGGATGTCATCCTGGTTACCACAATTGCTTAAAGGACTTTTTCCAATCCTTGTGGTGATCCTTTTGATGTATTGTCTTGTTCAGATTATTGTAGGGTGTTATAAATCCAGAAGTCAGAAGGGATGTTTACTAGTAGATTAGTTAGTAAAGTGTGGAAGGAGAAGCAGAATGCATACACTGAGATAGGTACATTGGACAGGAAAGGTGAGCGAGTAGTTGAAAATTCAACTAGAGGAGGGAATGTAATAGGCCTCAAGAAAAAGAAAGAAGGCCCATTCTGGCAAACACATGGCTTAAGAGGGAAACGTGCAGAAGTGTACACTATGCAAGACAAATACAGGTCTAAACCTGGGTACAATGTTAGAATGGAGTACAGGGACAGGAGAACAGAGCGGAAGGCCAGGTGCAGGGCAAAGCAGTTACAGCCGGTCCTCGCATACCTCAGATAAGTTAGAAGGTCACACACACGAGAGCCTGAGCCGCTTTCTGATACAGGTGTTAGGAGGAGGGGCACATCATGACAGACCTGAAAGAGAGACACAAGATGTTTGTGTGCGTCAAGGTTGGTAGAGGGAGGAGGACAGGCCGCAAAACTTCGGAGCATGGAAGTAGCATAGGGAGGATACATTGATAGAGTTCCAAGGGTGAGATTAAAAACACTGTGCTCGTTAAAGGATGCATACGTATATTATATAAACCACAGCTGCATCTTAGTGACAAGTAGTCAGGTGCTTTTTAGAGAATTATTGATGGTGCCAAGGATGAATGAGATAACAAAATATCGAGCTGCTGTGCTAATTGGGAATATGATAAGAGATGAGAAGTTTCCTTTGTGGACCAAGACTATGAAAGACGCTGTTTGTAAGAGCTGAGTTGAGTAGGGTTTCAGTTACAGAACTGAGCTGTACTCCCGGCCGTATTTTTATTTGATATAATCATATACTATATTGCCATCAGAGTTGTGTCACTTTTTTATTTCTTGAAATTCGACTACACCTGAAAGGCAAGGTAATTTGCTGTGGCCTGTTATTTTCCCCCATCCCCACAAGTTGTTCTGTTAGCTTCTGCTGGAATTACTATGCATGAGTTCTGAGGTTGTTAGCTCGCCTGGAACCCTGCAAGTTGTTAGCTCACTTGGCACCCTGCTATTGTTAGCTCACCTGGAACCCTACAATTTGTTAGCTCGCCTGGAACACTGCAAGTTGCTAGATCGCTTGGAACCCTGCAAGTTGTTAGCTTGCCTAGAGCCCTGCAAGTTGTTAGCTCATTTGGAACCCTCCAATTTGTTAGCTCTCCTGGAACCCTGCAAGTTGTTAGCTTGCCTGGAATCCTGCAAGTTGTAGGCTCGCCTGGAACCCTGCAAGTTGTTAGCTCACTTTGAACCTTGCTATTGTTAGCTCACCAGGAACCCTGCTATTGTTAGCTCACCTGGAACCCTGCAACTTGTTAGCTCATCTGAAACCCTGCAAATGGTTAGCTGGCTTGGAACCCTACAAGTTGTTAGCTTGCCTGGAACCCTGCAAGTTATTAGCTCGCTTGGAACATCCAGAAAATCCTGGAACCCTGCAATTTGTTAGCTTGCCTGGAACCCTGCAAGTTGTTAGCTCGCTTGGAACCCTGCTACTGTTAGCTCGCTTTGAACCCTGCTATTGTTAGCTTGCCTGGAACCCTGCAAGTTATTAGCTCGCTTTGAACCCTGCTATTGGAAACTCACCTAGAATCCTGCAAGTTGTTAGCTTGCCTGGAACCCTGCAAGTTGTTAGCTCGCCTAGAACCCTGAAAGTCGGTAGCTTGCCTGGAACTCTGCAAGTTGTTTACTGGCTTGGAACCCTGAAGGTTATTAGCTTGCTTAGAACCCTGCAAGTTGTTAGCTCGTTTGGAACCCTGCAAGTGTTTAGCTGGCTTGGAACCCTGCACGTTGTTAGCTTGTCTGGAATCCAGCAAGTTGTTAACTCGCTTGGAACCCTGCACACTTGCCGATAATGGTTCCGTTTTAGATCCAGCTGCAGCCCTAGAGCTTCTGTGCACCTCCGCCCCTGTCAGGGAACTTTCTTTTGAGGGGTAGTCACACAGACAAAAATAAATATATGCTTTTATTTTACACCTTATTTTGCACATATATAGAGAGAATTCTCAGGCGTAGTGTACTGTATTCCTGCAGAAAAGCAGAGATGTGCACTATTTGAGCATTCCCTGTTACTATATGAAAGCGGAAACTCGGAAGCTGGCAGGGGAGCCTCTGTTTCCAGTGCAATCTAGAATTCCAATGACGCGTGGAGAAGGCACCTATCCTCTGTCAAAGGCAATTGTTTTTGTTTCGTGGAAATTATATTTATTTATTGATATAGTTGTGATGAATCTATTTATCAAAAAGCAAGTTGAAAATAGATTTAGGAAAGAGGGACACCAGGCCGTGTGATTGCGGAAACAGGCACTACACAATACATGCACTGGTATCTAGTCTGCATGGTGTTTTATGGTAAAATGTTGTATGTGTGGTGCAAGCAGCAGCGTTGTATGTAAGGTTGTACAAAGTTGCAAACTTTCGTATATTTTTGGCTTTTTTACAGCCTTCAATTTTTTAAATGAAAATCTTCATAGTTCCGCTAAAATGTCAACGTTTTATGGCACACACGTTTATTTAACAGTAGCAAAATGCTTCTGCACACGACACACTACAAAAACAGTATCCTTCCCTGTGCGGTGAATTGGGGCACAGAAAAACATCACAAACAAAAAACTGGCGGGCTGGAACAATTGTGCAAACATTCATCATTGTCCATAGAAAATATTTTCCGAAATTATGCTTGCTGAAAAATATTCTGCATACATTTTCCAACTTGGTTGGGTTTGACTAAAGTAAGAGAAATAGCTACCAAAATGCAGAAACATCTGTGCTTAGGTGAAAATAAAGGTAAATCGTCAAATAATAATCTTCGGTAGGGGTAAAGAACAGGAACACTTCAGAACTTCACTGGAGAAATAAACACGTTGAACAACCAAAGTTGTTTCATTAATTTGAAACAAAGAAACTGGTATGTTGATGAGTTGGTAGTGTGTCTATGTAGGAGTAGGGGAAGTGTAGTATTGGGTACTATGCTGAGCTGGGATGGTAGACTGGTTGGTACTGGAGTGCAGTTAGATGATGGCAGTTTGGTTTTGGTGAATGGTGCTGTGCAAAAATTAAGAGTATTTATAAGTAAATTACTAGATCAACTGTTAGACCTAACAGCCTTAGGGTGGTCATCCCCCAACTTTTTGCCTGCCTCCCTCTGCTTTTTTGACACTGTTTTTCTGGTTTTAGGACTCTGCACACTTTACCACTGCTAACCAGTGCTAAAGTGCATATGTTCTCTCCCTTAAACATGGTAACATTGATTCATTCCCAATTGGCACATTTGATTTACTTGTAAGTCCCTAGTAAAGTGCACTACATGTGCCCAGGGCCTCTAAATTGAATGCTACTAGTGGGCCTGCAGCACTGATTGTGCCACCCACATAAGTAGCCCCTTAACCATGTCTCAGGCCTTCCATTGCAAGGCCTGTGTGTGCAGTTTCACTGCCACTTCCACTTGTCATTAAAAAGTACTTGCCAAACCTTAAAAAACCCTTTTTCTACATATAGGTCACCCCTAAGGTAGGCCCTAAGTAACCCACAGGGCATGGTGCTATGTAGGTAAAAGGCAGGACATGTACATGTGTGTTTTATATGTTCTAGTAGTGGAAAACTCCTAAATTAGTTTTCCACTACTGTGAGGCCTTCTACTTTCATATGATAACATTAGGGCTAACCTAATACACTATTTGAGTGGTAGATTCTGATTAGAAAGTGGTAACCAGGTCATATTTAGTATGGCCAGAATGGTATTAGAAAATCCTGCTTATTGGTGAGGATGGATTTTATATTACGATTTTAAAAATGGCACTGTCAGAAAGTGAGCATTTCTCTGCACTTCAAATCCTTCTGTGCCTTACAGCCTGTCTCCAATCAATGTCTGGGCTGGGCTGTTTCACAGCCCCCCTGTGCATTTTCCCAGACAACCACAAACACAGGACACTCAATCACACCTGCACTCACCTGCATACTGAATGGGTCTTCCTGGGCTGGAAGAGGGGAGGGTCTGACATTTCAAAGGCTAGTGGCCTGTCCTCACACAATGGACTTCAAAAACCCCTACTGGGATCCTGGCAGAAAGACCTGTACTGAAAGGGGGCCTTGTGCACTTCAAAACCACTCTTTGAAGTCTCCCCCACTTCAATGGCACTTTTGGGTATATAAACTGAGTCCCTGACCCCACCAAATCAGACACATCTGGACCTAAACCTGCAACCTGTCAAGACGAACTGTCTGGCTGCCCAAAGGACTCATCTGGACTGCTTTGCTGAGAAGGACAGTTGCCCTGCTGTTGCCCTGCTGCCTTGCTGCCCTCTGAATTTGCTAAGAAGTGCTCTCCAAGGGCTTGGATTGAACTTGCCTCCTGTTACCTGAAGTCTCAGGGCCAAAAAGGCTTAATCTCCTCATGAAACTCCTTGTGCGCTGAAAATCGGCACAAAGCCTGACGGAAACAACGCACAGCCAATTTGCGTCAGAGAAATCGCCACACCGCCGAGCTGGAATGACACAGCCCAACTTCCCGAGTAAAGAATCGACACAGCACCTGCCTTGCAGCTGGAAATTCGATGCACAGCCCTACCAGATCGACGCACAGCTGAACTGGAACGACACAGCTTCACTTCCTGAGTGAAGAATCGTCGCAGCGCCTGCCGTGCGACAGCAAAATTTGATGCATCGCCATACCGGATAGACGCAATGCCTGTGAGTTAATCCCGCATGCCCAGGATTTCCCCGCATCATCCCTGGAAATCAAAAAGATCCCCGCATCGCAGTGAGGAACCAAGACTGAGCGCTGGAAAACGATGCAAAGCCCATGCAGAGTGGAAAGAAATGAGGCATCATCTGTGCCATGTCAGAAAATCCAACGCACACCCTATATTTCCACGCATCCCCTCCTCTGCGGTCTCCATGCGTGTTACTTTTGACGCAAACCAGGTACTTTGTGCAAACAAGAGACAACTGTTGATTTCTAAGATTTAAGACTCTTTTTAATCTTGCAAAATTGATATCGCAACTTGTGCTTACTGAATCTTTATCGTTTTGATCTTAATTTAACCAAATAAATATCATATATTTTTCTAAACCTGTGTAGTGTATTTTTGTTGTGCTTTCTCTGTGTTACTGTATGATTTATTGCACAAATACTTTACACATTGCCTTCTGCTGACTGCTCGGACCAAGCTACCAGAGGGTGGGCACAGGATAATTTGGATTGTATGTGATTTACCCTGACTAGGATTGTGGTCCATATTTGGACAAAGGTGTATACCTCTGCGAACTAGAGACCCCATTTCTAACATCAACCCCTTAGGAAATAATGGTCAAATGTATTTAGGTTACTGGCTACATTGAAGGGTAGGCCACTGATAAGCACAGTTTGCTTATCCAGTCACCTCTCACCAAAAGGCAGTGACTACACTGACTTCACCAGGTAATACACATCAAATAATAAAGCACAGTCTATGAGGAATGAATACAGCTTCACAATGGCATGCCTCACAATCAAACCACAAACCTCAAACAATTAAGGTTGCACCTCTCTTTAACCCACCCACTTAGACCTTCTACCTCATCTACAAGAAATAGAACATTTCACAGCACCAGAGGGACCAAAAATATATAAATGGTGTTAGACCTGCCATCATTGGCGTGGTTTCCCCTGTCTTTTCACCTCTGCTTCCTGTATTTTTCACTGTGTGCTGGACTTTGTTTTTGCTGGTTTTGGGTACTCTGGGCACTTTACCATTGCTGACCAGTGCTAAAGTGCAAGTGCTCCCTGTATAAATTGTGATTATGATTGATTATCCCTGATTGGCATATTTGATTTACTAGTAAGTCCCTAGTAAAATGCACTAGAGGTGCCCAGGACCTGTAAATCAAATGCTACCAGTGAGACTGCAGCACTGATTGTGCCACTCACATGAGTAGTCCTATAAACATGTCTCAGACCTGCCACTGCGAGTCTGTGTGTGCAGTCTTGCACTGCCTATTCGATCTGGCAAGTGTACGCACTAGCCAGGCCCAAACCTTCCCTTTTACTACATGTACGTCACTCTAAGGTAGGCCCTAGGTACCCCAATGGGCAGGGTGCAGTGTAGTTAAAAGGTAGGACATGTACTGGTGTGTATTACATGTCCTGATAGTGAAATACTGCCAAATTCGTTTTTCACCATTGCAAGGTCTATCTCTCCCATAGGTTAACCTGGGAACTGCCTTTAAATACTTTTTAAGTGCAGTTTCCCATTGGGAGCTGATAGAGATATGGAGTTTGGGTCTCTGTACTCACAATTTAAAAATACATCTTTTGGCAACGTTGGTTTTTCGATTGTCAGTTTGAAAATGCCACTTTTAGAAAGTGGGCATTTTCTTGCTTAACCATTCTGTGCCTCTGCCAGCCTATGGAATCCACGTCTAGGTGAGGCTAGCAGTAGGGCTATTTGTGAATTCCCTCTAGACAGTGACACAAAGGAAGGTGTATCCTGCATAGCCTCATGAGTCTTCCTGGGCTACAGTGGGGAGGGAGGTGCTGACACAACCCGTGGAGTGTGTCTAGGACCAGGACTGGGCCAGGCAGGATCTTGTGAACAACAACTTTGCCTCCTTTAAAGGCAGGCATGAGTAGAAGTAGTGGACCCAAAACCCCAGTTTTTGTAAGTCTTCTGGATCAAGAGGTGTGAGAAAGTAGCCTCTTTCTATTATGATTACCCCCCACTTTTGGCCTGTTTGTGAGTGTGTGTCAGTGTGTTTTTACTGTGTCACTGCTAGCCAGGACCCCAGTGCTCATAGATAAAAACCTATATGTCAGTGTATGTTGCCTGTCTCACTGGGATCCTGCTAGCAAGGACCCCCAGTGCTCATAGTTTGTGGCCTAATGTATATGTTGTCAGCAGTGCTTGACTGTGTCACGAGGCTCTGCTAATCAGAACCTCAGTGTTTATGCTCTCTCTGCTTTTATATTTGTCACTGTAGGCCAGTGACTTCATTTACCAATTTCAATTGGAATACTGGACCCCCCTTTTACGTCCCTAGTATATGGTGTGCATGCATCCTGGGGGCTCCACCATTGACCCCCAGAACTGCCAAATTAGCTCTCTGAGACTTGCACTGCAGCTACAGCTGCTGCCACCTCACAGACAGGGTTCTGCAATCCTGGGGTCTGGGCAGCCCAGACCCAGGAAGGCGGAACAAAGCATTTCCTCTGAGAGCAGGGTGTTACACCCTCTCCCTTTGGAAATAGGTGTTACAGGCTGGGGAGGGGTAGCCTTCCCCGGCCTCTGGAAATGCTTTGAAGGGCACAGATGGTACCCTCCTTGCATAAGCCAGTCTACATCGGTTCAGGGACCCCTTCTCCCCTGCTCCTGCACAAAACTGGACAATGGAAAGGGGAGTGACCACATCCCTGTCAGAGACCACTCCTGATAGGTCCTTAGCTGATAAGGTAGCCAATCCCCCTCGCAGGGGTTCTCTTCAGATTCTGCTTGCAAGTTTCCTTCAGGAATCCTCAGCAACAACTTCAGACTCTTCTGACCTCGGATCAACTGCAGCCTGCTCCAAGAAACGCTGTAACTGCAACAAAGTGTCTACAAGAGACACTTTTCAACCTCAGCTCCAAGTCAGCAACTGCAACAGTTTCCACAGTGTGCGCGCTCTGGGGACTCCCTGTCTTCATCCTGCACCAGAAGGACCGAAGAAATCTCCAGTGAAGTGATGGAGTCACTCCCCTGCTCCAAGCAGGCACCTTCCAAGACGACTACAGTACTTTACTCCCGCTTTTCTGGGCTCTGGGGTGGGGTAATTTACTTACCTTTACTGTATTCTTACTCTCCCAGCGATTCTGCACACACTATACTTGTCTAGGGGGGAATTCATGATTCGCATTCCACTTTCTTAGTGTATGGTTTGTGTTGCCCCAGACCTATTTTCTCCCATTTCAATCTATAGCATTTCCTATTGTTTGCATTGTTCTATGACTATTTACTTGTCTAATTTTGGTGTCTAGTGTAGATATTGTGTATAATACTTACCTCCAGAGGGAGTATTTTCTCTAAGATATTTTTGGTACTGTGTTATCCAAATAAAATACCTTTATTTTTGGTAACACTGAGTATTGTCTTTACTTGTGTATAAGTACTGTGTAACTATAAGCGGTATTGCAGGAGCTTTGCATGTCTCCTAGTTCAGCCTAAGCTGCTCTGCTATGGCTACCTCTATCAGCCTAAGCTGCTAGAACACTACTACATTTCATTAATAAGGGATAACTGGACCTGGTATAAGATGTAAGTACCCAAGGTACCCACCACAAACCAGGCCAGCCTCCTACAAGAGGAACCTCTGCCAAGAAGAAGAGCTGAACAGCTGGAGGAGGAGTACTGCCCCTTTGCTGTGTATGCTTTCCTGGGTTGGCCTTCTGCCTTCACTAGGACAAAGACTGGACTTTGCTGTGTATCCTTCTTGTGAAGATTCGCCCAGGGCTTGGTCTGAGCTTGCCCCCTGTTCTAAAGTCTCATGGTAATCAAAGACTTCATCTGACAGCACCTGGTCTCTCTTGCTGAGACCCCCTACCCTGCCAAGTGTTGCTACATCGAGTCACTGGGCCCTTGAAAGGAGATACTGGTGAAAACAATTAATATACTTGCTTGTGTATGTTGGATTTTTGTCATTATGGTCTTGTTTGATTTAGATAAATATTGGCTATTTTTCTAAACTGGTGTAGTGTCCATTTCGTAGTGTTTTCACTGTATTACTGTGTGTGTTGGTACAAATACTTTACACATTGCTTCTGAAATAAGCCTGACTGCTTGTGCAAACCTACCAAGGAGGTGAGCAGGGGTTATCTAAATGTGTATCTCCATTGCCCTGACTAGAGTGAGAGTCCTTGCTTGGACAGTGGGTAACCTGACTGCCAACCAAAGACCCCATTTCTAACAGCATGCACATGCCAAATGTTCTTTTTGCAACAGTTCCTGCAAGTTACATTTCTAACATGGCAGGAGGGACTGTTTGATAGATGATTGGGATTACCACATCTGTAACATTTTATTCTGGCAGTTTCTTTGGGTGTTTTTACCAATGCTTTTGGTGTTATTTTTGGTATTGATTTTTTTACCTTTGGGATTGGTTTTACCTACTTTGTGTATCAACATGTCACATTCCTCATCTTCCTCATAGTTCACATGCAGATTAGCTACCCTTTCTGGCATACTGTACGGTATGTCCCTCATTTCTTTGACCCAGCATGTTGTGTGATCCATTCCCTCTCCTAAGTCTACAGCATCCTTGAGGGTTAGGTTTCTTATTAGCAACTTTTTTTGTACTCCCTACTATTTGATCCCTTATTAAAGAATCTGCTAAATCTCATAATTTGAATGTACATAAAAGGCTCTTCAATGAAGCTATGAAGTTCCCCACATTCTCGTTTTTGCCTTGAACTCTAGTGAAGAATGTATGTCTCTCCATAACAATGTTGATTCTGGGACCAAAATGTCTTTCCAGCATGAGCAAGGGCATTTAAAAAATATCCAATTTCTAACATTGGAGATCATCGGTGAGGATAGAACTGGTATTTGTACTTGACATACAGTGATTGAATTATTGCAGACCATTACACAACCACATACAGTTGTTTTCCTTTTTTTGTCCTTTTTTGGATCTCTCTGCCTTTTGAGACTTTGCATCTTTACTAAACCTTGTCCACAAAAATGTCTCAATCTGGGGAGCTTACAGAAGTTATTACAAACGTGGTGTTTGAACTGGAGAAATTGGAGTATTACATAGTCTTTGTTTTCCAGAGCTGCACCAGCACCTAATTGAGAGCAAGCTGACTGACCCCAGAAAGCTTTTCCAGGAGGCTGATCGGTGGGAGAGTACCAGGGCCCAAAAGAGGTATGGGGGAGACTCTGCCAAGGGGGGGGCAGTGTCCCCATCAGAAGAAGTGGGGGGGGTAAGTGTAAACAGAGGGAGCTCCCTAAAGAGCCCCAACCTAGTTTCCAAGGTAAGGACTCCCATCCCCCAGGTGAGAAGAAGCCATGGATCTTTACAGGGAAGCCTGCAGAGAGGGCCCCCGTAAGTGCTATGCATGTGATCAGGAGGGTCACATGAGTGGGGATCCCAAGTGTCCCAAGCAGGCACCGGCACCCACTGGTGCACCGTTACAGGGTTTGGCCAGTGTAGTGCTTGGGGAGGATTCTGTTCCAGGAAAAGGGTGGGAGTCAGTCAAGATGACCCTTGTCTCACTAGGGGACAGTGAGATGGTCCAGAGGACCCTCGTGCTTGAGAACCCTAAGAAATACAGTCAGTGCGTGACCATATATGGACAGAGGATGGAGGCTCCAAGAGACACTGGAGCCAGTGTGACTACTGTCAGGTGTCACCTGGTGTCTGAAGAGCAAGTGGTTCCCAATGTGCTCTACCAAGTAGTTGCTGTAGACAACACAGAGTGCCTGTGTCAGGTGGCGCAGGTTCCCTTTGAATGAGGAGTGGTCTCTGGATCCTTGAGGGTAGCTGTGAGTCCAACCACACCTGTTGATTGTCTTACTAGGTCATGACCTGGAGGATTCCCCTTGGAGTAAGGTGGAACACCAGTCACACATGGAGATGTTGGTTTTGTCTGGGTGGACATGCATGACTACTCGATCAATGGCAGCCCATCACGGTGATCAGGAGGCCCTGGAACCTGACAGAGTGGCCCAGGTGCCTGCCAGGAAGAGGAAGGGCAGGGGGTGCGAGAAACTTGTTCCAGAAGATCCCACAGTCCGGGAGGAGGCTGAACCTGAGGGGGACACCCGAAGCCTACAGGGGAACAAGTGGCTGAACTGGGGGATGTGCCCAAGCTGACCCATTGGCAGCAGGAAGAGGGTCCCACCAGGGAAGAGCTCTGTGAGGCACAGTCATCCCCTTACCTTGAGGGTCTGTGGCGGCAGGCAGCAGGCCAGGCATCTGGCAAGGAGTCTAGATCACACTGGATTTACTGGGAGGATGACCTCTTGTATAGTGAACCTAAGGTTGCTGAACCTTGGGCAGCCCGTGTGCTGGTGGTACCCAAGCGATTCAAAACTTTCCCACTGGGGCTGGCTCATGATGTGTCTTTGGAAGGATATTTGGGGCAGGACAAAACTTTTTAGAGAATTTTCACACACTTTTCTGGCCCCAAATGTGCAGGTACTCGGACACCTATTGTAGGTCTTGCTAGACGTGCCTGTCCAACCATTCAGCACCCCTTTTGAGTGGGTGGGAATTGACATTGTGGGGCCTCTGGACCCCAAGAAGGCCAAGGGCTACAGGTTTATCCTGGTCCTGACGATGCCACCCGGTACCCAGAGGCCATCCCTTTGAAGTCAGTGATAGCTTTCATGGTGGGCCAGGCATACATGGGAATTTTTACCCACATGGAGTTGCCCAAGAAGGTAGTACCTGACCGGGGATCCCAACTTCGTATCTACCTATATGAAGTCTCGGTGGAAGGAGTGTGGGGTAACCTACAATATTACCACTCCTTACCACCCAGAAGGAAATGAGTTGGTTGAAAGGTTCAACCCCAACCTGAAAGGCATGATTATGGGTCTTTCAGAACCCATGAGGAATAAGTGGGATGTCCTCTTGCCATGCCTTCTCGTTTCATACAGGGAAGTACAGCAGAAGGGACTTGGGCCCATATTTATACTTTTTTTGCGTCACATTTGCGTCATTTTTTTACGCAAATGCAGTGCAAACTTACAACTATATTTTGTAAGTTTGTGCTGCTTTTGCATCAAAAAAGGACGCAAATGCGGCATAAAAAAAGTATAAATACGGCCCTTGGTTTTAGCCAATTTGAGCTGCTGAATGGGCACCCTGTGAGAGGACCTCTGAGTCTGGTGAAGGAGGGATGGGAGTAAGCTCCCAGTAGGACCACCCAGGGTGTATTCAGCTACGTGCTGGCCTTTAGAAACTAGACTGCCCGCTTCAAGAAAATCACTCACAGGAACCTAGAAGCCAGCATGAAATGGTTATGAAATGGTGGTACGACCATAATGCTACTCTGGTTGAGTTTCAGCATGCCCAGAAAGTATGGGTCATGAACCCAGTGAAGCCTTGTGCTCTCCAAGACAATTGAACTGAGCCTTTTGAGGTGGAAGAGTGCAAGAGTTATGTCACCTATCTGGTGAACTTGCACACTTCCAGGAACCCTTTGAGGGTCCTACATGTGAACCGCCTGAAGCCACATTTTGAGAGGTCTCAACTGATCATGCTCTTAGCAACAGATGATGGGGTGGAAGAAGAGAGTGAATCACTTCCTGACCTCCTGTCTGCCCAAGATAAGCATGCACCTGTGGAGGATGTAAACCTCTCCCCAACACTGACCATGGAACAACAGAGGGAGTGTCGCCAGTTGCTGAGGCCTCTCTGTTTTCCTTGACCCCAGGGGTCACTCATTTGTGTACACATGAAGTGGATACTGGGGACAGCCCACCTGTGAAGCATAGAGGCTACATGGTAACTGACAAAGTTAGAGCCAGCATCAAGGATGAGGGTTCCAAGATGCAAGCATTAGGGGTGATAGAATTCTCAAGCACTCCTTGGTCCAGCCCAGTGGTCTTGGTCCCAAAGGCTGCTGCCCCCAGTGTCACTCCTACACTTAGGCTCTGCATGGACTACTGTGGACTCAACGCCATCACTAAGACTGATGCACACCCCAACTCCGAGCTGATATGCTCATACTTCAGCTGAGAGCTGCCAAGTTCCTCAGCACGTTTGACTTAACATCTGGGCACTGGAGGATTGCCTTGACCAATGGGAACAAAGAGAGGTCAGCATTTTCAAAACCAGAGGGGCACTACTAGTTCAGGGTCATGCCCTTTGGGTTGAAAAATGCCCCTGTCACATTTCAGAGGTTGGTCAACCAGGTTTTGGCTGGGCTGGAGGATTTCAGTTCCACCTACCTGGATGACATTGCAGTGTTCAGCTCCAGCTAGGAGGAACACCTGCAACACATCTGTGAAGTGTTGAAGGCCCTACAGAAGGCAGGCCTCACTAGTAAGGCTAGTAAGTGCCAAATAGGGCAAGGATCTGTGGTTTACGTGGGACACAGGTTGAGATTGGCCAGGTGCCCCCCCCCACAACCCAAAATTGATGCCATTCTGGCTTGGGAACCCCCTCAAGACCCAGACAGCGATGATAGCCTTCTTAGGCCTCACTGGGTACTACAGGAGGTTTGTCAAGGGGTATGGCACAATTTTCGCCCCCTTGACAGAGCTGACTTCTAGGAAGCAGCCCAAGAAAGTGATCTGGTCTGAGGCTTGTCAGACGGCTTTTGATGCCCTGAAGGCAGCCTTGTGCACGTCACCCATGCTGAAGTCACCCAACTTCTCCAAGGAATTTGTCATGTAGACTGACGCTTCAGAGCATGGTTTAGGGGCAGTTCTAGCACAGCTAAATGAAGAGGGCCTAGACCAACCTGTAGCCTTCATTAGTAGGAGGTTACTTCCCTGGGAACAAAAGTGTAGTGCAATTGAGAGAGAAGCATTTGCTGTGGTCTGGGCACTGAAGGACCTAAAACCCTACTTGTTTTGGACTCACTTCCGGGTTAAGACAAACCACAGGCCCCTCAGATGGTTAATTCACATGGGAGGTGAGAACCCAAAACTATTGGGGTGGTCCATCTCCCTACAGGGAATGGACTTTACGGTGGAATACCGCTGTGGTACAGAACATGCCAATGCTGATAGTCTGTCCAGATTCTTCCGCCTTAGTGATGAGAACTCCTGTGAGGTTGGGTAGTTCTCTCCCACTTTTAGCTGGGAAGGACACTTGTTAGACCTGACATCATTGGCATGGTTTCCCGTGTCTTTTTGCCTCTGCTTCCTGTATTTTTGACTGTGTGCTGGACTTTGTTTTTGCTGGTTTCTGGTACGCTGGGCACTTTACCACTGCTGACCAGTGCTAAAGTGAAAGTGCTTACTGTATAAATTGTGATTATGATTGGTTAGCCCTGATTGGCACATTTGATTTACTAGTAAGTCCCTATTAAAGTGCACTAGAGGTGCCCAGTGCCTGTAAATCAAATGCTACTAGTGGACTTGAAGCACTGATTGTACCACCCACATGAATAGCCCTATTAACTTGTCTCAGACCAGCCACTGCAGTGTCTGTGTGCACAGTCTTGCACTGCCTATCCGTCCTAGCAAGTGTACCCACCTGCCAGGCCTAAACCTTCCCTTTTACTACATGTAAGTCACCCCTACGGTAGGCCTTAGGTAGCTCCATGGGCAGGGTGCAGTGTATTTAAAAGGTAGGACATATACTGGTGTGTTTTACATGTCCTGATAGTGAAATACTGCCAAATTTGTTTTTCACTATTGCAAGGCATATCTCCCCCATTGGTTAACATGGGGACTGCCTTCAAATACTTTTTAAGTGCAGTTTCCCACTGGGAACTGTTAGAGATGTGCAGCTTAGGGTCTCTGGACTCACAATTAAAAAATACATCTTTTGGTAAAGTTAGTTTTTAGATTGTTAGTTTGAAAATACCACTTTTAGAAAGTAGGCATTTTCTTGCTTAACCATTCTGTGCCTCTGCTTGCCTGCAGAATCCACATCTGGGTCAGACTGACATTTAGGCAGTCTGTGAAATCCCTCTACACGGTGACACAAAGACAGCTGAGGTGTGCCCTGCATATCCTGATGAGTTTTCCTGGGCTACAGTGGTAAGGGAGAAGCTGACACCTACACCTGAAAGGGCTGTGCCTGTCCTCACACAATATAGGGGGTCATTCTGACCCCGGCGGTCTTAGACCGCCGGGGCCAGGGTCGGCGGGAGCACCGCCGACAGGCCGGCGGTGCCCCGCAGGGCATTCTGACCGCGGCGGTAAAGCCGCGGTCAGACCGGCAACACTGGCGGTCTCCCGCCAGTGTCCCGCCGCCCTATTGAATCCTCCAAGGCGGCGCAGCTAGCTGCGTCGCCGAGGGGATTCCGACCCCCCCTACCGCCATCCAGTTCCCGGCGGTCCGCCCGCCGGGAACCGGATGGCGGTAGGGGGGGTCGCGGGGCCCCTGGGGGCCCCTGCAGTGCCCATGCCACTGGCATGGGCACTGCAGGGGCCCCCGTAAGAGGGCCCCTACAAGTATTTCACTGTCTGCTTGGCAGACAGTGAAATACGCGACGGGTGCAACAGCACCCGTCGCACCTTCCCACTCCGCCGGCTCGATTACGAGCCGGCATCCTCTTGGGAAGGGAGTTTTTCCCTGGGCTGGCGGGCGGTCTTTTGGCGACCGCCCGCCAGCCCAGGGAAAAACTTAGAATACCCTCCGCGGTCTTTCGACCGCGGAGCGGTATTTCGGAGGGGGAAGTCTGGCGGGCGGCCTCCGCCGCCCGCCAGACTTAGAATGACCCCCATAGTCTCCAAACCCCTTGAATGTGTCTAGGACCAGGTCTGGTCAAGGAAAGATCTTGTGACCAACAGAGACTTTCCTTTGAAGTTTGCTTACTTCAAAGGCAGAAATGAGTATAAGTAGTGGACCCAAAACCTCAGATTTTTTGAATATTTCTGAACCAAGAGGAACTTCTGCCAAGGACAGGAGCAGATGAGCTGGAGGAGGAGTACTGACCCTTTGCTGTGTGTGCTTTGCTGGGATTGCCTGCAGTTGCTGCTTCTGCCTTAAAGAGGGCAAAGACTGGACTTTGCTGTGTATCCTGCTTGTAAAGATTCTCCAAGGGTTTGGACTGAGCTTGCCCTCTGTTCTGAAGTCTTAGGGCCATCACAGACTTCATCTGCTAGCACTTGGGCTCTCTTGCTGAGACCCCTACCCCGCCAAGTGGTGCCATATCCAGTCACTGGGCCCTTGGAAGGAGAAGCTAGTGAACCCAAGGTGAAAATCCACTACCAGAACCAAAGAGCAGAAAAATCGACAAAGCACCTGCAACACTGCTGAAAAATCAATGCCTCGCTGGTAAAATCGACGCATCACCCACTCAGTGTGGATTCATCGCTGCTGTGCATCCAGATTTTCCACGCATCATCCCTGGACGTCAAATCCTGCAACATCACCATACCGACTTGAAGAAGCATGTCTGGAAATCAACGCATCTCTTCCCTGCGAGGAAAGAATCAACACATCGCTTGCCCGGGGGAGAAAGAATCGATACACAGTGTGTGTTGCACTCAATTTTCGTAATCAAGGACTGCAAATTAGCATCGATTGACACCTTTTCACTGCAAAAAAACTATTTACAAACAATTTGTTCAACTTTAAACATCTATGAAAATGGACAAAAAAGTTGGCTTGAGTCCTCTACGGTGGTTGGCAAAGTAGGTTGCTGAAGGCTACATCTTCTTGTAGACTTATGGATTATATAGTTTTGAGGCTGATAATGGGAAACTGTTTGGTGATGAAAAAACAGGAAGTTCACGCTGCTTCTATTGATTTCTCCGGTGTGTTTGATAGGGTTGATCGTTCAATTCTCTGGACAGAATTGATCAGCTGGAAAATTCTGGTTGGCTTACCAAATGTTTTCATTGCAATGCATAGTGATAATTGGGTTAGAGTGCAGACCAGCTCTAACAGTACATTTACTAGTATGGTTACGGCCAGAAGCAGCCTGACTTCAAGGACAATTAACTTCCTGATCAGCTTAGTCTTGGAACAGTAAATTGCAGATTAAGCAACAGAAGACTAAAGCAATAATGTTTGGTAAATTTAGACTACTAATAAATCCCAAGAGGTTAGAAACTGACTAATGTTACTCTCTAAATGATGCTCCTCCTCTATGTTTTTTAAAGTTTGTCATAATGTCTTTCTGTACCTTATCATTGGGGTCAATGAAAGGCTAATTTCATTTCTTCTGCTCAACCCCCTGGAGTTCACACCTAATTTTCCAGTCTGACTCATAGGGGGTTATTTAATAAGGCTAAGCAGTGCGTCAATTTACATACCAAATAAAAGCTTGCAGCTACAGCACAAAGATGTGCAAGATCACATGAGCATCTGTACAATCCTTTGTAGACAGACCCCATAATCTCTCCATGCTTGCACGATTGCCACCTGCGTGGCTCCAAACCCCAGCTTAAATAAAACTACAGGAAGGGAGGAAAACTTGCTCTAGCACCCAGGCCTCATTTCCTCATGAATTAAATGTGCAACACCTGCATACAAGCCCCAAGGTGTCACTTAAAGTTCGATACAGTGCAAGCCTATCATAAATCAGTGCCCCATTTAGATGTTGGGGATCCAAAAAGTATCCTTTGGTGGAGCTATGAGATCATAATATTGTTTATCCTGCCCTCTTTAGCGAACATGGCCATCCTCAGATATGCCAACTCAGGACTGCTATATGAAGCATGGCAGCACTGGACAGAGCAATTGCCCAGTGGTTCCCACATGTATATTCTTTTGTTTTCAGCTATAATCCATACCCTCAGGCATCGCTAGGTCCCCTCATGGATAGGGTGTTTCAGATGATCAATTCCAGCTTCTCTTGTCCTCCCTCTCTGACGCCTCTACTACTTATTCTCTGTCCTATCTCACCTCTTCATTCTCCTCTTTGGTGGTGCCCAGTGGTTCCCACGTGTAATTTATTTATTTATTTTTTCAGCTATAATCCATACCCTTAGGCATTAATTTAATGGAAAAAAAAAAAATATAAAGAGTGGACACAACAAATATGGCACCTGTTAACTACGTTCTCTGACATTACTGTATACATTGCATTTGCAGTGAAGGCTTGAGAGGACCCTGGCAAGGAGGTGGGGATCTTTAAACTGGGGATACAGTTATCTGCCAGAGAAGAGGACGCCAAAGCTGCCACTGACCTGGACCAGAGTTACAGTCAGGCACACTCTGCCTAGCACACTCTCCCTATTTGCATTGTAGCCAACCTTAACTGGGTGTATCTGTGCACACAGTGCACCATGTTACATTAAATGTGTTTTTTTTTCCAGTGGAAACACAAACTACTGCTTGCACTGGGAACAGCGCAATACATTCTCAACCCTATTTCACGTCCTAATACTTACTGACATGAGGTGTTTCACCTCTACCCAGGCCCATGTGCCCTAGCCATAACCAATCAAGAAACTCCACGTAAAAACCCTCCTCCCACTTCCTAACCTCCAAAACCCTGTACCAATCTGGTAATAAAAGGGCATGGAGCCCAGAAAATGTACTTTTTGTTTTGTCTGCTCAAGTCCCTTGTCAGTTCTTTGAGCCTTTCCAATCAGGTAAGCCTTGGGAGGCTAGCCTCTTGGAGTTGACTTTTGTTCCCCCTTTTCTTGCACCCTGAATTTAGCAATGTGCTATCACTGTTCCTGGGGTTGGGGTCATTGCCCTAGATGTTCCCCCTTCATAGCCTTTTTACTGTATTCTACTGCCTAGGGTGGGGTGTATTGACTGGGCTTACCAATTTGTTGCCCTCTGTCCATGCACTCCTTCCTGGTTCTCAATGGTCGGTTGGGCCACTGCAGCGTATTTGTTGTTGCCATTTTGGTGTACCACTCACTTGCTGGGAGTGTGCATGGTGTTTCTTTTTTCACAGCGTTGGAACACTTTACACTCTTCCCTGGGGAGCGCCAGCTTCCTGGGCATATTCCCGGTTTCGGGGGGAGCACATAATCAGGCCATCTCTGGCAGCTATGCCCGCAGCTCCCATCCTATCCAGTGACAATTCAGCCCATTCTTGGTTACAGGCATCGCAGTTGGTGGCTTTGCGCTGCCTCTATCCCGCACGCTGCTGGGATCCGGCGGGCAGCGCTTATGGCATCTGCTGGCATGTCAAGGGTTTTGCAGGTTTCTTGGCTCATTCATGTAGTGAGAGGCTGGCGGTGCCTTGGTTACAGTGTCATGGGAACAGGCTTCCCTTTTCTCTTTGGGCATGTTTGTTCTTTTTACCATGGTTCGTTATTGTGTCTGTTGTGATTTGCTTGTTTTAGAAAAAACAAGAAAAAGAAAAATTAAACCACCACATGTCATAGAATTAATATTTGTACTTTTGTGTGGTACTTTAAAATGCCATATGCCCTTCTTTTCCCTAAACGAGGAATATGTTTTACTCTGGTGTGTCCTTTTTTGGGGCTTTGGTTTGTCCTACTTGGGGTCCTTGGAGTCCTTATATTCAGGGCACATCTCCTCCTCTGCGTCAGTTCAATATGGAACACAGGAAGATGTCAGCTATGCACCATCATTGCTCCAGCAATGTACAGGAGGGGAGGAAACAACCTAGGTCGGAGGAAATTCTCCCTGGGTCCCCTCATGGATAGGGTCTTTCAGATAATCAATTCCAGCTTCTCTTGTCCTCCCTCTCTGACGCCTTCTTGTAGTCTACTACATATTCTCCCTCCTATCTCACCTCTTCATTCTCCTCTTTGGTGGTGTCCTCTCCTTCCTCTTCCTGGCCTTCTCCAGAATATGATGAGGATGTTGATTCTCCAGTGGCTGAAGCACAGCTCAGGTCCACTTTTCTTCAAAAATCTGATCTTTTGGCCCTGTTCAGATATTTGGGTGAAAACCTGGGTATCCCTATGGAAGACGATGTTTCTGGCCTTTCCAGCAGTTTAATTCTTGACCACCTACTTGTTTGGAGGTCAACAAAGAAGTGTTGGATCTTCTTCTACCGAAATGGAAGGATCCACATCTCCCTACATTTATAACTCGTCTTTATCCTCTTTCAAAAGGTCATCCCAAGTTTCCATCGTCTTTGAAGATTGATCCCCTGCTTTCATGTCTGAAGAGGTTCCCATTTCAGATTTTGTGGATCATTGGGTGGAGGTATCCTTGCAAGCCTGAACCTGGCTCTTTGAGTTCTTCTTTATGCCGTCTATGCCTCTCAATCTGTAAAGGGCTTCCGGTCTCTGACTATGGCTTTCCAGGAGGGGATTGACTGTTCATCTTTGTTTTCTAATGTTGAAAATCAGTCTAGGTTTTTAGTGGATGTTTCATGTGATGTTTTAAAAGCGTCAGCCTCTGCCATGGATTCTTCTTTCTCTGCTCGCTGCCATGTGTATCTTTGAGTTTGGAAGTTGGGCTCAGCTCAGACGTCAGGGTTACTGCATATGCCCTTCATTGGCAGACAGCTTTTTGGTGATGATTTGGAACCAATACTCCACAAGGCCTTTAAGAATCAAAAACATGCCCAGCTGTTTCGCTCTCATCCCCGAACTGAACCATCCCAGAAAGTTCCTTCTAAAAAACAATTTTGGGGTTTCTCAGGATGAAACCACTCCAAGTTCAAGCAGTCTTTTTCCTTCCTTTCTAGCCCTTTCTCCAAGCCTCAGCCTACTGCGGAGCCCATGACTAGAAAGCACTTTTGACTATTCTGCCCTCCCAGTGGGAGGTTGTCTGGCTGCTTTTCTTCCTACTTGGCAAGATTATGTCCCAGATGCTTGGGTGTTGCAAATCATCTTGGAAGAATACTCTCTTGACTTAGAATGCCTTCATCCCCAGTGGAGTCCCTCCCCAGCACCTCTGACCTCCCAGCTCTTTCTCAGGCGATTGCAGATCTCATCAGCAAACGTGCTGTGGTTCCTGTTCCAGTGGGGCAGTGGGGAAATGTTTTTACTCTCTGGTCTTTCTGGTCCTTAAGCCTGCAGTAAAAGTCAGGCTCAGTTTCAATCTCAAGCAGCTGAACAAGTTCCTGAGGAAGCCTTGGGTCAAAATGGACACTTTGCAGAGCATTATCTCTCTTATTTGCCCAAGCAAATTACTCGCCTCCTTGGACTTAAGGGACACATATCTTCACATTCAAATTGCTTGTTCCCATCAGATATTTTTTTTTTGTGTGAATGGCATCCATTGGCAGTTCAAGGTCCTCCCCTTTGGCCTGGCCACCTCCCCCAGGGGGTTCACCAAAGTGATGCCTCCTCTGGTGGCTTATCTTCCTGATCTAGGTGTGATGATTCATCCCTATCTGGACGATTGGCTCCTCTATCATCCTCTATTTCCCTGCTCCAATCTCACGTTGTGCTGGTGTGCAAGACTCTAGAGAGCTTTGGCCTGCTGGTGAATTGGGAGAAGTCATGTATGGCCCTGTTGCAGGATCTGAAGTCCATCAGGGTTCCTTTCCAGATGGATGTGGGCTTGGTCAGTCTTCCTCTGTAGCTGGCGCAGGTGTTGCACGATCTCCTCTGGACTCTGGGCAAAAAGAATGTGGCTGCAGCTCAAGAATGTTGTTACTTCAAGGTCACTTGGTATGTAGACTTTAATTCTGCATAGATTTGGTTCTCGCAGATTTCTGGTATGGTCTCTTGAATTATGTTTTCTTTTTCTTTCAAGCATCCTGTGTCTTTGTCATTCCTTGGGCTCCTCTGTACCTGGGTCTTCTGGTACGGTATCTACTCTCTTATTGCACACCCCAGCTTCAGTCCCTTGACTCTCTGATACCTGTATCTCCCCACGTCTGGCACTTGCTGCAGTGGTGGCTTGATCTTGACAATTTGGCCAGGGGCTTCCCTCTTGCTGTCCCCCATCCCAAGTTTATTACTACCGATGCCAGCAATCTGGGGTGGGGGCCACTTTGGACAGTCTGTCCATTCAGGGGCAGTGGTCTCCTCAGGAGAGCAGGTTCTCTTCGAATTGAAGGGAGCTAAAAGCAATTTCTCTTGCTTTGTTGCCGTTTTTCCCCCTTAATCATCAATCAGATGGTAGTCGTGAAGACGGATAACACCGTTGCCAAGTCTTACATCAACACACAGACAGGCATGGGGTCTCTGTGCTCTCTTGCATTTCAGGTGCGGAGTTGGGCAGAATCTCACCTCCTATCCCTATCAGTAACATACATTTGTGGGAAAGACAATGTGCAGGCAGACGGACTCAGCAGGGTTTTTCTTTCTTCCCACCACTTCTGTCTGGCTCCTTGCATTTTCACCCAACTGTTCACAGGTTCAGCACTCCTCAGGTCAACCTCTTTGCCTCGGCAGAGAATTCTCTCCTTCCCCACTTTTTCTCCAGGTCCACAGATCTGGGGTGTTATGGGGTTGATACTGTGTCCCCTCCCAGGTATCCTGTACTTCTGTATGCCTTCCCTCCATTCCCTCTTCTTCCAAAGCTCTGGCCAGACATCAGAGGGAAGCTGCATGTTTCATTCTGGTTGTCCCCTTTTGGCCTTGGATGGGTTGGTTTCTTCTATTTCATTTGATGGCGACAGCGCCAGAATGGATCCTTCCGTTCCTTCTGTGTCCCCTACGAAAGCCCATTCTTCCCCCTGCCACTTGACAACAACTGTGTCTGGTGGTTTGGCTCTTGAAAGGAGGGGTTTGATGTTGCGGGGTCTTTCCTTTCCAGTGGCAGCCTCCATTCAGCACTCTCGGAAGGGGTCAACTAGGAAGGCCTATGCTCATCGTTGGTCTTCATTTGTTTAGTTGTGGATAGGTAGATCTTTGAGTCCTGCTTCTAGTCCCACCTCTGAGGTCTTTCAGTTTCTATTGGAGGAGTTTCAGAAGTGTCTGGCAGTTTCTACTTTGAGGGTCCAATGGGCTGCTATTAGGGAGATTTGTTCACCTTTTGTTATACCTGAATTGCTTCCTTCAGGATCCAGCCTCCTTAGGGGTTTTTCTTTGCTGAAACCACAGGTTCATTCAGTAGTTTGGAATATCTTTCTTTGAAGATGTTCTTCTTGGTGGCCATCACTTCTGCACAGAGGTTGGGTGAACTGGGCTCTTTGTCTATCAGACCCCCCTATTTGCAGATTCTTTCTGACAGACTTGTTCTGCGCTTTCTTCCTGAGGTTACTTTGTCCTCTTTTTTTCCAGATTCTGCTACTCCTGAGAAGGAAGCTTTGCATACTTTGGATGTGGTGAGAGCTGTGTCTATCTATCTGTCTTACACAAAGGATTTTCGTTACAGTGAAAACATTTTTGTGAATTGTGGTATCTTTCTTCATGTCCTGAAAGCTCTCCGCACACTTTGAGTCATTGGATCCACTCTTTGATTTCCCTGGCTTATGCTTCACAACATGTCTGTCTGCTAGGTGGTGTCCAGGGGCATTCCCAGAGAGGCATGGCGGCTTTCTAGGTGGAAGCTCAAGGCATTTCCATTATGGACATTTGTCAGGCAGCCACGTGGGTCACTTCCTCTACTTTTCTTTCACATAACAGGTTGGATGTGCATGATTCCTTGACCATCGGCTCTCGTGTATTGGCTGCTGTTACTCAGTGATCACCTTGGTCTCCTGTCTGCTGTCCTTCTGGTTTGCAATATATTTGTTCTGCATTATCCAGAGGTTTGCAGCTTTTTCATCTTGGGAGTCTGGTTGTTCTAGGCCTGCTTCGTCATATCATCATGTCAGAAAGTATTGGGATGAGAAATAGGTTTGAGGAGGTAATGAATCATTACTTACCGGTAATTCTCATTACTCTGAATACCCTTTTTCTTGTACAAATACCTACTTCCACCCTCCCTGTTCCTTCCCGGATTACAACCTGACTCCTTTGGTTCTTTAGCTTTGAGACGTACAGGCCATTTTCTGGGCTCCATGTCCTTTTATTACCAGATTGGTACAGGATGATTGAAGGTTAGGAAGGGGGTGGAGGGTTTACATGGAGCTTTCTGATTGGTTCTGGCTAGGGCGCACCTCAGTCAGTAAGTATTGGTACAAGAAACAGGGTATTTGGAGTAATGGGAATTACCGGTAAGTAATGAATTCATTAGCAATGGTTGGACCAGCTGTTTGAAGCTTCTTACCTGCCTTTGCTGCAGGCAGCAACCAGGCATCGCTTTGAGGAACTCCCCTTTGTAATCATGCTGCCACACATGTGGGGCCAGTGGGATCTATATGGCAGGAGGGGATTTACAAGCCTCTGTGGTCCCTTCTATAATACCAAGGTGCCGTGGGGTACACATGCTTATCGCACCCTCAGGTAACTTAGTATAATAGAGCATGTGATGGGCTGGCAGACAGCATGCCAGACTCCGCATGAGCCTGTTGGTTTCTTTGTGAGAGCCAAACAAACCTGGATGAAAGAAATTGTCTTTTATCCTTTTTCTGCAGCAGTAGAATTCATTATTAATTTTATAAAAGTGCACAAATACCCACAAATAACAGTATCCTTGTACAAAGTAAGAACCAGATAACACAGAAACAGAGCTGCAATGAGAAAAGTTGAGTTTTACATTTTTTTTCAGATCGAATGGAAAGAGGTAGATCATTCTAGGCTTGGGAGTTGACAGGAAAAGAGTGACCTCCAGTGTGACAGTTTTCTAAATTTAGTGAGTAAAATTAGGGAGGAAGAAAAGAGAGAGGCCACAGAGTTTTCAGTAGGCAGACTGAATCAGCCCCTGTGACAAAACCCAAGGCCTTAAAGAGACAGCGTTTCTGTGAAGCTAAACAGTCAAAAGTACAAGGATCAGCTGCAAATTAAGTCTTCTTGCTGAATCCCAACTTAAGCCAGGAAGCTGCATTCTGACTTAACTACTTAACTCCAGTATTTGAAAGAAATAGCCATGCTTTCCTAAGAAAAGAGAATGAGCAATAATCCAACCTGGAGATAATAAAGGCTTGAACCAGGATTTATCTGGAAGAGCTAGGCAACAGTGGAGTGAATTTTCTGAACGATTTAAGCATAAAAAACAGGTAGAAATGAGCTTATTAATATTTGATTCAAACAATATGCCACAATTTCGAACCTTGGAGGAAGGTGTGGGAGGGGCTCCAAAGATGTCAGGCCAACAGTTAAAGGAGCAGAAAGAGGGCTTTCCAAAGACTGTGACCTCTTTCTTGTAAGAGCTGAGCATAAGAGAGCTGGAGTTCATCCAGCAGACTATGGACCACAGTAAATATTTAAAATGAACCTGCTAGAACAGTCAGATCTCCATCCAATAGAAGAATGATCTGGGTGTTGTCCACTTAAGTATGGGATCTAAGCTATAATAAGTAATTAGCATACCAAGTGGGGCCACAGAGATGTTAAAAGGTGTGGGCTAATGGAAGAGCCCTGAGCAGTACCCCAATTGAAGAGCCTGAATGCAGGATAAGAGTGTGCTAGAGTCAGTGCTTGGGTACACATATGTAAGAAGGAATGCCAGCGTAGATAGTGCCCTTGACACAAATGGCATACATCCCACAGAGTATGAGGTCACAGAAGATCATATCAGATACTTCGGAGAGATCAAGCAGGATGCACCTTCACCTAGAGTGATCCTTGCAGCAGCATTAATGCAGTATCAGTAGTACGGGTAGGGAGAAAACTAGGCAGAAAAGTGCTCAGTAGAGTGTTCTTCAATATCTTTAGATAGCTCCTGGTTAACACAACTTTCCAGAAACTTAGCAGAAATAGAGACAGGAGTAAAATAGGGTGGTAGGCTGACAAAATATTGTGATCTAAAGTGTGTTTTTTTAAAAGAAGGATGAGAAGGGATTTGTTACAGCCATCAATCAGAAGGCATGTGCTGAGAGAAGTACTGCACGGAAAGGTCAGAAAAGGAGAAAGGGAAGAAGCAACAGATTTAGTAATCTTAGATGTACAAAGATAAAGAGGAGAGCTTCAGGAAGCAGTTTATCTTAGAAAAGATGTCATATAACTTAAGCCCAGATGAAAATTTCACTAAATCGATGTAATCTAGCCTCATTTAAGTAATTTCACATTCCTCTTATTTTGTAAAATTTCTGAAATTACCCTTTTATGTCACGTCGAATAATTATTGTCAATTAGTGGGAAAAATATAGTGAAAACACATATAGGAAAGTGGAGTATTATGCAGTGAAGCTGGTTAGGTGTCACTATGTAATACTCTCACAATATCCCAAAGATGGTATTTGGGTATTTGGTTTCACAATAATGAATCCTTATCTCAGTACTGGTAGTGTGGCAAACAGCAGTCAGACTTTGCTATCGGAACATGTGTTAAGCATTTCAGAGTACAAACATGGGCAATAAGTAATTGACACGACTCAGAAGAAATCCAATTCATAAAGCAGATTTTTATATTATTTTAGACACCAAAATAAAGTAAACCAAGTATGTATAACCTTAGTTGTAGGTTTTCAAGTGAAAAATAATTCAGTACCGGTCAAGCTGTCAAGCTTTTACCATTGCGGTCAATGGGGAAAATCACTAGTGGCATTCAATCACCTGTGAGGTGAGTTCAGAGGAACCCACTTGTAGTTAGTGTTGCACGGGACCCAGGTGCAAGCTTCGATAGTCAGACCAATTTTACTTCACCTATGGGTCACAATGCAGGACAACTCCATCAAACTTGAGCATCTCAGGTGCACATGTGTGCTTGGCTATCCTTGATGCTGAATGGGAGCTGTGGCTGCTTATTTTACCACTGTGATGGTGCGAGTGGGGTAGCAGATGCAAAAACTCGACAACTGAGCCACTGGTGATGTCGAATGCAGGTGTTGCAGGTGTCCTCTGGCTGCAATGTCGAGTAAAGGTGGTGATAACAACTGCAGTGGCCACCAACAAGCCTTGTCAGTGGTAAGGTGGAGGAGAAACTACCTCCCCTTCCGGAGGTACCAGGGGACTTTGGCTCTCATAGGGTTCCATTTTGCTGAGGGAGTGGGCATTTGGTCCAGGACAAGCCGCAGTCAAGAGGTTCCAGAAAGGTTGCTGCAGGTTCAAGGAATCACACCTTTGGTTTGTTTATGTTTCTGTTGTCGTCAATGCGGGTCTCCTACTGTCCTTTCTTCCCAAGTGTTTTCAGATCTGAGGTTCTGGTGCTGTGGGTGTCCCTTAAATCCTAGATTTAGGGATGTTAGATGTGTGTGTGCAAGTAGCCAATAGGCTACTAGCCACAGCTTCTAATCTGCCACTGAAGTGACTACATCCGGTGGGCTGTGGCACCTTTTCTACCCATGACCCTCTATGACACTTTTCAAAATGGCAGAAGTCTTCCTTGGCTGTACAGACCAGGATGTCTACCCTAGAGGGGTGGCTAGCCTTCTGGAGATATAAACCTCCTGACAAATTTTCCAGGCTGCAGGGTGCAAGTGTGCCTGGGGCACGGGGATGGTTATGTCCTCCACTGGGACACAGCCTGCTTGCATATAAGAAGCAGTGTAGCCTTTGAAGCTCACATCTATGTTGTGCCACATCACTAGCTTTTCTAGGAGGGGGGGAGGTGGGACCTCCTTCCCATGCAGGCATTTGTTCTGACTACTGGGAGTGTTCACGCTTCTGCCAGTGGAGTCGGAATCCTGTGTTGGGGCAGCTGCTGTGAGCTGGCAGCCAGAGCACAAGAAAACTGGGGCAACTAGCCAACCTCTAAGGTTGACACCTGGGTGCATGCCACACTGACCTTGACATAAGATTCATGTCAGGGTTGATACCAAACATGACCCATTTTGGTGGTACCATAAGGGAGTGAGAGACTGAGTTGACTGGTTGCCAGCCCATGTTATCCTATGGTCCGTCTTTTACTTTTAGTAGCCTTTAATGGAAAAGGTCACTATACGGACATAAAGGCTTGCACATATATGGTCACACCTCTAATATAATGCACCTGTCATCTGGGATCAGGAGGCCATGTTTAAGGGTGACAGACATATTAAAGATAGTGCTTTGGCTAGGCCACACATGGTGTGGGCACAGTCGAGTGCAAGCAGTTTACATTGCTCCTGCAGTCTAGCAGGCCTGCTCTCAGAAGTTTACTTGGGACGTGCAAGGTGGCACATACAGTGCTGCAGGTCTTTTTTTTTATTTTTATTGAACAGATGTAGACATCACAATCAAGACATGTAAATAAATAGTACTTCAAAGTGCAGCCTGATTAGAAATAATACATCATCCACCTTGATGGCTGTGCCCCTTGAAGAGGACATAGGGGGTCATTCCAACCTCGGCGGTCGGTGTTAAAGCGGCGGCAAAACCGCCAACAGGCTGGCGGTAAAAAAAATGGAATTCCGACCCTGGCGGAAACCTCCAACAGAGCCCGCCACTTCAACACACCGCCCGCCACGGCGGGACAAACAAACAGTGCGGCGGTCACCGCCAACACACAGGCGGGAGACAATGTACCGCCCACCCTATCACAACCCACCAATCTGCCACCTTTTCCGGGGCGGTAGCCCCGCCGATAAAAACACGGCGGAAACAGCCATTTCAAACGGAAAATGTCCACCTCCATACACCCCACGAGGAATCTGGGCAGCATGGAACCCGAACTCCACATCCTCCCAGCGATTGTCTTCCTGCTCCTCTACTGGGAGCACGAACGCCGGCACAGAAGACAACGGTGAGTACTGCACCTACTACACAGGGGAGGCAAAAAATTACGGGGACACACATATGCGACACACCCACCATCACCCTCACCCACTACAACACACACATCAATGCATAGCAACACATCACAGTTACCCCCCCCAAACCCCCCGGAAGAATGCAAAGACAAAAGGAAATGATTATAAACTTTGGAATATATTGTATGACTGAGTATAAAATATATCACACATCTAAAACTTTATATACATAAATTGTCTAGTCCGATATGTGTATCAGGCATTGTTCGTGGGCCACTGGGCCCAAATCACATGGGCAAAGCCCACACAGGTACCTGACTCCAACGGAGAGAACACTGCAGGGGCATCAGATAGCAAAACTACAGGCACCTCAGGGGGAAGGGAAGGGGGGGCACCTCAGCCAGATGAGTCCACAATGCCAGATCCACCAGGGGCCTCCATGGCCACTGTTCCATCCTGGAGAGTGCAAAGCCACAGTCTCTCAAGTCTCTACAGTGGGTGGCTGCCCGACACAGATGCAGGCCTGGCCCTTCCGCCAATGGGCCAGCGGTGTTTGAGATGAAGGGCCCAGCGGAGCGGTGCTTGAGACGGCGGTGCCCAGCGGAGTGGTGCTTGAGATGAAGGGCCCAGTTCAGCGGTGCTTGAGACGGCGGTGCCCAGCGGAGCGGTGCTTGAGACGGCGGTGCCCAGCGGAGCGGTGCTTGAGATGAAGGGCCCAGCGGAGCGGTGCTTGAGATGAAGGGCCCAGTTCAGCGGTGCTTGAAACGGCGGTGCCCAGCGGAGCGGTGCTTGAGATGAAGTGCCCAGCGGAGCGGTGCTTGACATGAAGGGCCCAGCGGAGCGGTGCTTGAGATGAAGGGCCCAGTTCAGCGGTGCTTGAGACGGCGGTGCCCAGCGGAGCGGTGCCTGAGACGGCGGTGCCCAGCGGAGCGGTGCTTGAGATGAAGGGCCCAGCGGAGCGGTGCTTGAGATGAAGGGCCCAGCGGAGCGGTGCTTGAGATGAAGGGCCCAGTTCAGCGGTGCTTGAGACGGCGGTGCCCAGCGGAGCGGTGCTTGAGATGAAGGGCCCAGCGGAGCGGTGCTTGAGATGAAGGGCCCAGTTCAGCGGTGCTTGAGACGGCGGTGCCCAGCGGAGCGGTGCTTGAGACAGCGGTGCCCCGCGGAGCGGTGATTGAGATGAAGGGCCCAGCGGAGCGGTGCTTGAGATGAAGGGCCCAGCGGAGCGGTGCTTGAGATGAAGGGCCCAGCGGAGCGGTGCTTGAGATGAAGGGCCCAGTTCAGCGGTGCTTGAGACAGCGGTGCCCAGCGGTGCGGTGCTTGAGATGAACGGCCCAGCGGAGCGGTGCTTGAGATGAAGGGCCCAGTTCAGCGGTGCTTGAGACGGCGGTGCCCAGCGGAGCGGTGCTTGAGACGGCGGTGCCCAGCGGAGCGGTGCTTCAGATGAAGGGCCCAGCGGAGCGGTGCTTGAGATGAAGGGCCCAGTTCAGCGGTGCTTGAGACGGCGGTGCCCACTTCAGCGGATCAGCCCATGGCGTGCAGGTCATTCGCCACCTGACCTGTGGCTGGCTGCGCCTTCCTGCCCCCCTGGGATGGGGCTGGTGGGGCACTCCTGGGCTGCAGTACCGGGCCTGTTGGTGTCCTCCTGCCCACCTGGGATGGGGCATTCGGGGCCCTCCTGCACAGCTGGGCTGCTGGCGGTCTTGTCGGGCGTGCTGCCCTTCCCAGCCTTCCCTGGTCGCCTGTGGCCCTTCCCCACCTTTGGCGGTGTGCCAGGTGGCACCACACTCCCTGCCGGAGCCATGGTAGGGATTTTGGTCCCAGGTGTTTTAGGCCTCTCGCGCCGGGCACTGACAATCTTCGCATGTTTTTGCGGCGGTGGGCTGACCGTGCCTCGGCTCCCTACTGAGCTGTCTGCCCTTGAGGGTGGGGGACTCCACAGTCCATGGCAGACTGTCTTCACAGGGCCCGCTGTTGTGGTGGCTGAGGTGCTGACTGGAGTCTTTTTAGATGGACGGGGTGGGGGAGTTGTTGGGAAGAGGTCAAGTTTGGAAAGGAAAATAAGTTTAGCAAGAGAGGGACGGGTAGGTGTAGTAGGTATGGGAGTGGAGGAAGAGGTTGTGGTTGTAGGAGTTTGAAGTCTGGTCTCTTTGGGTGCAGGTGCTTGGGCTGGAGGCTGTTGTGAGGTGGATGGCTGTTGGGTGGGTGGCTGCCTGCCTTTGTGTATCTTGGAAGAGGGGGTGACAGACACACTCTGAGAGGACACAGGGGACGTGTGAATGGTAGTGGGGGTGGTGACTGCACGTGTGCGGGGGTTCTGGTGGGTGTGCTGGTGATGGACGTAGTGGCTGAAGATGTTGTGCATGCAGGTGTGAGTGGAGACGTGACAGGGAGGGAGGATGGAAACGAGGAGGAGGGGGACACAGTGGAGGCAGTGGGTGTTGGTATGTCTGTATGTGGATGTTGCTTGTGTGAATGCTTGTGTGATGTGTGGTGCTTATGTCTGGATGAGCTTCCCTTGGGTGTTGAGGTGTGTGCAGGCTGGTCTGATGGTGTGTCTGGGATAGGCAGAGGTACAGGGGATTGGCTCTGGGTGGAGGAAGTTGGAGGGGGGAGGCTAGAGACAGGGACAATTGCTGCCATCAGTGCTGAGGCCAGAGTGTTGAATGATCGCTGATGGGCAGCCTGACCCGAATGAATGCCCTCCAGGTATGCATTACTCTGGTGCACCTCCCTCTCTACACCCTGGATGGCATTCGAAAGGGTAGACTGCCCAACAATGATCGTCCTCAGGAGGTCAATGACCTCCTCACTGAGGGTAGCAGGGGTGACAGGGGCAGGGCCTGAGCTGCCTGGGGCGAAGGAGATGCCCACCTTCCTGGGTGAGCGGGCACGGGGCAAACGCTGAGGGGCTGCTGGGAGGGCGGTGCTTGTGCGCTGGGTGGCGGCTGTACCTGTTGTAGCAGGGGGCACGGATGTTGCCGCCACCACAAGGGAGCTCCCTTCAGAGGACGAGTCGCTGTCACTGACATCCGCACGAGTCCCTGCTGTGGAGCTCCCCTCGCCCTCCGTCTCACTGGTGAAATCCGAGTCAGTTGCATGGCCCGCCATGGCCATGTGAGATGCAGCTCCCTCGTGCTCCGATGCCACTTCTCCTCCGCCTGATGATGCTAATGCACAAATGAACAGGAAGACAACAAAAATAGGGGGGTGGGGAAAAATAAAGAAATGTTGAGTGCATGCATTGGCGACACCGTTGGCGGACAGGACAGACACAGAAGCCCCCTGCACTACGCCGCGCACTTGGGGTCCACTACGCAATTCGTGGGACATGGCCTACAAGCCTATGGGCGACCCCTGCTCACATACATGACACAGGGCAATGAATAGCTGCACTTGGCACCCTACAGAGGTGGTGGGCGGAAGCACAGGGCCATGCCTTACGGAGGGGCCTAGCCTACAGATATCGCCCTGGCCTAGGGATACCCACAGCCCTCCTCCCCCACCCAGACACCTCCACTGCACGCAAAGTCACCAGGATTTGAGTGTACTCGCCCCCTTGTGTTTGCTGTGATGTCTTCACGCGCCCATCCAAATCGGGTTAGGCCACCGCTAGGATCCGGGACATCAGGGGGGTCAAAGTACGACTGGCACCCCTCCCACGTTGGGAGGCCATCCCCAGCTGAGCCTCCGCCGTCTTCCTGCTCCAGCGTCGGATGTCCTCCCATGTCTTCCTGCAGTGGGTGCCCGTCTCTGGTGGACCCCCAGGGTCCGGACGTCCTTGGCGATGGCACGCCAAATAGCGATTTTCTGGTGGGCGCTGACCTATGTGACATGTATAGGGAGAGAAGAAGAATCATCACCTTCTGCATGCTCGATGTGAGTGGCCCCCCCATCCCCACCCTTGCCATGTGGCACATGCTCTCATCCGTCGTTTGATCCATGCCTCAATCGCTCCCCTCCCCACCATCTTTCATCCACTCCACTCAACACAGGCATTGGCCACAAAGCATGGTCCCAGTGTACTTACCTCTTGGTCTGGAGGACCGTAGAGTAGCGCATACTGGGGGAGGACCCCATCCATGAGTTTCTCCAACTCCTGAGCAGTGAAGGCAGGGGCCCTTTCCCCAGTCGCATGAGCCATTGTCTCTTCCAGACCGTGGTCACAGCAGCACTTGCAGTGTAGGTCCTCTCCTGTGGAAGATCAGGTATCGAGTGATTAAGCAGCTAGAAAATGGCAGTCACGCCCGCGGCGGTGCGTACCGCGGCGGTGCGTACCGTGACCGCCGGCGCACATCGTCATTGGCTCCTGAGACCCATAGGCTTCAATGTTAACCAATGCCGCTTTGTGCCGCGGTCTTTGACCGCCTACCGCCACGGTGTCCCACGCCAGCGCATTGACCTCACATCCCATTGTCGCACTTCACAGGTCAGGCAGCCGCCATTTCAAGGGCCCACATGCCTTATTTTATACTGCGTCACACATACCTAGGCCTTGCATCGACACTCATACAAGCCATTCAATGCATTGGGAATCGTGTTATGTACAAGCTGTGGTTACGTACCTGTGGGTTGTTTGACTCTGTGCTCGCTGTTGTCCTTCATAGGCACCGTCCGCTGGGACATGCAAGAAGATGGAGAAATCTTCCCGTGTACAGACCGCTGGTGGACCTGTCGACAATGGAGGAAAGACATATCATACTGACATACAGGCTTGACCGAGCCACTATACAGGAACTATGTACCCAGTTGGAGCCAGACCTGATGTCACCAATCCGTCAACCCACAGGGATCCCCCCTCTAGTGCAGGTGCTGTCAGTACTCCATTTCCTAGCAAGTGGGTCATTTCAAACAACAGTGGCCATATCATCAGGGATGTCCCAGCCCATGTTTTCCAAGGCGTTGTCCAGAGTGTTGTCTGCCCTGCTCAAACACATGTGGAGCTACATCGTCTTCCCTGAGGTGGGGGATTTGACTACAGTGAAGGCTGATTTCTATGCCCTTGGACATATACCCAACATCATTGGTGCCATTGATGGGACACATGTTGATTTGGTCCCCCCCAGCCGGAGTGAACAGGTGTACAGGAACAGGAAGAGTTATCATTCCATGAATGTCCAGATGGTGTGTTTGGCTGACCAGTACATCTCCCATGTTAATGCCAAGTTCCCTGGGTCAGTGCGTGACGCGTACATCATGCGGAATAGCAGCATGCCTTACGTGATGGGTCAACTCCAGAGGCACCGTGTGTGGCTATTAGGAGACTCTGGTTACCCCAACCTGTCATGGCTACTGACCCCAGTGAGGAATCCCAGGACAAGGGCAGAGGAACGGTACAATGAGGCCCATGGGAGAACTAGGAGGGTGATAGAGCGGACCTTCGGCCTCCTGAAGGCCAGGTTTAGGTGCCTCCATATGACCGGTGGATCCCTAATGTACTCACCAAAGAAGGTGTGCCAGATCATCGTGGCCTGCTGAATGCTTCACAACCTGGCTTTGCAACGCCAGGTGCCTTTTCTGCAGGAGGATGGTCCAGATGGTGGTGTTGTAGCTGCTGTGGAGCCTGTGGAGAGTGAAGAGGAGGAAGGCGAAGAGGACGACATAGACAACAGGAACACAGTAATACACCAGTATTTTCAATGACACACAGGTAAGAATCCACACCGGCATATTACATATACTTAACCCCTACTACCTCTCTACTGTCTGTCCTTTTCCCCCAGTGTATGGTAACTGAGTTGTGACTTTCCCTTCCGATTTCAGAGATGTGGGCTCCACTGCCTGACATCTGCTTTATTTCCCCATGGACTACAGCTGTGTGACATTGGTATGTTGGCATCACAATGTGTATATGCCATTTGGCACGGTAATGTCTAATACATTTGTACAAAATCCAAGCCAGACTCCAGATTGTTTTATGCAATAAGTGTGTTTATTACAGTGCTCAAAATAGGTGGGTGGTTGCAAATCGTTGAGGTGTGATGGTGGAGGATTGTCCATGGCAGAGTCCAGACTATCAGTATCACAGGTGCACTGTCCAGATGCCTGTGGAAGGTGGAGCAGGGGCAGTGTAAGGTTGGACAGGGTGTCAATGTGGAACAGTGGGATGACAATCAGGGAGGTATCCTTTGCTGGCGGGGGTCTTGGCCTCTTACTCTGTCTTCTTCCTGGATCTCAGGGCCCGCTTGCGGGGTGGTTCTCCTTCTGCAGGGGGTGGGGTTCTGGTGGCCTGTTGGTCTTGCGTCGGGGCCTCCTGTCCACTATCGCCGGCGGAGGTGGTAGGCAGTTCTTGGTCCATGCTAGTGTCAGGGGCCCTTTGTGGTGCAACAGTGTCCCGCAATGTGGTGACTACCTGATTCAGAGCCACTACGATGGTGCCCATGGCGGTACTGATGTTTCTTAGTTCTTCCCTGAACCCCATATACTGTTGCTCCTGCAGAAGCTGGATCTCCTGAAACCTTGCCAGGACCGTGGCCATCGTCTCCTGGGAGTGGTGGTATGCTCCCATGATGGAGGAGAGGGCCTCGTGGAGGGTGGGTTCCCTGGGCCTGTCCCCCCCCTGTCGCACAGCAGCCCTCCCAGTTCCCCTGTTTCCCTGTGCCTCTGTCCCCTGGACTGTGTGCCCACTACCACTGCCCCCAGGTCCCTGTTGTTGTTGGGGTGGTGGGTTAACCTGGGTGCCCTGTAGGGGTGGACACACCGCTGATTGACGTGTCCTGGGGACAGAGATATGGGCCCGCTGGGTGGGTGCTGTGCTGGTGTTCCCAGAGGGGGGAAGGTCTGCTGTGGCCTGTGGCTGTCTGAGGGGAACCGACTGTCCCGAGGTCCCCGATGGGCCGGGCTGGTCATCTGGATCCAGGGAGACAGAGGTGCTGTCATCACTGTGGGCCTCTTCCGGGGGGTGGAGTGGACATTTGTGGACCCTCCTGCGCGGTGACGTGGCGTTCGGGTCCTGCAGGGGTATAAATGTATGACAGTGAATTGCGCGTCTGGGTGCTCGGGTCTCTTATCTCTGTGCGTGTTCACGAATCTCTAGGAGTAGGGGTTTGTGGGTGATGTGGGTGTGTGTTTTATATTGTATTGGGTGTGTGGGAGTGGTGTGTGTATGTGTCTCAGGTGTGTGTATTTCGATTTATCCAATGTGGCTGTGTTTAGTAAGACTGTGTGTATTTTGAGTGCGCCGGTGTGTACCGCCAATGGAATACCGCGGTTGAAAGACCGCCGCGTGGATTCGTGTGTCGTGATAGTGTGGGCGTACTTCTGTTGGCGTGACGGTGGAGGTTTGGTCATCGCCAGTTTCTCGCTGGCCTTTGGTGTGGCGGACTTTTGTGGATGTCTGTATTTTGGCGGTTTGCCTGTTGTGGATCAGAATGACTGTGGCGGTCTTCTGCACGGCGGTAAGCGCCTTTTACCGCGAGGTTGGAATGACCCCCATAGTCCCATCTTATGTACCATACCAAAAAGATTTCAGTGGAAAATATAAATGGAGCATGGAATTAATGAAGTCCTTCCTCTACTAGATCTTAATACTTTATATAGCTGCCAGCCCATACTCCCTCTCCCAGCTCATTATATTTGCCCAGCTCCCAGATCAAGTTGTTCCAAAATGCTGCCAAGTGGCGAAAAACCTCATTACACTCCCTGCTCTCTTTGCACATGCTTCCTCAAAATGTTTAGTTCACAACATCTTAGTCCACCAGTTTTGTAATATTAAGGATCCAGCTATCATAAATGAGATTGAAATAAAATATTGTTCATATTTACTTAATTTGTGTGTTTTTTTAGAAATCCCAAATAACACTAGGCTTGCCTCAACTTCAGTGCCGGAGTTTAAGCTATTATTTATTACATTAATTAGTTCCTGCCAAAACGGAACCAATTTGGGGCAGTGAAAACAAAATAGAGCCAATTCCACATCCCCTCCTGATGGCAGCAGAAACATTGGTCTGCTACTGATGAGAATATTTTCTGTAAGGCCTCAGGAGTATAATATACCACCCATCAAGACACAAATGACATCCTTTTGTAGTTGGCTGCTCTTAAGGATTTATGCCCTAATTCAGAAATTAGCTGCCAATCTTCTTTTGTGATCCTGCATTCTGTTTTCTCAAAAACGTTTTCCCTAAACTCTGTAATCAATCCGTGAACTAAGTGATCACCTAGCAATTTATACCAATGGCCCCTGCCGACTAATTTGCTCCTTATTTAAGCCTGCCATGCCGGATCTTCTTGTAGACTACTTCTTGGTATATTAGTATTGAGAAAATGGCTAATCTGAGATAAACTGAAGAAGAGTCTAGATCCCAGTCCATCGAGACGCATTAAGATCTCACCCCATGTCATCTAGATGTCTCTCACTAAAAAATCACTCAACTCTCTCAAACCTTTAATATTCCACAACCCTATGACTGAACTCGATAGGTTTAGCCGCAAAAAATTTCACTCCTGTAATTTAAGAAAGTTATAACCTAGTGGTAACCGACGAGTCCTAAAAATAGCTCCATCCTATACCTTGCCTCATTGAAAAACTTATAACAAGTTTTTTGGGCAATTTTGCTGTTTTTATAAACGCTGGGAGATTTATTGCTGATTCACAAATTATCTTCTCAACCAAAAGGATTTCTGCCATTTCTTTACCTAACATATTCTGCAATTGTGCCTGATAATAAATTTGGAAATTAGGGAGTGCTGAGACTCCTTGGGTTTTAATAGGTTGTAAAATTGAGAATTTCACCCTCAAAGGCTTTGTTTTTGCAAATAAAACTTTGCATCAGAGAGTCCAGCTCCCGACAGTAAGAGCTGTTGACTCTTATTGGAATATTATTGAATAAAAAAAAAACGGGCAGTATGGACATCTTAATTAGAGAGACCCTCCCTATCACAGTCAACAGAAGAACTGACCACCTTTCCAAAAGTGTTTGTGCTTTTTTAACATCGTTACATAATTTAACTGAAACATCTGATTATAGTTTTTTTGTGACAAATATTCCCAAATATCTAATTGCCCGGAGTGAACTAGCTTGCTGCTGTAGACAGGCAGGAAGATTCCCCACTGCAGCATTAAATAGAAGAATCTCAGTTTTACTTTATTTTATCCTGTACCCTCCTATTATAGTAAACTCCTTGATTAGGTCCTACACTCCTTGTATATAACCGTAATCCGTTTTTAGATAGAGAATAATGTCATCTGCTAAGAGTTTTATTTTAGGCATGCCTATTAAAGGTGGCAGAACCTCCATCATGCTACAAATTTTGTAGGCCAGCTGCTCAATAAAAAAAGCAAATAATAAGGGAGAGAGAGTCCCTCTCCTAATTGTTATTGAACCTCTGACTATTGGATTAATTACTCTGTTGGCCTGGGCTCCTTAACATAGTGTCCTGATCATTATTATAAACTGCAGAGGGAATCCAAATTGACTTAAGCTATATAGCAGAGCATCCCAATCGACAAAATAAAAAGTTTTCTCTCCGTCCAGCATTAACATTACTGCAAGAGTTTCATTAGACGCAAAAAAAAAATCAACTGCCTGGATTAAAAAGTTAATATTTGACATCATGAGACGATTGGCGACAAATCCGGTCTGATCACTATGTATTATTTGCTGAGCAGCAGGGGTAATCCTGAGTGCCCAGACCTTAGCTAACATTTTGTATTTCGAGCCATGGCTTTAAAGGCCTCCCATTCTACAAACAAAGATGCTGTATTCCTGTTCACCTGAAACACATCTTTTATGAATTCCTTCAAATTTAAAACCCACTCCTGGTTGTTAAGTGGGGTCCTATCCAATTGCCATCTAGGGCCCCCCTTGATACCAATATCTAGCTCAGTCATTACCATAATTACTGAGTAATCTGAAAAGGCATTTGCCCAACTATATGACCCACGTCTATTCAATGTGCGGGACACCCAAAAAAAAATTGAGCTGAGAAGCCATTTTATAGCACTGAGTAAAGTAACTATACTGGGAGACCATAGTATGGTCTTCCCGCCAGGCATCTATTACCTGAATAGAGGCTTCTATTGTGTTAATGATTTTTCTTGGTTTTAGGTTTAAGTTGTCTCTTCCCCTGATTCGAGTTGTCCAAGGAGAGATACCTCATCAGTGCCATATTCCATAATGGTACACAAGATTTAAGGGGGTTCCTAGGGCTAATACTTTTAACCACAGCCACCTTCCCTTGGGATCTCTGATGCCCTCCTTTGTAGCCCAATCCATTCTGCTACTCAAATAGATTACCACCCTCCTCGACACTAACCCATAAGATTAAAAAAGTGCTAAAGAGTACTGCTTTGGGAGGCCCGGCCAAGATGATGTTCTGTAAAGAGCTCTGCTATGAGCCCCAAGTGAATCCTGCATAATCGCGCCAGTGGTGGTGCTCAGGGAGAGAAGAGTCACTGAACATGAATTATTGTTGGAGCTCCACCGCAATCCCCAAGTCTCTGTTGCATCCCCCAAAGGCATCCTGGGCGTCTGCCGGTCCACAATCGCCAAAATGACGAGCAGGGCAGTACACAGTTGAGCCTCCCCTGTGCCATCCCCTACAAGCATCATAGGATTGGCAGAAAACGATGAGTAAAGCCATAGCCCCCATGATAAGGTACAGCGACCCACCCAGCAAGACAATAATTTGTATAGACTGAAAACCTCGATCCAGCTTACATTAAACCTGGAGGGAGGAGCGGCTGACGTGAGGGGGGCCTGCCGCGAGGTGGAAGTGGTGGCGTTCTGCTCGCGGCCATTACGTGACCTCCATCTGTGACAGTGGTGGCACCTAGGAGGAGAGGAGACATAGAGTGTCAATTATTGCAGAAATATCACCACTGTGTCTACATTCCCATCTTTCCCTGAGGGCGAATGCAACTGCCGGCACAGAACGAGCAAGAGACAGTGTCAGGAGGTAGGCTACATGGAGCATAAGTGGGCTCCACCTGTACATCCCTGAGCCCAGTCCCACTCCATAGGCCTAATGGACAGCGGACCATGGGAGGAAGGCAGGAAAGGCACTGGGCCCTAAAGAGAGGTGATGTAAGACTCCGAGAGATACTCAGAAGATGGGTACAGGTGCAGAAGCCCCCCTGAGAGCCTAGTCCTTCCTTGCGGTACCCTTGCTTAAGACCCAGGCAGTGTGACAATGTCACAATGTGACAAGTGTGACCAGCACCCTGCGCAAGTAAGGAAGAGGCAGAGGCAGCCTGCAAACCCAGTGTGGCAAGTACCCTGCGCAAGTAAGGAAGAGGCAGAGGCAGCCAACAAACCCAGGAGTATGCATATGCGGCCCCAGGATCCCCTCTCAAAAGCATCTGGTGCAGCGGTGCAGACCCCAGCCTGGTACCTGTAGTTCCTTGAGCAAAAGTGGGGGCCAGATACCTCATGGAAGTCCACCAATCGAGGTAACCTACGGTGGGATAACAAAGAACTAGTGGAACTGCCCGTAATTGACCACACCCCCCACTTGAGGTAGAGACTGGCATATCCAGAGAGACTACTGAGGGACTGCCGGTGACAGCGCAAACAACTGGAGCATGCCCCTCCTTTCTGCCTTGATCGGTCAAGGATGGCACCCAAAACCCACCCTGAGCTACTTTAACTCCTTTCTAGGGGTTTTTAGCCCTGAGTCGTGATAGAAAAGAACTCACTGAGCCAGAGGTACAGTTCTAGGATCACCAGAGACATAACACCGGACCTTCTCTCTGAGACCTAGACAGCAAGGGTTGGCTGTCCAGAACTGTATATACAGAGGCCCCATCTGAACAGGGACGGAGAATCAGACTGCATAGACAAACAGCTGTGAAACGACTTGCCCACTGAGACCCACTTTTCTGTGTACTCAGTCACCATGATAAAGGATAAGGAACAGCGCCTCCCCCACAAGTATGATAGAGTAGTCTCCTCAATCGCAGGTGAAGATGGGGTGCAGACAGGTCGGGACAACGCTGCACTGGTGCAAGCTATGCACTCCTCCCGGATAGCCCTGAAAGGTTGGATTAGTGAAGTCAGAACGGAAGTCTCCCTCCTGCAACAAGACCTGAGAAACATAGAGGAAGAGTGGCGACAGCTAAAACAAGGATATCAGATCTAGAGGACACTATACACACCCTTAGAAAAGAGGTTACAGAATTTCGAGCAGTCAATAACGATGTAGTATGGCACCTCGAAGATGCAGAAAACAGGACACAGAGAAACAACTTATGTCATGTGGGGTTCCAAGATGGGCCAGAAGGCCCAACCACAAGCAAATTCCTGACAGACTGACTCACCCAAGTGTTCTCCAAAGAGAGATTTTCACAGTGTTTTGTGCTAGAACAAAACATGGAACCCAACTCTACTAGACGGGGGAGACCTTCCAGATGTCAAAAGACCAGGTCTGCGATGCAACCAATCACGCAATCCTCGGCCTCAGAAGAAGAACCAATGACAGCCACAAAGAGAAGTAAAGTGACTTTCCAAAGTACAGCTTGGACAAGTGATACATCCAGAGTCAAAGAAGCTGAGATCCCTGACTCCAGACACCCATTGGTGTCAGCCATAGCGCAACTAGAAGAAGGATGATGGAAAGGGATGACACCCTTGCCTAAAGGGGGTCTGCTCCGCTGGCCAACTATTATTTAATTTTGGGGCGGAGATCTAGAGTTACGAGCCCACCACTAACTGACAGTGCCTGCTTGATCCATAGACACAACACCTGTACCGGCTGCATCAAGCATTAAACTACTGCCCTTTGTGTTTTTTAAGCTTTTGTAGCATACATATGCCTTAAGTAGCAGTAATCTGATATAGGTAGGGTGGGAATACAGACCTCTCCAGCCTTTCTGCAGGACAGTTCTTTGGTTGGAAATGACAAGATCTGCAGAGAACAGTGGGGGGTGGCGTGAGGGGGGTTGGGAGTTTGATTACTTGATGATTGCATTATATTTAGAGATTTGAGGGCAGTGATTGCACGGCGAATACTACACTGTAATAGTAGGTCATAATGTTATCGGCAAATCGGAGCAGGGTCTGTCATGTAGAGCAGATTTCAGATACACATAGCCAATGGGTGGGAATTGTAGATAAACTGTGTTGTCATGGAAAGTTAATGGAATGGGTAATAAAATTAACCAAGGGTTGGTAGCCGCATATATTAAAAAGCGCAAACTGGACATAGTTCTTCTCCAGGAAACAAACCTCAAAGGTCCAAAAAGTATCTTTATTGTCAGGGGTGCGTAGTCTATACTAGCACACGTGGGATTCACCACTGGGTCCAGAAGGGTAACATTCCTACTTAAGAAATCCTCCTCCCCCCCTTTCAGATGACTATAACCTGGGGAGACCCCACCCGGACATTTGTGGCAGTCCAAGGACAATGGGCAGGCAATAGATGACAATAATGAGCATGTATGCCCCGCCTAGACTCCTACAGCAGACATACACTAAGGTGGCAGGAGTCCTGTTAGAATCAAATTCACCCCTCCACTTAATAGGGGGGAATTTTAATGACAAAATTAGCCCTGAGTAGGACTAATCACAACACATGAGGATATAGGACTGTCAGAATTCACTGGGGCCAAAGCCGCAATGCAACCTGGTAAGACTCCCGGGCCTTCCAGTAGAGCTTTTCAAGAAAAACACTGATATTCTCTGTCCCTATTTTCTCAAGATGTTTATAGAAGACATAGAGATAGGAATGCTCCCATGGGATTTACGAAAGGCCACAATAGTGGTGATTCCTAAGGAGGGAAAGCCTCCCGGGGATTGTAATTCCTACCACCTGATCAGGCTTTTGAATATAGAGATGAAAATCCTTGCTAAAATACTCGCCACACGGTCAGTGGCAGTCATATCACCCCTGATTATCCGGATCAGACGGGCAAGAGCTTATCAAGGGTCAATCTCCGCAGGTTTTATGCCTGAATTGATGCAGTAAGAGAGCATAAAGATCCCCATCTACTGCTAAGTCCAGACGCCCAGAAGACGTTTGACACAGTCCATTGGTTGTTCATGATGAAAACGCTGGAAAAGTTCAGACTTGGACCCATGTGTTGGGAGTGGGTTACACTACTGTATACTAATTCGATAGTGGTAGTCCGTATAAACGGGTAACAGTCAAGGGAGTTTCCAGTTGCGAGAGGCAGGGATGCCTGCTCTCATCATTACTGTTCACCCTCACAATTGAGTCCCTGGCCTGTATTTTCCACACACACCTGGATATTTTGTGCTTCCATACATATGAGAGCAGAGGGGATGCTGAAAATATTTCATTATATGCGGATGATATCCTCCTTTATGTCATCCACTCAACACTACCCCATATTCTAGCTAACATTCCAGGAATATGGGTCTTACTCAGCATATAGAATTAACTGGACTAAATCATGTTTAAACCAAGTGGGTGGCACCATGAACAGATAGAACATCTAGACAACCTACAACGAGAGAAGGAAGGCTTCACTTACCTGGGGACTTATGTGACACTTAATCAAGATAGGTGTTGAGAACAAAACATTACAAGGGTCCTGACTGAGCTCCATAAAGACACAGGGGGCGATTCTAACCTTGGTGGGCGGCGGAGGCCGCCCGCCAAAGTTCCCCCCTCCAGAACACCGCTCCGCGGTCATAAGACCGCTGCGGTGATTCTGGGTTTCCCACTGGGCTGGCGGGCGACCGCCAAAAGGCCGCCCGCCAGCCCAGTGGGAAACACCCTTCCCACGAGGAAGCCGGCTCCGAATGGAGCCGGCAGAGTGGGAAGGTGCGACGGGTGCAGTTGCACCAGTCGCGAATTTCACTGTCTGCAATGCAGACAGTGAAATTCAAAGTGGGGAACCGCCAGGAACAGGATGGCGGTGTGGGGTGTCTGGATCCCCATGGCGGCGCACCTCGCTGCGCCGCCATGGAGGATTCAGTAGGGCAGCAGAAAACCGGCGGGAGACCGCCGGTTTTCCTCTTCTGACCGCGGCCAAACCGCCGTGGTCAGAATGCCCTGCGGGGCACCGCCAGCCTGTTGGCGGTGCTCCCGCCGACCCTGGCCCCGGCGGTCTAGTACCGCTGGGGTCAGAATGACCCCACAGACTGAGGGGGGAAGCTCCCCTTAACACTGTTCAGTAGAGTGGTGATGTATAAAATGATATCCCTGTTGAAAGTACTATATTCCCTTCAAAACATTTATGTGCCCCTGCTGAAGACATCTTTAATAAGATAGAACAGATTGTCTGTACATTCCTTTGGGGAGGGAAACATCCCAGACTATCCTACAATAGAGGGATTGCACTACCCGATATTAGAGCATACGACTGGGCAGTGCACCTCAAAGCAATTAACGACTGGGAGCACGCACCCGAGGATCATCCAACATACCTATTAGAGAGGAGTCAGTTTGTGAGTAAGTCACACTTACATTTCCTATATGTGGAGAAGGGGGCACAATCACTCTTACTGTTCACAAAGCTAACAATAGAAGCGTAGACTAAAGTGGTGAGAAAGATAGGTTGGCACATTAAACTTATACGGGAAACCCCGCTAAGGAAGGGCGCTTATCTGAAATAGCTGGGGAAGCATCGGGGATTCCAAACATTGACACAATAAGCATTTCCAAATTAGGAGACCTCATCAATGAAAGGAACGCTTAAGACCTTCACTGCCCTAGGGGAAGAATATCACCTCTCACAGACACAGCAATACCAATATATGTGGTTAACACATGCCTGGCAGGCAGAAAACCTAGACACAGCGAACCTCCCAGACTACGCCTCATTAGAGGGAAGACTCCTTTTGGGTTAAATAGAGGAGAGGGCAATATAGTGGACATACAAAACCCTGAATAATAACATGCCCAACATGCTATGATGTTTGAAAGAGAGGTGGGAGGAATATCCTGAGGCCCCTACAAGACATGGGCTGGAAGGCTGCTCTTATGCACCCACGCAAAGTGTCCATATGCATCTGGCTACGACTAATAGAGTTTAAAAGTCTTCATAAAAACTACTAAGACAGAGTGAGACACCACAAAATGGGGAGAGCCCCATCCCCGACCTGCCTCTGCTGCAGGGCAGACAGGGACACCTTCCTGGATACATTATGATTATGCCTGCATACCCAGAAATATTGGTCTAGCATTCTAAGAGATATTGGGAAGGTGCTGGACGTGCAGATCATAGTTAATCTGAGTTTTGTATAATTGGGTACCCCAATGGACGTCAACTTGCCACGTTCTAAACTCCTATTTAGTAATCGAGGCCTGGTAGTGGCTTAGAGGGAAATGGCAAAACACCAAGAATCCCCGGAGACCCCCACACTGACAGAGTGAAGAGCGGGGATGGATCTCTACATGATGGCAGAAAAAGTGACTTACCAAGCCTGTGGCTATCCACGAACATTTAGCAAGGTGTGGGGTGCCTAGAGGGTATATCATAACTTGCACAACATGCCACAAGGAGGCGGTGGAGACACTTTACATGATTACTGACATGTTGAACATTAGGGACGACACAAGTGAATGTGCTAGTAACACCATCCTCAGTTTAAACAACAGATGACCAAGTTATATCATAAGACCTTCCTATGTTTTGATTTGAATTACCAATGCCTTTCCTGTCTCATTGCCAATTGGGGCGCATTGATATATTTGTTTAAAATGCAAATAAACACATTAATAAAAAAAATAGTGTACTGTTTTGGAATTTAACATTGAGGTTTTTTACTTTTCAAGTGAGTTTCTTGAAGAAAGATCACTTCAGGACTAAAAGATATAAGCCACTTTATCATCCCCCCATATTTCTGAGGATTTCGGAATGCATTAACATTGCAGGAAATAACCTTAAGCTCTACCATCTCATAGACAGAGTTTGCATACTATCAGCCTTCCTCCTCCCACCTCTCAGCCTGTCAATACAAACTACAGAAGCTAAGCTAGTAGCACAGAATCTACTAAACCAGTTTATCCTAACAGCACTGTTTTCCTGTTCATACCTGAAATTTTTAAATGCTAGTGTAGTCCCAACTTTTCTCCCAGAGGACCTCCTAATTCCCACCCCACCAAACAACCTCCCTTATTCCCTAGCCCCATTTGAAGGAGAGGAAATCCAGTAGCCCTCTGCCTCAACCCACCCTCTAGAGCGTGGTGCCCTCTCATGGCATCCAAACACACTCGAGAACCACCACCATAGAACCCCATCCCCCAGTTACTATAGAAAAAAAGTGATTTGTGCTTTGTGCAAAATCACAAGTGCTTCAAGTGCTTTGTGTGTGTGTTTTGTCCAAAATAAGAAGACAAAAAGTGTGACGTGCAACCTACAACGGCCACTTTTGTTTTTTACCAGAATCGATGAAAAGCTCAACCTAGAGTATAATATAATCCGTAATTAGCTTGCTAGGAGGCTAAAAAGGTCACTGAATGAAAAATAAACTATAGAATTATTGAAGTCATTTCATAAATTTAATTCCAATACCCCTAGGGAGCTCCTTCTTTTAACACTCTCTGCAAAACCACTTGGATCTCCTCCTAAGTAACACATAGAAAGAACTGCCCCTTGAACAATACTTTGAGCTTTGATTGTTGGACAATCGATGCCTGTGCTCCTGCATTTTTAAACTGATCAACAAGAAGTTGAAATTCCTTATGTCGGCGAGCTGCCAGCACCGACATAGATAAAAAGATTCTAACTTGTGACCCATCAGGTAATAATATTTTTTTTCTGCATAGCTTTAGATAAAATGGCCTCCTTGACGTGAGAGTCCGCAAAACTAACTAACATAGTCAGTGGATATTTAGTATTGGAAGGACACTGTGCAGGAACCCGATGGGCACGCATTATAGTCAGATCTTGGGGGACGTTTTCCAGTACATGCTTTTTGAGCAATGTTTCCATGTACAAAAGCATGTTTGTGTGCCCCTTGATGATTTCACTTCCTCCTGGAATTCCAGTGTAATGCAGGTTTGACCTTCTCCCATAGTTTTGCACATCATCTAGCTTAGGTGGTCATTTTGACCCTGGCAGTCTTTTTGACCACCAGGGTAAATGTGGCGGTCCCACCACCAACACGCTAGTGGTGCAGACCCCCACATTATGAGTGTGGCGGGTTGGCCCCTGCCAACCCGCCACATTCCATTCATCATCATCTCCGACCCCGTGGTCCACAGAAAGCTGTCGGCGGTAGCAGGCTTTCCACCATGGTTTCCGTGGCAGTAGCACCGCCATGAAAACCATGGGGGAAAGGCTACCGGTGACAAGGAATTTCTTCCCTGTCACCGGCAGACAGCTCCCCCACCCCCCAGCAAGCACTAGACCCCCTCTCCCCCCCGCAAGCACTAGACCTCCCTCCCCATCCCCCCTTCAGACACAGTCCCCCACACGTGCACACACAGGACCTCGGACACCCCTCTCCTGTCGGACGATCACCTTACCTGCTCTGGGGAGAAGGTCGTCCCACAGGGAACATGAAGGGGCGCTTCCACCGCCGGCAGCGCCCCACAATCAGGGACACCGTCAGGACGTTTCATGTCCCTAATACAGTGGGGGGTGTCCTACTGGTGGGGTGGGGCCAATGGTGGGACCGTCAGAGCGACTCCGCCCACCAACACGACTACTGCTGGATTTCCACCCAAAGTGTGGCAGAAATCCAGCAGTACCCGTAATATGGTGGGCGGGAGACCGCCAGCACTGCGGCTTTGGTGGTCTTCATGGAAGACCGCCAAAGTCGTAATGAGGGCCTTAGTCTGTGAGGACTGAAGTTCTTTCTGGGGAGTATTGATAGCTTGATCCATAGTGAGTGAGTGATCCTCCATATCTGATACTCTCTGTTCAATTTCTTTAATTCGCTGTGGAATTTGATTTCCTCAATTTTATCCAACCTGTGATGTACTGAAGCAACTTCATGCACTTGAGAGGTCTTACAATCACAAATTTCCACTATTATTGTCTCAAACAAACGCTGAAAGTGATGGATGGTAGGTTGCATGGGTTCCGTGTGAACTGTGCCATGTACAGTATCTTGATTTGGCTTTGAGACATCAAAGTAATCTGGAGGTTCTCAAGACATAGCAGCTTGGAGGTAGATGGGGGTTCCTACCCAGTCTGCCCAAAACTAATTTTTACAGGCCTTGAGACAAAGGCAATGCAGGATCAGGGGCATCTACCATTTTATCACTACGAAGCAGTGCAGATTTTGTTGACAAACCATCCTGCGCAAGGGCTGTTGTGGCTAAATCAGACATTGGTAGGGGTCTTGATTCCCCAGAACTTTCTGAATTTACTGGACCTTCTGGCTTGGCCTCTAATCCTGACTTTCAATTTATTGAAAAAAGGGGGTAATCCTTAGAGTCTTTAGCGATCTCCTTTATTGCTTTTTCCTTTTTATTCTGCCTCGACTAATCATGGCTGAATTGAATTGTCCACTTGCTCCCTCGTTGCTTCTGGCATCCTGTTGCGGGGAATTGAGGGTGCTATTCATACTATCCATGTTTTCAGCAACAGCTCTAGCATCCCCCACAAAACAGCTAGGCAGAGCAGAAGCAGATAGTAAAGTTGGCATAGCTGAGGACATTAAAGGTGCTGTTTCCCAGGTAGTACTTAATGAGCTGCTTTTGAATAGGGAATTATTCTCCCTTCTTGTATTAGTGCCGTCTTCCTCTTTGCTTTCTGACCTAGTGATGTAGCAATTAGGGTCGGAATACCAGTGCAGCTTGAGTTCATCTGCTTTATGCTCCTCTTGGTGGATATGATAGTCTCTCATTTAGCAGGGCTGGGTTAATGTCTGTCAATTTGACCGTGTTGCTCAAGCCTCAGTAGCAGTGGAAATAAAGAGAAAAAGCCACAAGCCAATTCCAGGGACCCTCTACCGGGCACAGCTAGCCTTCTGCAATGACTCCTCACAACAAAAAGGCCCCTCTTTACCTCAGTGAGGCACCTAGTGGCTCTGTGCGCTGTCCTGCTGGCTGTAGTCCAAAGTCTGGCATCGTGGACGGAATATTCACCAGCCCTCGCTCACATGAGAGCATTTGTTCCTCTCAATAGCACTAGGAGAGGAGCGATACAGTCCTTCTCATCCCCACCCCCGCAACAGCTCACATAGCTCCCAGGTATCGGCTTTCGTGACTCATGTCCCAATGAGGACAGAGGACGGAGGTTCGGGGGAGGGAGTGGAGCCTCCCCACTGCCGTCCTATCTTCAGCAGTCCAAACAGTGTTGCAAGTCGTGGTCACTCCTTCATCACGATTGCTCTAGGTACCACTGGTACCAAATATAAGGGACTTATAAGGGGGTTAAAGTCCTTGTCAATTGGGGATACCAATTGGTATAAATCCCAATGTAGGGAGAGAGCACTGGCACTGTGGCCTGGTTAGCAGGCTCCAGTGCACTTTCAGAGTGGAACGCAAGCAGCTAGGAGTCCAAATGGGGGCAAAATGTGGGGGTAACTTGCAAAAATCCTGGTTCTCTTACAACACACCATTCTTGTTAAAATGTACACTGAATGCATGGGAACAAAACAACAGAATGGTAGTGGCTGTTGTTTGAAGTGCTTTTGTTTGTTGTGTACACTATTTTCTTAGCGCTAAATTAACCCTGGCATACATAGTGGATGCAAGGATGCATCTTGTGCTACAATTCTGAGCTAAATGCCCGAATCGGAGCACAGGAAAATATGGAGGTGAAGCGTAATCGTTCAGAGGAGGTGAAAATTTTGTTGGATAAAAACAGTTTAATAGCTTTGTGATTGTATTATGAAAAAAAGAATCAGAAGAAAGCTACCGGGTGATAGGTAAAGTTTCAGAGTATTTTATTAGTTTCAGCGCAAGAAGAGAAACCATTAAAATAGCTTTGAAGATTATGGTAACGCCTTCACTAAGACCTGAGCTGCATATAAGACTCTTTACAGAATAACTTAGAGAAACTGCAAGAGTAGTTTTGGTCTTTTGCTGATACAAGCAATTTCCCTGAAGGAAGCCTACTTGAGCAATCCATCAAAGGGGCCCTCGTTACTCTATAGGTGTGTCCAACTCTTCAAGGTCTCCAGCTTGCACAGGGGCAGATAAAGTCTTCTTTTCAACCAGGTCCCAATTGTAAAATCAATATCAAACCTATGATCCAGAAAAAGGTTCACACCCTCGAGGCCTTGTTAAAGCAGAGAAGGCAAGTTCACTAAAACACAGTTTATATGTAGTAGGTGCTTATCTGTGCCAGGTTTGTTATTGTTCAGGATGAACCGTACATTCATCCAAACTATTTATACAAACTATAAGTCCGAGGACACCCCCACCTTCAATTTTCAATTAAACCTCTCTTTTAATGTGTATGGGTTTCGGGCAAATACCCCCACACAAGATTTATCTATCACCAGTGCAGCACACATAGAAAGAGAAAAAAGCCTCCATGGATTGTTTTTGTGCAGGACGATGTCCCTTCCTGCACAGAAACAATCCTGTTTCACCATCACCATGGTGAAAGGGTGCCTGCATCGGCGTTAGGAGGCTGCCCTTTATGTGCAAGTGCAGGGGGACAGGAAAGAAATGTGCCACATCCTGTAGATACAGTGCATTTCTGCCCTTTCCATGTGGCGTAGGGCAGCGCAGCAATGTCACTTGCTGCACTGCTCTTCACCATGGGACTTGTAAATATAACCCCAAAGGTTAGACTCTTTCAGCAGAACAGGAGTGGACCGCAGACCAGAGTGTAATAAGTAGCAGAACAACAGCGGACGCAAATGCACAGACCGGCAAGAAGTAAGGGCAGTCTTCAAACAAGCAAAAGAGACAGGAGATAAAAAGAAATCTATACTTAGCAAAAGTTAACAAGTTAAAAACAAAGTGAGACAACTTTCTGTGGAGTTTCAAAACAGAGTGAGATAGAAGAAACTAATGTTTATAAAATGTTAAATTGCTTTAGGACTCTCGGACCGATGAAGCAAAATTGAAACATTAAGTGAGTTACCTGTGGGTGAGTCAGACCTTATTTGTTTTATATTGTGATGATATGACTCATATAGGGTAAGTCATCTATTACCCTCAGAGGTCGACTCTGATCTTTGGACTCAGACAGGAGTGAGAAAACATCCAGTCAGACAATGTGAAACAATAATCATCAAATATAACATCAAAAAATCAACATATTCAATGTGGTGCAGAACCTATGTGGCCATGAATGACAATAGTAGTTTAGTAAAGTTTCAAAATGTATTGCCCTCAAATTAACAGTGCTAAAGTCACATAAATGATGTACAAGACCAAATGATAGGAACACAGAAACAACACAGGTTTTCCAAACCGTCTAAAATATCTCAATCTAATCAAAGAATTAACCATTAAACACCCCATAAGAAATAAGAACAACACAGACTAGCAGCAGAATTAAGTGAATACTAAAGCCAGTATACATTTAGTTTGTGCAGTTGAATAAATCAACAACGGTTAGTATACATTCAAAAACAGATGTTAAGTCAGGCATCCCTTACTGGCACCCTAATTCAAAAAGCAATAGTGGGCTTCATGCAAAAATAAAAACAAGTCAAAGATTAATTTGGAAAACATCTAACCATCCATTTTCACTCAAATGATTCAATAAGGCAATAGTATCTTGCCTGAAAGCTTCCTGTGAATTTGAAACAACTAGTAAGCCATCAATGTACTGAACCAGTGTTGAATGGAAAGGCATTTCCAATAATTTCAAATTATTTTTCAACACCTGATTAAATATGGATGCAGATTCTGAAAAACCAGCAAAACACGTGATTGCATAATTTAAAACAGAAGAGAAACTGGCTATCCTCATGTATAGGCACTGAGAAAAAATTCTGGCGACAAGTCCACTACTGTGAACCATTCTGCATCACATGGAATTCGAAACAGAATCACTGCTGGATTGGGTACCACTGGACACCATTTGACCACAATCATTAATTTTTCTCAAATCATCAACAATGCAAAATTTCCCACTTTGTTTTCTCAAACCATAATAGGTGAATTACATGGGCTGCTCAGCGTTTCTTTCAGAACTCCTTGTTTAAGAAAATCTGCAATTACAGCAGTAACCCCTTCAATTATATCTGGTGCCATGTGATACTGAGGAGTCTTCGGAAAAACTGCATTAGGTTTCACTGTGACTTTAATTTGTTCAACTCCTTTAATTAAACCAATGTCTTTTCCAGAAAGATCCCAAACCTTCAAAATAACTCCATTTTGTAAGTCAATTGGCAGGTCCAGTACTGTAAATGAAGGATAAAGAGTAATCAATGGAAACTCTTCATTAAACAAATTACAATTTCCAACTGGTAAACAAGATTCCTCATCATCACTATTTGTTTGGATGGCAATTCCATCATTTGTGCAAATAATCAAACATCTTATTTTGCACAACAAATTTCTTCCTAATAGGCATACTGGACTTGAGTCCCATACTACGAATATGTGCATGCCTTCAAAATTACCAATTGGAACAGGAATCGGCTCAGTTATCGGATTTGTCAGGTGCTGATTTGCTACTCCTACAACCTATACTGTTTTCCTAGAAAGTGGCACATTAGGAACCTCTTCAGTTCTGACAGTAGAGCGTGTAGCTCCTGTGCCAACCAGGAATGAAACATCATGACCCATTATTGTCCATTTACATAAGAACCACTCTGATCCACTTCTAATGAAGCTGTTAACACGCATTCTTCTTCAACCAAACTCTCACTCACAATTTCATCACTCGATTCATCCTCACAGTATAAGGGGTACTGCTGTATGCATGATAGACTGTTTTGACTTCACTTTTGAACCATGCATTGCTGATGAACCACTACCTGCTGCTGTGCCACTGGAGCATGAGGTATTTGCATTTGCTGTTGTGGCATTATTTGCATTTGCTGTTGCATTTGCTGTTGTGGTACCTGAAAACGTGGCACCTGTAGCTGCTGTTGTGGAATTTGCATTTGCTGCAGAATCTGCATGTTATTATTAATATTCTGGACATTTACATTACAGTTCTGAATTCTCAGCCCTCTCAAATTTGGAAAATTATTATTTTCATTCATCTGCACAACACCTGCCTGTACCATCATTGGACACTCCAGCTTCCAATGTCCATGAACCCTGCAAGCGTGACAAGGTAACATCTTCTTCATTGTCTGCATATCACCTGAATAACATTAGTATTCAGATCAACACCTACATGATTTCCATTCCCATTTCCAAAATCACCACGTCCTCTGCTTCTTACAAATCCCTGACTCTGAACCATCTGTATGTTTCCCTGTTGTTGTGGAATTCCCTGCATCCCTGATAGTGCTGCTCTCACCTGCATCACCATTGCCTTTTCTTTCAATTTCTTCTGCTCCATTTCAATCTTGTCACTGCAATATTTAGCAAACTGCAATACTTCATTGACTGGTTTTACTTGCCAGCAGATGAAATGACTGTTAAGCATGTTACCACCTTCACGTCTCAAGTCTTCAACAAACCTGAACACAAAACGAATCATGTCTTTGGGCTCAATTGTTTATGTACCACTGTGATGTTTGAATGCCTGCAACAACCTTTAGTAATATATTGAAAATTTTGCTTGCTGAGCTGTCCTATCACTTCTCTGCCAGTCAATATCTTTGGAGGAAATTCTTGTTTTTCAAAACTTCAATCACTTTGTAATAGCTTTTCATTCCATCAGGATGGCCAGTCAACACTCCTTTTGCATTCAATCTATAAATCAGCTGGGAATAATATTTCTAAAAGAGTATTTAAAATCTCCAAGGCATTTAAGGAGTTTTACAAACCCACCTATCTGCTGGTACCATTCCACTGGTTTCTCTCTCAATCTCAGGTAACCATTTGTGAAGGACAAAATATCACTCCTGCTCCAAGGAACATGAACATAATTCCCTCCAGGAATTTCTCTCATTGGTAATATCTTTATTGGACTATCAGTCTGCTGTGTATCAGTAGAGTTCAAATTCATACACAATCTCTCTTTTCTTCTATCTCTTTTATTTACCCATCTGCCTTCCCATTAATCTAATTCTCAGAGTGTTTGAATACTTTGAATTAATTCTCTAATGCGAATTTTCATTCCAGGTGATCTCCTATTCTGGTGATCAAATTCTAACCTGTAACTTATTTTCAAAGGTTTAAATTTCTCAATATCTACTTCACATTTTTCTGCAAGTTCTGATAATTTCTGATGTACCAATCCTGCTCTGTTTGGGACATATTTACACATGAAGCGTAATCCATCTTCATTATATGAGTCAACTCTATTTAATTCAAATGTTTGCTCAATAATTTCATTTAATTCTAATTTTAATCCTGCTAGGTTCAGTGTTCTTTCTTCTTCAGCATCTGTTTTCCTTGCTGATGCTCCACTCACTTTCTGTTAACTGCTGAGCTGTCAAATTGTGTAAAGAAACATTATTATTAACATTTGACACGCATTGTGGAGCATTACATGGCAGACCCATTACTCTCTCAGGTGTCGTCAAAATTGAATTTGTATTTGGATTTATTGTTGAACTTGAATTTGGAGACTCAAAATTTTGTGAAACCCTGGAATGAATTAAGTCTATAAGCAGACCCCTTTTTGACAAAATTCGGATTAATTGGAGTCATGACTCTCGCATTAGCATTGAGTTTCTCCATTTCTGCATTTGAATTAAAAAATATTCTGTATATTGCTCTCAGCATTTCACTGAGCATACAATGAAACAACTGGACCAATTGTGACAGGAACTGTTAATGCTTCTGGGCTTGATGGAACATTCTGATTTCTCAAGTAAATTACTCTATAACTCTGACCTGTAAGCACTGAGGAACTCGTCTGCATTAGTGTTACTTGAGTATACCTTGGCTTTGTCGGAGCCTGACTAACAACTTGCACAGAAGTCATTGAATTAGGTGTAGACTACACCTGAGCCATCATTGGTTTCTGGTAAATCTGTGGTGCCACCAGTTCTGTAATACTGAGTGCAGAAATCAAAATAGGAACTGTAGAATAAACTACAGGCTGAGCCACATTCTGAATCACAGGAGTCCGGGTAACTGTAATAGCAGGAACATTATTTGCGACCTGTACTTGGCTTTGTGTTACCACAACTGGAAGTGGTGCATTTTGACTAACACTTGTACCTGGACTTGTCTCTTGTGCTGCATAAGGGGACGATTTCTCAATAATTTAGTTATATATTCATCATCATCTGAGTCACTATCATAAGTCAATGATTTCTTAGTTTCATCTGATTTCAACTCAGTTTCTTCAAGATCCTTATTCTTTTTCTTCTTCTTTGGTCCAACACTGTCCTCTTTCTCTTGTGTAATTGTAGGATACATTCCAATACCCTGTAAGATTTCTGTTCTCCAAACCTTCTGCTCATTATCCCATCTTGCTCCTAGCCATGTTTTCTCAGCTTTTCTCATTTGTCTCTCAAATTTTAATTTCTCTTGTTGTCTGGCCACTAACTGCCAAATAGCTTCAAATTGTGCTGGTCTCGGAGGAGGCTTTAATTCATAAAGTATTCTTCTAAAATTCTCAAAAAATCTCTTATTAAAACTTTAATGAGTAGGAAACGCTAAGCTCCCTTCCATCTCTGTAATTTTGCACCACTGCTTTAACCAAATGCATGCTGAAGGGTCCTTCTCTTCAATTACAATGTATGCAGGTGTACCTTTTGGCAGGGCACTTTCTCCTAATCTGACTGGAAGAAAAGCATCTCCTCTCATCGCATTTTTTACTGCTGTTAGAAATGGGGTTTCTGGTTGTCTAGGGTATACACTTCAGCCAGGCAGAACTTACCCACTCTAGTCAGGGCAAGGGAGTTACACGTCCAAGATAACCCCTGCTCACCCCCTTGGTAGCTTGGCACGAGCAGTCAGGCTTAACCCGGAGGCAATGTGTAAAGCGTTTGCACAACACACACACACATGTGACGCAATATCCCCACCACGAAGGAAACACAACACCAGATTATATGAAAATATACTGTATTGTACACAACGCAATTATCAGACCAATCATCACATAACAGTACTATCCTGCTACCTTAGCAGTTGTCAGAACGTTACACATTAGTTACTCTGCAAACTAGCAGTAGTCACACATAACACACAGGTTACTCAGTATTCTGCAACATAAGCAGTAGTCAGGAAACACGTTATCACATTAGAACACTTGACATAAGAATATCATAAAACGCCCATAGTACGAACATTAGAAAACATATGGCAAGTTATGGAACATATTAGCAAGTCATGCCCATAAAAGGAACATTTGCATATGCACACTAAAACATCATAAAACAGGTAGGCAATATATAATAATTCACAAAGTCTTTAGTCAGAACTTTAGATTATATATATGGATCCTTTTAGGGGTACCTGGTTTGATGAAGGCACCTCCAGTACCTATAGAACGATAATTGCCCCCCCCAGTGCTCCTCTGCGCAAAACGGGGGCCTCCTGTGAGCATTTGGGACCAAGAGGGGCGGCACGCACCCTCTCAGCATTCCTGACGGGCCCCTCCTGGGACCTGTGATCACTGGGGCCCCCACCGGGCCTCCACCGGCCCTCCCATGGGGGGCCAAGGTCACCCAAGACTTTAGGGACAAGAGGGGGGTGGCACGCACCCCCTCCAATTTGCAACGGGCCCCTTCTGGGGCCCGTGATCTCTAGGGGTCCCCCCCTGGGCCTGCACCGGCCCTCCAATGCGAGGGGGGAACAATACAAAGCCCTGAAGGAAGGATGTAGCAGCCCGGCGGCGCGGGGAACCTCCGATGAGGTTTCCATCCCGCCTATCCTTGGGCTACCTCAAAGGAGGAGAGCGGGGGCCCAACGAACCTCGTCCCTCGAGGCGCTCCTCCTGGAGTGAGTATTGAGCCCACCGGAGGCTCACAACAGGCCCGGCAGTGCCCTGGGAATCCTGCCCGACCGGCAGGCGACTTCCTTCTCTTTCCCAGGGCTGCGGCAGTGCAGGCCCTTAAGTCAGGGCCTTCTGGTGCCCCGGGGGTGCTCCATGGAGTAGACCTCACCCCGGGGGCACCGATGGGAGCACACTTGCTCAGGTATTCTTCAAAGTCAGTTTCCTGGTGCCCCGGGGGCACAAAGGGCAGCGCGACTCCGGCGCTGCCTGAAACACGCCCGGGTCGTGGCGGTGATTCCCCCACAGCATAAGAAAGTGCTTTTCAAGCACTATTAGATCAAAGGAAGCAGCGCTTTCCCTGGCACAGCGCCAAATTTGTTTATAGTTACAGCGCTTTCCCAAAACGCTAAATCTGCCCCATCTTGAAGCACTCCTCAAGCTTCCTGCTGTTGCATTGGTCAGGGGTCACAGCACCCTGCCCCTGGGGAGCAAAAACTAAGAAACAGGCCCACAGGAGAAGCAAATTCGGCGCAAAAGGAACGCCATATTTATACTTTGGCGTTAGACGCATCTAGCGCCAAAGTATGGGCAAATAGCGTCATTTTTTTGCGTGAACGCCTTCCTTGCGTTAATGAGATGCAAGGAAGGCGTTCCCGTCTAAAAAAATGACGGCGACGCAAATGCGTCGTATTTATACTCCCGGGCAAAAATCACGCCCGGGAGTGGGCGGGGCAAAAAACCCCGCATTTGCGCCACTTTTTAACGCCTGGGTCAGGGTAGGCGTTAAGGGGCCTGTGGGCTCAAAATGAGCCCACAGGTGCCCTCCCCTGCCCCCAGGGACCCCCCCTGCCACCCTTGCCCACCCCAGGAGGACACCCAAGGATGGAGGGACCCATCCCAGGGACATTCAGGTAAGTATAATTTTTTTTTTTTTATTTTTTTTTTTGGTGGCATAGGGGGGCCTTATTTGTGCCCCCCTACATGCCACTATGCCCAATGACCATGCCCAGGGGACAGAAGTCCCCTGGGCATGGCCATTGGGCAAGGGGGCATGACTCCTGTCTTTACTAAGACAGGAGTCATTTAAATGGCGTCTGGGCGTCGAAAAAAATGGCGCAAATCGGGTTGAGGCGATTTTTTTGCCTCAACCTGACTTGCCCCATTTTAAGACGCCCTAACGCCATTTTCCCCCTACGCCGGCGCTGCCTGGTCTACGTGGTTTTTTTCCACGCACACCAGGCAGCGCCGGTCTGCTAGCGCCGGCTAACGCCATTCCATAAATACGGCGCCCGCATGGCGCTTCAGAATGGCGTTAGACGGCGCTAAATTTTTTTACGCTAAACTGCGTTAGCGCAGTTTAGCGTTAAAAAGTATAAATATGGGCCCAAGAGTCTCCAAATTGTGGGGAAAATTCCCCTGTACTTATAGTCAGTTCTTACAGTGTTTTACAATGGTAGGGAGAGGAGGTTCCAGCCAGTTAAAACTGGTTCTGGGAGTGCCCCCTCTCTCCTTTCAGCACAGGCTCCAAACATCAGTGGGGGGTTAACGACCCTATTGTGTGAGGCCAGGGCACAGCCTTTACAAATGTAGGTGTGTCCCGCCTCTCCCTTCTCTCAGCCCAGGAAGACTATTCAGTAGGCAGATGCACCTCTGTGACACCTCCACCCTCCCTGTGTACAGGCTGTCTGAAAAGTATGCACAAAGCCCCAACTGTCACTCTGCCCAGACGTGGATTGGAGTCAAGTTGCAAAACACCAGAGTCATAAGCACAGATAAATGTGCACTTTCTAGAAGTGGCATTTCTGTGATAGTAATAAAAAATACACCCACACCAGTAAGCAGCATTTATTATCACTGTCACACCCATACCAAACACGCCTATACTACCCCTCATAAATCAGACAATACCCTTTACACATAAGGCAGGGCATTTCTAATGCAATCCTATGACAAGGCAGCACTCACAGCAGTGAGACACCAAGTTAGGCTGTTTGTCACTACCAGGACAGGCCATGCAATATGGCACATGTCCTGCCTTTCTACATACATGGCACCCTGCCCATAGGGCTAGCTAGGGCGTACCTTAGGGGTGTCTTACATGTAGTAAAAGGGGAGTTCTGGGCCTGGCAAGTAAGTTTAGATGCCAGGTTCCTGTGGCAGAAAACTGCGCACACAGGCCCTGCGCTAGCAGGCCTGAGACAGGTTTGAAAGTCTACTTCAGTGGGTGGCGCAAGCAGCGCTGCAGGCCCACTGGTAGTATTAAATTTACAGGCCCTGGGTATAGAGATACCACTGTACAAGGGACTTATAGGTAAATTAAATATGCCAATTAGGTTTAAGCCAATCATACCAACTTTAGATGGGAGAGCACCTGCATTTTAGCACTGGTCAGCAGTGATAAAGTGCTCAGAGTCCTAGAGCCAACAGCAAGAGGTCAGAAAAACCAGGAGGAAGGAGGCAAAAAGACTGGGGATGACCCTGCGTAAGGCAAAAAGTCCAACAAATGCTTTGAACATTTTCACCTTTAATTGACTTAAAACTATGAATTAAATTCAAAACAGGAACCGACTAATCCCAGTGCGGATCCAATTATGTCATACTCACACACAACAGCTGACAAAGTGTCAGGGACTCGTCCTCCAAACTCGATTCACACGAAAACTAAATGCAAAAAATTGCGAACACCAAAGAAAATCTAGTAAACCAACTTGTCTGCTTACTACAGGTAGGGGGTCTCAATCACTCTGGAAGCCTTACGGAATTTTCAACTGGGGGTTTTAGCTCTGACAGCTACTTTTTCAACTTCAACATTCTCTCATGCACAAGTATAATTTGACCTGCAAATTTCCCCCTTGACTAAAACCAGATCCTCCCTGGGCACTCAGGAATCATCAGGTACCTGTTAAACTACCACTCTCTTAATGTGCACACTAGAAATACTATTTGTCAACCACGCCCAATAGAACAAACACAACAAACAAGTTACAAAAACAGTCATGTGTCTCGTACACTTGTACAATACTCTGGATTCTTAGACCAACGAGATTTGTACATCAACAACCACGTGGGCAATTTTCGAGCACAAAGCACACACAATCACTTGAAGTATGACAACTTCCCTACACCTACCATTTGAAGTATGCACACTCCCTAATCAACTGCATTGGAGTATGCAAACGCCCTACTTCTCTCATACATCACAATTCACCTGCGATTTGTCAAAGCATTGTAAGTGCAAACCCAACTCAGAACTCAAACAATCACTGGAAAATTACCAAATCTCATCTAAACAAGCATTGGCAAATCCAAATTTCCAAAAATCAAAAAATTCAACAAGCATTGGCAAAACCAAAACTCTCAATTCTCTCCTATTGATATAAAACCATCACAACTAGAATGTTTCACTCATATTGAGACAAACCCATCCTCTGCTACCAAGTTATGTGTGCATGTCAGATCTTATTTGTTTTATATTGCTATGATAAGGTGACACGTACAGGGTAAGTAATTTATTACCCTCAGAGGTCGACTCGGATCTTTGGACTGAGAAAACATCCAGTCAGACAATGTGAAACAATAATCATCAAATATAACATCAAAAAATCAACATATTCAATGTGGACGCAGAAATGTATACACACCATGACCTATGTGGCAATGAGTCACCACACCAGTTTAGTAAAGTATAACATTTATTGTCCTCAAATTAACAATGCTAAAGTCACGTAAATGATGCGCAAGACCAAATTATAGAAACACAGAAACAACATAGGTTGTCCAAATCGTCTAAAATATCTATTTAACCAAAGCATTAACCATTTAACACTCCAAAAGCACAACACAGAATAACACCAGAACTAAGTGAATAATAAAAACAGTATACATTTAGTTTGTGCACTTGCATAAATCACCATCAGTTAGTATACATTCAAAACCAGGTATTAGGTCAGTCATCCCTAACAATCTATTCCGAAAACAATGTATTAAAATGTATTAAAAAAGCCAAAAATGAATCTGGAAAACATATAACTATGGCACTAATCAAAATAAGCAGTTGGATTTTCTACAAAGAAAACCTGCAAAGAAAACACAAATGCACATTGGTTATACCTCTCCTAAATGGATCAGCAATTAGTAGTATCTTCTCTAGCAGAGCGCAGGAACATCATGTCTTCATTAGTCAGCATCAGGACATGAAAGGGAAACAGTTCAGTAAAGTTGGGCTTAATATAACTGAACTGTAAGAATCATAGGCAAGAACAGAAGCACATATAACTTAGAACAAAACTGGAGCAAAACTAACTTACATCACCTAACACTTTGCTATATTATGGTCCTAAAAGTCACAGGCTAGGCTTCTATTGGACAAGACTATGAGGTGGGCTAGTTTGCAGCCAATAACACATCAGCTGTGCTTCAGATGTATCGCTTCTTGTTCTCTTCACCCAGGATTGGTTTACGCTGTTACTCCTCTCTTGTTTCCGGACATCAGCTTCTGTGATCAAATACATTTAAACTAAATAAAAATATGACATGTGTTTCCTGCAAATAACTAAAATGCGAGCAAGATCAAAATATGCAACATGAAGACACAACATTGAGCACTGAGGCTCATTGTTTAGAACTAGCAATTTTATCTCGAAGAAATATGCAACATGAGCATTAAAGCAGGACAGAAATTTCCACTGTGCAAGTCACAAAGGATGATTGAAGAAACATTATTTTGCAAAGTTAGCACACCATTTAAACATCATAGGGGTCATTATGACCGCCAGGGCCAAAACGACGGGAGCACCGCCAACAGGCTGGCGGTGCCTCCCGGCGTATTTGGACCGCGGCGCTTGCACCGCCGGGGCCGGCGGTATACCGGCATTTTAGCCCCGGCGGTGATAATCCACCAGGGCAGCGCTGCAAGCAGCGCTGCCCTGGGGATTATGACTCCCCTACCACCAGCCTGTTTCTGGCGGTTTGCACCGCCAGGAAGAGGCTGGCGGTAAAGGGACTCAGGGGGCCCCTTGGGGCCCCTGCACTGCCCATGCACTTGGCCATGCAGACCGCCGAGGTTGTAATGACCCCCCATGTTTCTGGAAATTACTAAAACGTGAGCCTTTAAACTAGTGCTAAAAATGAACAAATAAAGCTTGTTGTAATATTTTTAACCACTGTTTTAGTACATATTAAAAATCATATTTTTCTGTACATTTAATTATTATTAATGAAAATACATTTTCATTAGACATTATTTTACATAATACTTTTTTGTTTATGGTGTCCACCATATCAGCTGCATATTTAATTTTCGAACTCGTTTTTCAGTTAAGCCGTTTAATACACGTTATTTCACATTATGTTTTAGTGACACATTTTTATTAATAATGTTTACTCTCTAACACACCCTCCTGTAAAATATTTTCAGGGACTCTGATAACTTTAGAATAATTTGCTCATGTGATGTCACCATTTATGGAACACATTATTAATGTTTTAAATAACTTGTCTCAGACCTATTTTGTTCTTTATTTTCTAAACCTTGTTGTAGCTTTGGTCTTTTGTTGCAAATGTGATGCAAGCATTACTCAGAAGGAATCCCACTTGAGCAATACATCATAGGGGACCTCGTTACCTTATAGGGGTGTGCACCTTCTTCACGATTTCCAGCATTCACAAGGTCAGATAATTAACCACAGTCTATTCAAGAGATGGTCAAACCAATGTGAGACATGTCACATTTCACCACATATGGTAGATGCTCCAAGAACTGTTGTGAAAGTTTACACAAGGCTGATGCCATGTATCCCAGTCATAAGCTCTCACAAGCATGCCCTCCCCCAGAATAACACTGTGATCCCCTCACCACCTACCGATTAAAAAATAGGTACACTGGAAATGGGCATGCAATGCATGCAACAGCCGAGAACCTAACTGCAAACCTTTTCTCTCACTGATATCAGCAGAACATTAAAAAAGGCAAGTCCCAAACTCACTCAGACACATTCACATTCCATAACATAAAGTAACACTTTGTTGGCACTACCAAGCCAACCCCGTCCTCTCCTAAATCTGTATGGGTGATGCTTACAATAGATAACAATAGGGAGAACCATGATAACAAGGTTGCTGTGCCATTACTAAACATGATCCTCATAACTCAACATATAGCAGTCCATCCAAAGAACGAGCCCCTACTCCTCAGTAGGATGAAAGTTTACAGTATATATCATGGCCACTCCATGTGATGCAATCACGGCACAAGAATGATGCACACTTATTGATAATTGTTTAGGCTAACACTGCCATGTGAGGCATGATGGTGCTAAATACGTTGATTGCTCTATAAGCCCCACATGGAGGTTAAATATTATTGCTTATCAGTTTTTTGCTTCTCAGCAAAGTACCCCCACATGGGGTTTAGTTTCTGGAAAATAACTTTTTCAGTTTGTTCTGCTGTATAGACACAGCTCAACAGGTCTTACTAGAGCGACATGGCCGATGTATTGTTCAGGACTTTGGTGATGCAAGTACTTATTTAACATTTTTAAAGTTCATCAGACTTTGTCCTCTTTTCTCTTAGCTGTAAAACACAGCTAGAAAACCCAATTCATGGCCAGTGTACAAACAAAGGTTGCCCCTTGCACATGTGAGTCAGTACCAGATCATTAGGCTCCAAGTTACAGATTACCTAGAAGAAAAGTCCCTCAAGGACCCTATCAGTCAGCTCTCACCAACCACCAGTATCCACCCACACTGAAATCATGACGTGCCATGGTATCGTCTCACTCACTGCAACTGTACTATTTTTGGTACACCTAAAAAAACACCAAGTTGAAGGGGCAGATTTTTACCTGTGCCTGTCCCATGCCTTAAATACGGAATTTGCCGCCATGAGTGCGTAGAACTCCACATATGTAGGTCTACGTTTTAAGAGCAAAACATGTATGCTCTAATCTAGTGCAAACAGTGTATGAATAGGTGTATTTGTATGTCCTTCCCTGTTCCCATCCTTGCTTTTCCTATCCCTCCTCCCCCTTTGCAGTAGATATTTCCAATTTTCAAGTCACTCTCCCCTTCCCCTGTTTTCTAAGGACTTTTTAATAAATATATAGGGATGATTTCTTGTGTGTGTTTCATGTATGGGAAAATAGGCTCTGGATCTCATTAATACAAATAATACTGTAATCTCACAGGAGTGATAATTACTTTATGCATGTCATCCGTAAGTGATGTGTGGGAGGTTTGTGGGTTGAAGTCCGCCTAGGGCAGGAACTAACTTTATTTAGAACCCGCTCCCCAGTCATGCTGACACATATCAAAATGCTGGCTGCACTCTAAATCTACGCAGCTAGATATTTTTAGAGGATCATGGAGAACACAGTGGGTATCTCTGATTCAAGCTAATCCTGGGGCTTGTGTTGAATTCTGAGATTCAAGAACAGGAAAGCACATCAGTGTACCCCACGTCACAGTCATTGCTGGAAAGGCTGTTGCGTAGGCTCTCATTATTCTAATGAGACTACTGGATTTTGAGCAGCAAGATCGTCCATGGTGTGGGAGACTGAGTCTGACCCACAGTGGGGTACACCTGTCGCTCCAAATCCGGGTTTTGCTCCGGCTAACTAGCAGTGCCTCTCCTGAAAGGGAGAGATGATTGGGCAGCCAAGCGCATGACATATCATGCTTCTCAGGGAAGTCGTGGTCACTCAGGTCCCATCCGGTTCTCTCATCCACAATTCTGTCTCATATACTGTATAAATGACAATTAAAGAAGTATAAGTTTTAAAGACTGGTTTAATAAAACTACTGCATTTTAGATAGCAAAGCGTGAGCTGCAATAACCAGAATGACACAACATGACAATATTAAAATGTGACGATGAGAGTGAAGCATAAGAATAGCGCTATCATATTGCCTCTAGAATCTATGGACTATTTTCTATCTGAGTCTTAATCTGAGCACAGCATGTTAAACTCTAATCCTGCCCTTCAGGTTCCCCCGGGAGGACATCGACCCTCATACCTGAGCCAAGGCCTGTAGTATGCGTTAGCATCTGCAGCAAAGCATTCAGCATACAGTCGTGGTTCCCTGGCTGGAATTTCCCTCTTGACGTGTAATGGGACTAGGAAGTGTTTTTATAATAACACAGCTTATGTTTTAAGAAAATGTCTCTTCGTAAGGATGTGTATTTTCTATGAATGTTGGGGACCAAACGTCTACCACTTTCACTGGCAATGTACCAAACTGTAGCCTTGACTGTAGCACAAAGTGATCAAGAATATCTTGTTTGAAAACACAGTGCTGAGCTAAGCAAAACAGTTAGATAGAAGAAATTAAAACAAGACCGTAAAACTGGTTACTGTAAAAATAACAATGCGAAGCCAAATAAAATATATCTAGGTCATAGTGCACAGTGGCCTAGTGTATTAAACTAACGTGCATGGAGCTATAACTAAAATGGCTACACAACACCCTCCCCTTGTCAGTTGAAAGTGGTTCAAGCCAAACTAAAATTTCTCAACCTAAGATATATATAAAACCCTAGTTAATTTTGACAAGTTAAAAGGACACACAAGCACACTACTTGGCAATTTAAAACATGAGCATGTGGCTTATAATTCAATGGTAATGTCAATTTAGAAAAGTTCCAAATTAAGTATGAGTCATGGAGAGCAGGAGATCTTCCACTTCGGCAGGTGACAGAACTGGAATGTCCGTGCCAAAAATGATCGAGGAGCAAGTGTGTTCCATAGCCCCAGTGTCAACCAAGGCAGCATCACGTGGAGTGCCCTTAAATGAGTTGGTGGCGACTTCATCTAGGAAGGGTAACTCATAATTAGCTTCACGTAGCAAACCCAACCTCAGTGCGCATGTCTGATAATGAACCCTCAGCGAGAACACCAACAGGTCAGCATCTATTGCTGGGGGGGGCGCTGCTGTGAAAGACAAACTTCCAGTGCATGTTCAAAAGAGAACCAGAGGCACCGGAACACGGGCTGCACACAATACAAAACCGGTCTGAATGACAAAGACCAGTCACACTCCAAATGCTCCAGGAGTGTTACTCCAAAGTGCTGCATCATACGTTCACGACACAGCTGCGCTGATGGGAGCGCCGTCATTTGTCCTCATTGAGGCGGGACAGCCATTGCGCATAAACAACAGCAACAGCAGGATGCCAGCTAATAAAGCCAAAGTTATCGGAAATCCCCCAAAAATACTACAGAAAATTGAGTGGATAGCTGAAGGTATCAAACCGAATATGGAGGAAAAGGTGTGAACAAAACCAAAACCAACAGCTTTGAAAAAATGTGCTATTCCAGTCGTGCAGGACGCATTAAATATTCGTCCCACGAGTTCACCAAAGTGTCTCGGAAAATTTGTATTTAACCGGGACCGTATTTCTGCTGATGACCTTGCCACTTGAAGTGCGTAGGTCTTGCGTGCAGATGTAAGGGCCACATGCTTTTGAAACAATAAAGCCTTGAGTCTACTCAACTTGTCAAAATTCATGTTTGAAGTAGCAATGTAAGGCCAGATATCAGCTACCTCCTTAAATTTAGTAGGGGGAAACAGTACGTTCCCGCAGCATGTAACGACCTTAGAGACCGAAACAACGTAAACTATTCCGGCTCGCATGCCACAACAGTCTTCACTATTGAGAAGGACGTAGCTACCATTTGAAAGCACCTGGAACGTAGGTCTTATCAAGGGGACTGGAACTCCCTTCAGATAACAAGCCAAGTTTGCAGCTGAGGCGTTACACGCCCCATGCAAGGACAGCTGTTTACAAATCATTGAATGACTGACTGAAGTCTTGCATTCACTGTCGCTAAGAAATACCTCTTTCATGCCATTGAAGCATTTGTACGAGAAGGGAAGCTCGCACACCTCATGGACATAGCTATCTCCCAGCTTTTCATATCTGCCTACTGGAATGTGTTTTAAACAGGAGGTGAATTGTAGTGTTGAAATAGGCAGATTAATAACCCTGTGTATTAACCACTCTGCCGATAGTATTTCAGCCACGGTAAAAGGCAACTTTTCTAATTTCTCAGTGTTAAGCATGACATAAGTCGCTTCTTTCTTGGCCATTAGTTGTTGTTGTCGCGTTAGATTAAAAGAAGAAAATATCTCCCTTGCACTGACGTGCTGCCATGGAACGCGACACGCCTTCAATGTTTGAAGCGTCCAACCCAACTGCATAATAGACCTGATCTGACTCTGTCCATGGTATAAAGAAGAAATGTCAGATTGTATAATGTCTATAGCAGAAGAGACAATGTTGTTAATTGTATATATATGGTCGGACAAGGTGTTAATCCCATTATCCACAACAGCTAATGCCTTTTTTAGATTTTCTGATCTAGTTGCCTTAACCGGGCAGCAGCATCTTGTTGGGAAAGTTTCCATATTTCATTGTATACTGCATATAGGAAACGCTTCCTACGTGGTGTTCTGGGGCCTGACAAGAAATCTTCTAAGGCAGTGAAGTTAGACAGGAAACTGAGGTGTTTTTTAACCGCGTTCAGTGAGGATGATTTTAGGAACTGTTGGCATAATTTTCCTACATTTTGTGTTGTAATGATATCTGCATGTTCTGGAGATATATAGCGAGGGTCTGGCCTACTCGTCCTAAAACCCTGAGGTGTTAATAAAACGTTGATGACACCCATTGGTATCTATTGGCCACAATAACCCCCCGCCTGGACATGTCAGTGAAGCATTAAATGTACCATTCTGGACCCACTCATCGAGCTCATCTTTAGTTGCATTCATGTATTTTTGCCATTTGTAAAATTTCGCAGGGGCAGGTATACTGGACGTGTTTAATTCCCTCATTGTTGCTAAGCCTAAACAACTTGTTTGTTGTACTGTTTCATTTAAGGAGATCATTTGAACAGGAATAAGACATGCTCTAAACAATGTTTATTTTCCCTTAATTTGCCAAATTTTTGTTCCTCAGACGCTTTTCAGATCAATTGATTTGGACTAATATTCATAGACTTCTATCAACAACCAGGAAACAAAGGATTCCGAATATCTAAATTTCGTATTAGTCAATAACATGTGTATATCCTTAGTAGGTGGTACCTTAAAGTAATACCACTCAGCATTATTTTGGTTGTGCCCAGAAAAATATGTAAACTTACCAGAATACGTTTTAGAACTCCCTTGCGTGGAGTAGGACAATGTTCCCATTGCGTGTAATTAAATACCATTTTGGGACTGCTCGCTGTATGTATGAAGTGGTGCCCATAATGATTATAGCAAAGCATATCACCATACTTTTCTTTGAATTGGTAAACATCTTCATTTTCAAAGACAGTATAATATTGCAATTCAGTCATCATAGAATCAACTGTTTTCACATCCCAATCATCAGATACAATGCCTGGTATCACTATATCATTCATCGATAACTTGAACACATACGGTATTTGAATAATTTCCGTGGGACCATTTATATCAAACATTACTTTGTCCTAAACAATCCCATCAGGAATTGGCACTGGGGAAATGTTCACAAAGGATAAATCTCTTCGGACTTTGTGTGACGAAAAATGTGGTTTCAAAACCTCCTCCACCTGTTCAACTGGTAATCTTTCAGGAAGAAAATGACCATGTATTAATAAGAAAAAGGTAATAACAAAACCAATCCAAAGTAGAAAGGCTAGGACAGTCAGAAAAAGCCATGTATAGTTCCATGGAAAAATGAAATACGTTTCTTTAAGCCAGTTTGTTAGCTTACGTGCACTTGACAAATCAGCTGTCGAAGAGGCGAATGAGTCTGAGAAGTCATCGTTGAAGTCGGCAAAATAACCAGAGGGCAGTTCGTGCAAATGGCATTGCTGTTGTCAGTGGCGGAGTTGGTGTTTCCTGTGGTGGTACACTATAGGCATCACCATCCGTTTGGCTTGTAGTCGAGTTGACTTGGTCAAATGTTTCTAAGTTAGTTGACGTTAGTGGAACTAATGCAAGATCATCTTCCACCCTCCCCAAGCTCGGAGAGGTATCGGTGTTGGTATAAACAACTTGTAGTGGAACTTCTTCATCAGTAGTGAGAGGGATTCGGGAACTACTGGATGTTCCTCTTGGTCGGCTGTGCAGGATCGGCCACATGGTGTAATTTGACATTGTCAATAGAGACAAAACGATTTTCTTTGGCACCTGCCAACGGTGGTAGAATAACACTTCTGGTACCGTGTATCCCTAGTACAGGGACTGCGCTCAATAAGAAGGGCCAAATTCCTTTTTCACGGCGTCTTTTTCACGTACAAGATCCCCAACTCTGGGAATCCAGCCAGTAGATGTTACTAGCACATCCTTAATTCCTGTGGAGGCGGCACTTTTTGAAGAATTATCTTCACAGAACTGTTGCAATTCCTGTAAGATAGTGACACGTTCATTTATGTCACAAGGTGTTTCTGCTGCCTCCACACCAGGACCATCAAGATCCGGAACATGCATTCGAGTTCCGAACAGTCCCTGCCCAGGGACCTTCTAGGCAGGTTATTTAGTGCTCTCTGGACTCCATACAGGTGATTAAGCCAACTACGACCTGCACCTAGGACTCTGGCTGTTAAGGATTGCTTTAAATCGTGGTTTAATCGCTCCACAACACTGTTTCCCTCAGGATGAAATGGAGACGAGTACTGGAGTTGGACCCCCAATGAAGCCATGGTGTCCCTGAATGCCCTTGAGGCAAAAGCAGGGCCCTGGTCTGAATGGAAGGCCGCAACTGCATATGTACCGATAAAGACTCGCCAATCTTTAATAACAGTCCGAGCGTCAGCCGAACGTTGTGGCCACACACATACAAATTTGGAGCATGAATCAACAGCGACTAGTATATATTTGTATGCACTATCAGGTGTTAGGGGACCGCAGTGGTCCAAGTACACGCACTGTAATTGTTTGTTTGAAATTAGGAGAGGTGTCTGCGCGGGCGCTTGGCAGTAGAAACTTTGATTTGTTGACAGATGTCACAACAAAGGACATACTGCCTAGTTTCTTTGTAGAGACCTGGCCACCAATAACGAGCCTCCAAGATTGAAATTGTAGCCGCCACACCAGCATGTGCAGATGCTACACCCTCATGCGCTGCTTTAATCAATTGTGGTCTTATATCTTTGTTAGGGATGTCTCGTACGCCTACGCCTGGTATCTTAACTTTAGCGTTCAGCATACTTCCCATATGATAATGATATTTGTTAGGAAATCCTTTAGGATGGGGCATGCCATCAGCCCTAGCTTTCACGGCAGCCCAAATGTCTGCGTCTGGTTTGGAACTCGAACGAGTCACTGCAGCTACAGTGGCTACTGCCACTGCTGACTTTGCTGCTTCATCAGCCAATGTGTTTCCAGCAGCATGTATTCCAACGCGCTGGTGTCCAAGTGTATGTACAACATGATGGACATTCGGTAGCGTCTCCTTCAGGTCAGCTACTTTCTCCCACAGTAGTCTGTGTTTAATGGTGTTGCCTTTGGAGTCTCTGAACCCATTCTGGCACCAATAATGCAGGTATTCATTAAAGGACTGGACACAGTAATACGAATCACAAACAATCAGCGTGGGCTGTGCCGGATCCGTGTGTACAAGTGCCATCAGCAGAGCTTTTAGCTCAGCCAATTGTGCTGCACAATCCCACCAGGGTCTGTGTAAAGGTATGTAGAGGATAAAATGTATCCCCTTCCATATAGCCACTTATGACTGCGCAAGCAGCAGAATATTGATGTTTAGTTCCAAATGCAGGTTGTGCAGAGCCATCGGTATACATGACTCTATGATACTGATCAATAGGCAAGGTATTTGCTGGAACTGGGTATTCTACTTCATATTGTAGAAATTCCTGAGTTTGTAACTTTTTTGTCGAAAATGTAGTCTACATCAGTGGCTGTCATAGATGTAGCCCATTGTATCCAACGTGGATGTAGTGCTTTTGCGTTCGGAACGCTATCTTTTGTAACAGCCTCTAGGGCTGGGATTGGAGAAACGACAATAATGCATTTTCCTTGGGCAAGAGGTCTTTCTTTAATGACAGCCATCTGTACAGCAGTGAGTATTTTCTCTGTGGGAGCAAAGCGTTGTTCAGCTGCTGAATACAAATGTGATTTGTATGCAATCGGGACTGTCTCACCTTCATTAAATGTCACATAGGTGAAACCGATGGCCGCAGCTATTACCCTGATGACCAAATGTGTTTTGTTGTGCCTTGTGTGTAGATGTTGTGCTCCAAGCATGTCTGTCTGTAATTCTCTAAGAATGCATGTATGCTCAGTTGTCCAGAATTTACTTGAAAAATCGGGACGTATTAGGTCATATAAAGGTTTTATGCACGTAGCATAATCTGGAATGTATGTTCTGCCAAAATTTAAGAAATCCAATAATGATTGGAGTTTTTTAATCGTATTCGGTGGTTGTAACTGTGCGCACTTTTCTGAGAATTGTGGCGCTAGGCTCTTCCCTTCACTTGACAGCTCATATCCTAGAAACAGGACGCTGAGGAAGGCTATTTTTGTTTTTTTTTAAATAAATTTGTAGCCAAATTCGGCAAACCCTACAACAATGCGGGCTACCCGTTTTAAATGTTGTAGTAATTCATCATCTGTGAGATATATATCATCTACATAGGACAATGCTTCAGGGTCGATCTTGTGTAAAATGGCAGTGACACGAGCTGCGAACAGTCCTGGGCTGTTCTTATACCCCTGAGGTAAACTACAGAATTGTTTCTGAGAGATTAGTGCGCTAAAGCTTGTTAAGTCTCTGCTTTCATGCGCTATATTCTTTCAGAAAAAAACATTGGAAATGTCTAGTGTTGTTTTGTATTTTTTATGCACTATGTTGCTCATTAGTGCAGTGCTATGTGAGTTTTGTATAGCATAGGTGCGTGTATGACTATTCAGATGTCTATAGTCTAAGACTATTCTGTATGAATGGTCTGGTTTAGCTACGGGAATAAAGGGTTATTCATTGGCGAGACACAGGTTTCAATCACACCCTGGTACTCTAATTGCAACTGTATTTCCCACACTGGTGCTTTTGCTTCATGTTTTATAGGATACTGCGGTTGTGGCTGAGATTCACTTTTAATGGGAATTACATTGTAGGGGGATTCCTTATCCCACCCTCGTGATTTCTGGATAATGCAGGTGCTTGGGCAAGAGCCCATTCAATGGAATAGGATTCAGCTAGTTCCTCAAGAACAAGGGGCGAGAAGGAAGGCTTAATGACATCTTCTCCATATGGGCAGGTACGGACAAAGTCAGATGGCCAATCTTGTTCAGCCAACAAGACATCATACACTTTTACTATGCGATCCCAAAAGATTGCGTCTATTGTGCGTTCAATGTCTCCTTCTAATTGTAGCGTTACTTTGTACACCCTATCAGGCTTGGAGACACGCATGTCCGCTGTTTCTCTTTGTATAAAGTCATCAGTTGCTTTCACCTCCAGATGCTCTGGAAGATTCCGGCGAACTATTGTGACTTCTGCCGCGCTGTCTAGCAATGCTAGAGCCCAATTCTTGTTCTTCAAGGGGACCCTCTTGCTGTGTGGCATGTCGGACTGCGACTGCTGCCACCTTTTTCTTTTTAAATTGTTGTTTTTGTTGAGCGGGTTTCTCTTCCCTTTTAACAGAAACCTCCGAAGAGCGTTGTGATTCATGTCTCGGTTTCACGTACTCTGTTCTTCGCACTGTTCGCCCACCTCTCTCATTTCTCTTTTCCGATGAGTCCTGAAAGGAACGAGATTGGCATGTATTAGTATATTGATATCTATCAGGTGTTTTGATATTATCTCTATTTCTGTGATTATACCTATTCTGTGGATTCTCCCCTTTCTTTTTTAGGCGTTTGTTGCTTTTTATCCCAGCGTTTCTTACTACGGTCCGGTGCGTGCTTGGGGTTATCTTTATTTAATTAACCCTGAAATTGAGGTTTTTGTGGTCTGGCCCCTAGGCTACATCGACCAATACTTGAATAGGTCTCTGCTATTATTTTAGGCAGCTCTCGTTCTTGATTTTGTTGCGGAACGTCATGAAGCCGCATGCGCATTGCAAGGGCGACTGCTTCCCCTTTAAGATTACTTCAAATGATTGAGGACACTGTGGCAAAATTGCCCTTCCATTGCATCCCCAAATCTAGGGCCGGGGCAGCCCCATATTCATCTTGAATTTGTTTCAGCACTTCCGGTAAATTGGCAAGTGTCCATGTACTGTGTGCGGTTGTGTAGAGCGTGGCAAATACCGTGCCCCATGTATTACAGTTTTCTACTGTAGAGGCCATCCCAAAAGGCAAGCACATCATTAATATTCTATGTTTATCCTGAGGTCCCGTAGGGGGAAACAATGCCTCCAGCATATTAATTTTCTGTGCTAACCAAAACGGAGTTTCCGTTTCCTTTCGTTTGGCCGGTACTTTACCCATAATCGAATGGTCAGTCGCAGGATTTATACCTGGCGTTACTGCATGTGGATGTGCTGGAGCAGCTTGTGCCGCGTTTGTATTTAAGGTTTGCATCACAAATTGTACTAATTGTCTTTATATTGCTATTAATCCAATGTATAAGCAAAGAACCTCAGCTACTGCTAAATTTCCAACCGCAGGATGTGGTGTATGGGTGGCCAATACAGGCCAGGTAGGACCGTTATTGCTTAGTGGACCTAACCTTACTGGTAATATTGTATGGGGTAGGGCGCCATCAAGCCAATTATTATGTTCTTGATAAGACAGAGGTATCTCTAAATATGCGTATGCTCTGTATTGTCCAGGCGCATTCGCAGGTGTATATTGGTGAAATGTATTAGTGTTCCCATCAACTGCTGGAAATGTGACTCAAGAGTAAAAAAGTTCTGTTCTATAGGCTGCATGGGCGTCCACCACGAATGTGACTGGACCTCCCTGGGCCTTTAGGCCATTTGCTAGGAAGTGTGCTGTTAGAGGTTGTCTCATATTAACAGCTATTTGTACCTGTTGGGGATACGCCAGGATAGTAACTATTAGTTCAGAGAAGGCACACCAAAATGGAGTTTCCTTTTAAAGTTCAAGCTTCAACAACCGCCAGTTGTAGTTGGATTACCTACACAGCTGTGGTGGAAATCCTCAGTACCACGGACGTCTCCGCATACGGCATTGAGGTGTCAATATATATAATGAGACAGAGATACTCCGGAGGACCCGAAAATTAGAGCCTGACCAAACGTTGGCCGCGCCATGGAGCGTAGGCTCTCATTATTCTAATGAGACTACTGGATTTTGAGCAGCAAAATCGTCCACGGTGTGGGAGACTGAGTCTGACCCACAGTGGGTGACACCTGTTGCTCTAAATCTGGGTTTTGCTCTGGCTAACTAGCAGTGCCTCGTCTCTCCTGAAAGGTAGGGATGATTGGGCAGCTGAGCGCATGACATATCATACTTCTTAGGGAAGTCGTGGTCACTCAGGTGGCATCCGGTGCTCTCATCCACAATTCCGTCTCATATATAAATGACAATAAAAGCAGTATAAGTTTTAAAGACTGGTTTAATAAAACTACTGCATTTTAGATAGCAAAGCGTGAGCTGCAATAACCAGAACGACACAACATGACAATATTAAAATGGTGACGATGAGAGTGAAGCATAAGAATAACACTATCATATTGCCACTAGAATCGATGGACTATTTTCTATCTGAGTCTTAATTTGAGCACAGCATGTTAATCTCTAATCCTGCCCTTCAGGTTCCCCCGGGAGGACATCGACCCTCATACCTGAGCAAAGGCCTGAAGTCTGCGTTAGCATCTGCAGCAAAGCATTCAGCATACAGTCGTGGTTCCCTGGCTGGAATTTCCCTCTTGACGTGTAATGGGACTAGGAAATGTTTTTATAATGACACAGTTTATGTTCTAAGAAAATGTCCCTACGTAAGAATGTGTATTTTCTACGAATATTGGAGACTAAACTTCTACAACGTTCACCGGCAATGTACCAAACTGTAGCCTTGACTGAAGCACAAAGTGATCAAGAATGTCTTGTTTGAGAACACAGTGCTGGGCTAAGCAAAACAGTTAGATAGAAGAAATTAAAACAAGACCGTAAAACTGGTTATTGTAAAAATAACAATGTGAAGCCAAATAAAATATATCTAGGTCATAGTGCACAGCGGCCTAGTGTATTAAACTAACGTGCATGGAGCTATAACGAAAATGGCTACACAACAAGGCAAGTCGTGGCAGAGCAATTCTTTCCCACTGCCAATTTCCTCCAAATAAAATGTGCCATTTATTGCACTCATGTGGTACTTCAGACTCAGAGATCAGCAGTTATGCACACAAATTTTGGCATTCAATCAGTAAGCAATCAAGCAGCATGTGACAGATCCTTCAGTTACTCCATGCCTCTTCATTTGGTGATAGCTGGTTTGTTGGCTGTACAGTACTGGCGATGGACAACCCTGTAGTAGATACGTTTTATGAGAAGGTAAGAGGTGTAAGTTACAGTTGGCTGTGGACCACTGAGTGCTATAGTATTAGTATTAGAGTGGGCCAGAAATGCCATATGTGAAGCTACATAACAATATAATACCTCTGCAAACCATAGGCAAGCCCCTCTTAGCTGACTTGCAAATCAAAAGAAGTTTGCTGGTTGGGTTGTTTCCAGGCTGTGGGTTATAAGGTGAACCTTTAGCTTGAAAGTGAACTGTGTTTCAAGGTTCCATTGCCAGGATGTGGGTGGTGTAAGTATCTTGGAAATAGCCATATTTTCAACTGTCTTTTGAAGTGTATATGCTTCTGGATGTTTCAAATGCTGGCTGGTAGAGAGTTTCAGACGTTGGTAGATTGTGCTGGTATCACAGCATCTCCTACAGATTCCTTATTGTAAGGTGGTAATTTAATTTTTCACTAAGTGCTGTGGCACAGCTTATTTTTTGAACATTTTATCTTTAGAATCTGTTGGATTTCTGAATCATTAAACTCTGGGGGTGTATTTACAAGGAGCTTGGGCCGCCAATGCATCAAACATTTTGAAGTATTGGGGGCACAGTCAGTACTCCACATTTACAAAGTGATGCATCTATGCTGATGCGTCACTTTTATTTGTCCTGCATCTAAATGCCCGTGCATCTGAACCGTCTGTTTCACATAAGTATAAACATATTCCTGCGTAATTTCTATGTAAAACCGATCCATTGATATTTACAAGTTTATGGAAAAGTGACGCATCACCGGTAAGTGTTGGGCAATTGTCCAAATGTGTCAAAATGTCTGTGAATCGGTAACCCACATGCAAGAAATGATGCATTGGCTTTGGGATATATAGAGAAGTCATACGGAACAGTCTGGCAAGCTCAACTACAATATGGAGGTCTTGATTTTGCAGCTGGGAGTTGCAAGATGAAAAAAACCACCACCACCCCAACCACCCACCCCTCCACCACCACAAAGGCAGTGCAGGATAAGGGAGCATGTTTATCAGCAACGGATTTCCCTCATTGACCCCAGTGAGGATGAGGTCATCACCCACTACAGGTCCAGGGCAATCAATTGTTTAAGTGCTTCACCAGATAGGGCCAAGGCTTCAGCCACCAACTGGGAGGTCCACCAAAATCCTGCCACAGGTGAAGCTTAAGGCTATACCTCACATGTTGGCTTTGGGGTCATTCCAGATTACAACATGCTTTCCTAAACAATGTCCTTGATGCCATCAAACGCCTAACACAGCAGTACCTTTTATTACCCAACACACAACAACTGCAGCTGGAGATGAAGCAATGCTATGCCATCGCCGTCTTTCCACATGTGCTGGGTGCCATGGACTGCCATGGACTGCAAACATTAGCAACCCATTCCCCCGGCAGCTACATCCCATCTCTACAGGAACCAGAAACTAGCACACTCCATAAATGTCCAGGCCATTGTGGACCATTATGGCATTTTTACCAATGGCCTTGCCAAATAACTTGGGATTGTGCATGATGCATACATCTTTCGCCACTCCATCATAAACAAGAGATTCCAGAATGGGCAATATGGTAATGAGATACTACATCTGAAGAACATGACAGACTCAATGACAGCAAATGAAGAATGACCCAATGGACATATGCATGTGTTCTACCTAAGACAGTGCATTTGTAGGAAGGGTGTACATCATACTTGCAACATTCAGTCAGGCACATCTGCAATGCAAACCTTAAAGTCACACGTTTTGAGACATGCTAAGCCACTGTGTCTATCAATACTGGGTGGAAAATGAGCAATGCTATACTTGGAACCATTCCATATTGGAACACTATGCACAAGGAAAGGCTGCCATGGATGGTGTCTGCGTGTCCATATGTAACTCTCATGGTACATGAGGTTTGTCATGTAACCCACACCAGGCAACCTGTGTGGAATGCACCACATGTAGTCACTAGACTACACTTCCAAAAGGTAATTAACAATGATATGGCTCCATCATTTGTAAGCAGTGCAGCTGCAACATCAGTGGTTCCACAACCACAGCGTGTGATAAACATACTGTCACTTACAGTGGCAATGGCCCGAGCAACGCACCTATCACACTAAGCTACAGCTCCATTGTGTGTCCCATTGGGGCACTGACAAAACTAGCAGGCCATGCACAAGTTTCAATCTGACACAGAGAACAGGACTACACATGTGGAATTAAATGTGCCAGTCTTAATGTCATCAATAGCGTACAATAGTGGTAGTAATGTGTAAGAGTCCCTCAGCACACATTACGGACATGTACTTGAATATTGGTTGATCAACCACCATGAGCATTGACTGACATTTCTCTCTTTGTCTTTTCAGCTGACCAAGGATGTGGTCTGCAAGCCTGGGTAATGACCCTATATGCACATCCCCAGACCGAGGCTCATTGCACCTCAACAAAGTACTATGAAAGACCAGGAATATTGTTGAATGTACTTTTGGCCTACCAAAGTCACATTTCCGCCGCCTGGATATGTCAGGTGGCCCACTGCTATATTGTTATACCGACTGGTATGCAGCTATACCGACCAACAGTTTGCAAAATTATACTTGTGCACACAATATTGTGTGTGGATTTTTTTTTCCATGAGACCAGAACCATGAGGAGCAGAAATCAGTGGAGGAGCATGATGATGTAGATAAGGATGGAGAGGAAAATATTGGCACAGTTGCTGGGGCCGGTCGAAAGGACACAATAGTGTAGAATTTCTAAACAGAAGACTGATTTTGTTGGATTGCAAAAAATGCCAGTCTTCATTTTTGTTTCAAAGTCTGTACAAATGTAAATAAATAAGTGAAGACTCCCTTTGTGTACGGACTTTCATTTTACAGTCACTGTAAATATCCATAAATTGACATCTCACCTATTTGAATTTCGGCCATCACAATTTTCTGCAGCTAGGTGTCATTCCCACTCCTGGACATCATCATGTGGTCAAAAACATGTGTGCATGTTAACAACATTTGCCAAATGCATATGTGTGGAAGAATCACAACACTGTGCACATGTAGTGAGTCTGGGTGGTGCTACTGTGTACTGACTGGCAGACATCCTAACACAATCCACACAGAGTGTAATTGTCAACAACAATTGTGTGCAATGACTGAGTGTGTGTGTTGTTCATATTTACATATCCTCACTGTGTCAGAGTTGTAGAGACCAGTATAGTGACCTGATTGTCCTCTGTCTGTGAGCAGAGGCCCACATGATGGGCATGGCAGCACAGTGCAACCCAGTTAGTCCACATAAGCTACACAAAACCTTGCCAATACATAGCTACATCAGTGTTGCATCTCACATAACACATATAAATGTGGATTCCTAACCTGTGCCAGTGCTGGATTGGATACCTAGCCACAAGCCAGCCACACTTGTCCCAATAGGCAAGGATGCAAATGTCACATGCAGGACCGGATGGACCGTGTTGCTCTGTCTTACTCTGAAACAAACAATGCTGTGACTCATGCAGTTCCATATATGTGGGCAAACCATTCCAGGACAGAGAGCAAATCTAATAGACAAATAGATATCAAGGTCCAACTATAAGTGATGTAACTCCTGGCAAAGTAGAATTGCACTGGTGCATCCCAGGTCACAGTATGGTAACATGTCAATGACTGCACATGTGACCATTGGATGTGGAAGCCTACACACATTCTATGTTCATGTTGTTAGCCCTCTCTATTGGCAAGCGCTGTGATATATGGAAATTCCAAGCATGTTCCTACATGGAAGATATCTAACTTGTCAGGCCTACTCAAGCAGGCCTCGTGAAGAACAAGATAATGGCTTACAGTCTTGGTTGGCCCTTTTCTGCTACTGTAATCTGCATGTGGCACACATATAGTGCCAGTTACCAAGACCAGACAGTAGATGTGTGTGTACCAGTATGACATATGGTGTTCGTTGGACAATATAGGCTGCTATATTGACATAGCAAAATACTGTACACATCTAGGCAGTCAATCTGTGAGCTGGGTGCCACATACAATGTACACAGGCTGAAGTAGCAGTGTATATAAATTCCTGAGTGTGTTTTATGCCCGTGACACAACCTTTGTGAGTAATGGAGACTGACAGTATGAACTACAAGTATGTCCACATCATGTATGACAATGTGGGTATCATTTGCGTAGTAGTTCAGCATCTGTGAACCAAAAATGTCTTCTATGCAGATAACTACATCAATGCAAGCATAAACATTAAAGTATACAAACTGTTATTTATAATAATGAGAATGTCAAGATGTGCACAGTTGACAATAAGTCTGTGTGACTTACAGTAATGTGTTGCCTGTCCTAGTGTCCGCATCATGAATGCAAGGAGTCACACATATGCACACTGTAAACATACACTTGCAACACATCTCAAGACTAGCAGCATGTTAGCAGAGAGATTTTGAGCAAGACAAATGATGCCTAGGATTCTTTTTACTGCATTGCAATAATCATTACAGTGTACCACACACAAAGAGCTGAGTTGCATCAATGAAAACAGATACATTGGCCCATAGCACAACTGATTGCACAAGGAGTGTTGTTTGGAGGCCTTGCATCAAAATCAAAGCGTCAAAAACAATGCATTGTACGTGGTCATGTGTTGTCTGTAACCTATGCATTGCCTATTTCACTAGCACCTTGGCTAAATCCCTACTGATGCATCATAAAACAATACCGCTTTAGTAGGAAATGTGACACTTTAGTTGGAAATGTGAAGCATCAACACAGGAAATGATGCAATAGTTCAGCCACGCTGCAAACCAGGAACTGTGAAGTTGCTTTCACTTTCACTTTCACTTACAGTCAGGTGTTTGGTGTTGCTGTTGAGTAGTTGTCTGTCATTTGGTCTTGTTGGTGTCTCTGCTGTCCCTGTTGTGTATGTAAACTGTCCTTTGTGCATTGTAATTTTATATTGTAAAGGTTTGTCCACTGTATTGACGGGCGTTTGTCCATTTAGGGGTTCTGTAGTTTATGGGTAGGGGACAGGTGAGTTATTTGTTTATTGTGGGAAAGTGGGTAGCTTTGGTGGTGGGATGTGAGGCAGAGGCAGAGCCAAGAACATGTCAGAGGAGGGGTTTGGTGGCCTACTGTGGATATTGGTCCATTACCTCCCAAATATGATCGGAAGTGGAGGTCAGGTGAGCCAAGGCTACCCTACAAAAGAGTGGGGACAGCATTCTGAGAAGGTGTGCTACCAAACGAGTTGGATACTCAATGTCCAGCTGTGCCTCAACCAACTAAAGCATCATTGGGCAGATGTTCTCAGCTGGGAGGCCGATCCCATAAATCACCTGGGGATTGTAGTTGGTGAGCATACCATGAGCTTGTTGCTGTGTGCCTTTTGCACCCTTGTTTAGTAATTCTGTTTTTTATGAAGGCTCAGATATTCATGTGTCTTAGTATGGCCTAATACGGGTACCTCACTTAAATAAACACTACATGCCACTAAGCCTGGTTCACAGCGGCAAGACAGTTGCAAAAACAGACCATGCAGTGCAGGCTAGGCCCATAGGTGCTGTGTGACCATCCGCCATTGTGTAGGGAGTATTGTCACCTGCCCTGCTAGGTCATAATTGATGCCAAACTATGGGGAGCAGATGGCATGTATGTTGCAGGGAAAGAGCACTCATGTGTCATCAGGCCACAAATTAGACAGGATGTTTGCTTTTCCGCCCAAATTATCACAAATCCGTGTATATTAGGAGAAATGGTCATGATTCCGTTATGAGCCTGTACAGGCTTTGAATGATCATTGTTCGTTTACAGTGCACTGGTTACATGTAAGGAGCTAAGTGAAGAAGATAAATAAACATTGGTACTGTCTGATATGTGTATCATGGCAAAGAACACATATTGACTTGAGAAGGCCCCAGCATTATTATACGATGCAGAGTGCTGCCTGTCAAATTGGACTGTTCACATAGCCATCAAATCAAGTCACTCTTGCACCATGTAGCAAGTTATGCTGGTCTTGTACCTCGTCTGCACTCTGAGCACCTGTTATGTGATGTGCCTGGAATTATCTGAATACACTGTAACATTGCAGACATACATCCATCAGTAGGCCATTCACACTTCATATACTACATATCTAACATACAGACAATACCAGACATTCGTGAAGTCAATCTACTGTGCTTCATATGTATACAGTTTATACCTTTAGCTTTCACAGAGCAATATACCATGTTCTTGTCTTGTAGGCAGACCTTACACATTCACCTGTGGTAAGGTGGCCAGCTTCCGGGATCCAAATGCTACTAGTGAGTGACACCTGATGGTTTCTGTGCTCTGTAAAGATTGTGTGTGTTCACGTATATTGGTTGCAGCGAGATGTGTAAGGGATATCATCAGTCAGCGGTAAAAAGCTTTACCTGACATGTAGATACACAACAGAAGTAGGACAAAATTGAATGTACAATTGATAAAGCCAAATTTTATATTTTCAATATATGCGCCCCCATATCATGGATGGCTCTGAATCTGCTGTGGCAATGTGGTGCCAGCCATGATGTGGATGCTTATGGCACATATTCCATCACCAGCACTAAAACCAACAAATAGTCATTAGTTCAAAGTCTTTCACTCCTTCTATGGACAGTAAGTAATGTTACCCGAAATATGTGATAGAAATGTTGCATGGGATAGGATGTGATTTTCCAGACACAGTATGTTTGCCCAAGCCTAAATCTGACCAGGACACAGGTGTGGGTGGAATGTAGCACATTTCCCAGACAATGCAACCAATTGTCAACAGCACATTTAATGTTGGCATGTGCCCAGTGAACATCTTTTCTGAAATATATGTCCTCCTATGGTGTGTACACATCATACCATGCCCATGCTTGCTGAATATATCACTCCCCCCTACCAAATTGGTGCAGTCTAAATGATTGAAGCATGTCAAACATTCATGCCACTCAAACAGCAAAATGTTCTGGGGCTCCATACATGTAAGGGTAGTTCAGTGTCTAGGCAAAATTTGTACTACAATGGACACGTGGGCAGGCTCAGCATATCTAAACATGTTTCCTTCCTAGCATAGATGCTGCATATGTATTTGTGAGGTGGCATAGTTAAAATATATCAATTATGACAGCAAAACCAGTGTCAAAGTTGCATATCCCTATTTGTTGCAATAAGTGTGGAAGCCCATTGCTCATATCAATGACTAACTTGGGTTCACCCCTTAGCCCAAATTTATCATGATGTGTGGCAACTGTCATCCCACATCATGGGTACCAGCATGTTTCTAAAAGTACTGCATATTGGTGACATGTGAGATGGGGTGACAGAGGATCAATTGTCAAAATGTCATGGTGGTATGAAGGATGATGTCATGGAAATGGATGTGAACGTTGAATTGGAGTGATTAACTTCAATCTGCCTGTCTGATGCACACTGCTAGTGTAGGTGTCCACATGACAATGTATGGTCAATCTTGTGTGGCAGGTCCACACAGGCTGTGGAGATTCCATTTCCTACCTCACTGCAGACTGAATCAGTATGAATCGATGTGGGACATGTCACCATTCCACACATGCCAACACAGTTACATGCCTGACTCATGCCCTCATATAACGTATGCCTTATGACAGACATGTGTTCATACCTTTGTAGTATTTAGCGAGGAATAAGAGCACTGTGTTAAGTACTGTAGTCTGCATACAGCCCATTTCACATTTAACCTACTGCTGTTGTTATCCACACACTCTTCCCCATTACTTTTCATCATTGAATCTTTTCAGGCAATGACCTGTAATGTACAGGACAATATAGTCATACATATGAGATCTAGAGTGTGCATGCACACACTCATCACATGGATTAAGTATGAGGTGATGTGCAACTAGGTGATAAGCCATAGAGAAATGTATGGACAGACACTTGGATATTTTAAAGACAACATGCTATTTTTTGAATTTCAATATGTGATCTATGTAAAAGTGTTCCAGGTATGTCCATGAGTCAATATTGGAGAAGTGTCAAATAGGTCTGTTGATCTGGAGCTAGTTAGCCATACTCGATCTATGTCACAACTACCAGGCACTGAGTCGCTCTATGCTGCAATGTGTGTGGGCTTGTGTTCTTGCCATAACTGTGAAGCATTGATGAGGCACAATTTGTGTACTTGCTACACATTACTCATTTCATAGAGGTGATTGACCATATTGTATACCCTCTTGCATGCCTCATGACAGTACCCAGGGAGGTTATACGACGGAACACCGACTTCCGAAACAACTAGTGCCTTAACAACAAGGTCGGAACACCGACCTCGTTGTTACTACTAATGCCTTTACCACTAATGCCTTAACAACGATATTTCATTGTAAAGGCATTCCTGATAAAAGCATGAGTAATAGGCACCATTGATCCTACATCCCTCACCCCAACCCCCCAACCCCACCCCAAAACCAAAAACGCCCCACCCCCCAAGCCCACCTCAAAACCTAAAACCCCCTGACCCCCCACCCCTCCTCAAAACCAAAAACGCCCCACCCCCCCAACCCCGCCCCAAAACCTAAAACCCCCTGACCCCCCACCCCCTCCCCAAAACCTAAAACGCCCCACCCCCCCAACCCCGCCCCAAAACCTAAAACACCGACCCCCCACCCCCTCCTCAAAACCAAAAACGCCCCACCCCCCCAACCCCGCCCCAAAACCTAAAACCCCCTGACCCCCACCCCTCCCCAAAACCTAAAACGCCCCACCCGCCCCAAAACCTAAAACCCCCTGATACCCCACCCCCTCCCCAAAACCTAAACAGCCCCACCCCCCCAACCCCACCCCAAAACCTAAAACCCCCTGACCCCCACCCCTCTCTAAAACCTAAAACACCTCACCCCCCCCAACCCCACCCCAAAACCTAAAACCCCTTTACCCCCACCCCTCCCCTCCCCAAAACCTAAAACACCTCACCCCCCCACCCCACCCCAAAACCTAAAAGCTCCCTCCCCAAAACCTAAAACACCCCCCCAACCCCACCCCAAAACCTAAAACACCCTGAACCCCCACCCCCTCCCCAAAACCTAAAACCCCCCACTTACCTTAGTCGTCCCCTCGTCACCTGCGTCGTCCTCCTTAGCCGACTCCCTTCTTTGTACCTTAACCACGTATGTTCGTTGTGCAGACCATACGTAGTTAAGGCACAAAATAACGGAGTTGTGGTTAAAAAAAGCGTTGTTGCGCTTTCGTTAACCACGACTTCGTCATTAAAACTTCGTCGTAAAGGATGTTTCCCCCCAGGGAGTACCTAGATGGACCTTTTGTATCATTCCATGTGTACAATCTGTCTTAATATCCACACATGTATACGTTATTTACTCCAGACACAGCCATTTCATGTACCTACAAGACCAAGACATAGGCACTTTAGCATGGTACTGTAGGAAAAGTACATGCATCTTATGATGGTTGGTCATGATTTGTTCAATAGATGTTTTGTTTCTTGGCTGGATGCCACCTGTGCTTCTAACACTTGTTCATGCATGTAATTGATGACCGCTTGGTCAACTTTAGCTTGGTCTGATACATATGTCCTTGCTCTCCAACAGACAACATGACCTATGAACAGGAGAAGGATACTGGATCCGTTTGGAAAGTTACAGCTACCTTACACAGGTGCCAAGGCCTTCAGACTCATGGGGAGGAAGCATGTGAAGTGGAAGGCAGCAGTGACCTGGAAGTCCCCACCTCAGGGACAGAAACTGATGGACAGGCCATGCACCAGTGCAGAGTTTGAGGTGTCCCATACAGTCAATCTGGGAGCAGTTGCTGGATCCGCTACAGCACAGCCAGCAGGGGCACCACAGGCTGTCACCACAACATCAGGCCAAAGAACAGACTTTGAGCATCAGGCCTTGAAGGATAACGCCAAAGTGAAGTTGAGGCTGGCTGGCCTAGAATTGCAGGTGGACATACTTATGCAAATGGTGAGGATTTTGCAGAAAACTGTGGACCGGATTAGTGGCCAAATTTAGGAGTGCCTCTGAATTGCTGTCCCCCCCAGTTCATGCTTCTTTTAGTTAATCAATAAAATTTTAGCATTGTTTAGGATAGGTTCTAGAATAGGGATTAAGTTAGGTTAGTTTTAGTGATGATTATATGGATGTTAATATTTGATAGTTGTTAGTTGGGGATATGGTTGGGTAGGTTATTTAGTGGGTGAGGTGGTCAATGTTTAGTATATGTATAAGAAACACATCTACAAACTATACAAAAAATATATACTTCTGTAAATGTTAATGTTTAGGTAGTTTATATAAAGATGAAGTCTATGTTTGTCTCATGTGCTAATGTATATTGGGGGTGGGGAGTTGATGTTTAACATGTCTGATGTGGTATATGTGTAGAGGTTGATAAGTTAAGCTTAGTTGTAAGTTAAAGTAGCATAGGTAATTTAGCAAAGGTTTATTTAGGCATAGTATACATAGGGTGGCATTTGTCATTTATGCTTTTGCTAAGCACAAGCGGCATGCATCCCTGGCAGTGTTTGTATACCTGTGTAACTAGGTGAAGCACCTAAGGAGTAGATATGTTCAAGTTTGCAATTGAGTCACTTAAGGGAGTTTCTAACGTGATTGTGCACTGAAAGTGGCAATCTTGCTGTGAATGGACACACAGCCCGAAAAAGATAATCACCTACTGTTGCACTGTGTGTAAGTGATGCAACATTGTAAGGAAATGCCTCCTTGGCATGGTTGCCCCCTGACTTTTTGCCTTTGCTGATGCTATGTTTACAATTGAAAGTGTGCTGAGGCCTGCTAACCAGGCCCCAGCACCAGTGTTCTTTCCCTAACCTGTACTTTTGTATCCACAATTGGCAGACCCTGGCATCCAGATAAGTCCCTTGTAACTGGTACTTCTAGTACCAAGGGCCCTGATGCCAAGGAAGGTCTCTAAGGGCTGCAGCATGTCTTATGCCACCCTGGAGACCTCTCACTCAGCACAGACACACTGCTTGCCAGCTTGTGTGTGCTAGTGAGGACAAAACGAGTAAGTCGACATGGCACTCCCCTCAGGGTGCCATGCCAGCCTCTCACTGCCTATGCAGTATAGGTAAGACACCCCTCTAGCAGGCCTTACAGCCCTAAGGCAGGGTGCACTATACCATAGGTGAGGGTACCAGTGCATGAGCATGGTACCCCTACAGTGTCTAAACAAAACCTTAGACATTGTAAGTGCAGGGTAGCCATAAGAGTATATGGTCTGGGAGTTTGTCAACCACGAACTCCACAGCACCATAATGGCTACACTGAAAACTGGGAAGTTTGGTATCAAACTTCTCAGCACAATAAATGCACACTGATGCCAGTGTACATTTTATTGCAAAATACACCCCAGAGGGCACCTTAGAGGTGCCCCCTGAAACTTAACCGACTGTCTGTGTAGGCTGACTAGTTCCAGCAGCCTGCCACACTAGAGACATGTTGCTGGCCCCATGGGGAGAGTGCCTTTGTCACTCTGAGGCCAGTAACAAAGCCTGCACTGGGTGGAGATGCTAACACCTCCCCCAGGCAGGAGCTGTAACACCTGGCGGTGAGCCTCAAAGGCTCACCCCTTTGTCACAGCCCAGCAGGGCACTCCAGCTTAGTGGAGTTGCCCGCCCCCTCCGGCCACGGCCCCCACTTTTGGCGGCAAGGCTGGAGGGAACAAAGAAAGCAACAAGGAGGAGTCACTGGCCAGTCAGGACAGCCCCTAAGGTGTCCTGAGCTGAGGTGACTCTAACTTTTAGAAATCCTCTATCTTGCAGATGGAGGATTCCCCCAATAGGATTAGGGATGTGACCCCCTCCCCTTGGGAGGAGGCACAAAGAGGGTGTACCCACCCTCAGGGCTAGTAGCCATTGGCTACTAACCCCCCAGACCTAAACACGCCCTTAAATTTAGTATTTAAGGGCTTCCCTGAACCTAAAGATTTAGATTCCTGCAACAACAAGAAGAAGGACTGCCCAGCTGAAAACCCCTGCAGAGGAAGACCAGAAGACAACAACTGCCTTGGCTCCAGAAACTCACCGGCCTGTCTCCTGCCTTCCAAAGAACTCTGCTCCAGCGACGCCTTCCAAAGGGACCAGCGACCTCTGAATCCTCTGAGGACTGCCCTGCTTCGACGACGACAAGAAACTCCCGAGGACAGCGGACCTGCTCCAAAAAGACTGCAACTTTGTTTCAAGAAGCAGCTTTAAAGAACCCTGCAACTCCCCGCAAGAAGCGTGAGACTTGCAACACTGCACCCGGCGACCCCGACTCGGCTGGTGGAGAACCAACACCTCAGGGAGGACCCCCGGACTACTCTACGACTGTGAGTACCAAAACCTGTCCCCCCTGAGCCCCCACAGCACCGCCTGCAGAGGGAATCCCGAGGCTTCCCCTGACCGCGACTCTCTGAAACCTAAGTCCCGACGCCTGGAAAAGACCCTGCACCCGCAGCCCCCAGGACCTGAAGGACCGGACTTTCACTGCAGAAGTGACCCCCAGGAGTCCCTCTCCCTTGCCCAAGTGGAGGTTTCCCCGAGGAAGCCCCCCCTTGCCTGCCTGCAGCGCTGAAGAGATCCCTTGATCTCTCATTGACTAACATTGCGAACCCGACGCTTGTTCTAACACTGCACCCGGCCGCCCCTGCGCCGCTGAGGGTGAAATTTCTGTGTGGGCTTGTGTCCCCCCCGGTGCCCTACAAAACCCCCCTGGTCTGCCCTCCGAAGACGCGGGTACTTACCTGCAAGCAGACCGGAACCGGGGCACCCCCTTCTCTCCATTGAAGCCTATGCGTTTTGGGCACCACTTTGAACTCTGCACCTGACCGGCCCTGAGCTGCTGGTGTGGTGACTTTGGGGTTGCTCTGAACCCCCAACGGTGGGCTACTTTGGACCAAGAACTGAACCCTGTAAGTGTCTTACTTACCTGGTAAAACTAACAAAAACTTACCTCCCCCAGGAACTGTGAAAATTGCACTGTGTCCACTTTTGAAATAGCTATTTGTGAATAACTTGAAAAGTATACATGCAATTGAAATAATTCAAAGTTCCTAATGTACTTACCTGCGATACCTTTCAAACAAGATATTACATGTTAAATTTGAACCTGTGGTTCTTAAAATAAACTAAGAAAAGATATTTTTCTATAACAAAACCTATTGGCTGGATTTGTCTCTGAGTGTGTGTACCTCATTTATTGTCTATGTGTATGTACAACAAATGCTTAACACTACTCCTTGGATAAGCCTACTGCTCGACCACACTACCACAAAATAGAGCATTAGTATTATCTATTTTTACCACTATTTTACCTCTAAGGGGAACCCTTGGACTCTGTGCATGCTATTCCTTACTTTGAAATAGCACATACAGAGCCAACTTCCTACAAACATGTTCTGTATGAATGAATAAGTGATGCAATTGTGAGTAATCAAGGATGTGTTGGGTCCCACACTGATGCGAGCCAGTTGGTCCCTTGCACCAATTTATTGCTACATCAGTGTTAACTACGCGCTAGTATCCATGAAAGTGTCCCACACCTGGGCAGAAACTTCATTTAGTCTTACCAATGAGTGATTGCTAATTGTAGCACTTCATGCATGTCACCTTGGGAAAACTACTTTCTAGTTTAGATGCACATAAGGTTCACATGTACAATTTCCTTTGGCCGAGGCAGAGTTTGGCATGGTCTATTGAACACAATTCCCTTTCAATTGTAGGTTGTGTCTTTAGGGGCAGAACACCCATCATGGTCTACTTAGTCCAGGCACCAACAGACATACAACAAATAGGTTGAACTGCATTTATTTACATGTGCAACAATGTTTAGGATCATAGGCACAGTTAATTCTACAACAACTCCAACAGTTTTTTGGAGCCATAGGATGTCTAGACAGAGTCCAAGGGGGAGACATTGCACAGGACATGTGGAGCAGAGTAGTTTTACGGTGAGGTGGAGGAGCAAGTTGCCAATAGGGAAGATAGGCCATATCAATTGTCCTCAAATCAGTGAGATCAACAGGTAGGACAGCAAACTGAGGACATTACCAGTTGGGAAGTATACTGGAATGGTCGTCAGCCCTGGGCAAAGGAGAATTTGGCAATTTGGCACAGAGGAATGTTACTGGGCAGTTTTATGTCAGAAAGATGCGGAGACCACATGTTCCTTCTCTGATGTGTATGGTGCTTCCCGTGAGGGAATTGTTGTTGGTGCTGGAGGCGACAGAGGTACCACACATCAGGGGCTAAAGATGTGGATCCCCTGTCCACAGCGGCATTTCTCTGTACCAAAAAGTGAGGCAACACTGCACTGAGAAGGGCCTACTGGTTTACCAGCACTGCACCATTGTTGTGGTGGTAGGCACCCATTGTTGCAATGTAAGTGTCCTGCTTCTGCTTCATGGACTCCAGGATGTTGCAGATCGCTCCCAGCTGTTCGCAACCTCGCTGATGCCACCTTGGCAGGGCAGTTGTTCGTGCTTCTGCCTCATGACACCATGACTGTTGGAGGCCACAGAGTGGAGGGTAGGTGCCTATTATATGGGCTGAGGTGTCTTTATTGTGTCTGAGGCACCTACGGACTGCCATGGTCTCCATCCCCACCCACAACGTATCTACCAACTTTTGCTGAGCTCCCACTGCACAAAGTTGGAATTCAACTTGGGGTTCCTTATAGTTAAGGGCTGGGAGTAGGCTGGCAAGTAGTGTTTGCTGGGTGACGAATGGATCCTCTGGAGACCCCGCAATGCTGTCAGACTTCCCACAACCAGAGATGGTTATCAAAAGAGGGTGGGATTTGCAGAAGGGTCTCTTGGTCAACAGTTGGAAGTCTGTAATACTCAGCAAGATCATCATCCCAAACTGGCAGCTGGTCAGGAGGTGTAGATACATCGTCTGCAATAGGACAGAGAAATGTTAATGGTGTTCTATGTTAGATGTTGGTATGAGTAATCTAATTATGAATTTGACTATTAATATTTGACTTTCAACATTGACGCGTAGGATGTCTGTTACAAGGAGGTATTGATTCCAAGTTGCACTGTAGTTGCCTTTCTGATGACAATATCTCTGCATTGTTCATACAACCACCGTGAAAGAGGTCTGACTTTTTGTGTCATCACACATATTGCAATACAGTTAGACAGGTCACTGGGCCTACCATTCCTGCACATATGATAAGAGGGCAGGACCACATCTGCCACAATGATTTGAATTCACTGTCATGATGCCTATACTGATTGTGTTTTGACATATTCACACCACTACTGTTCACATTGCTCCTATTCACAAGGGTCCCTGAAATCCCTGTGGGCAGTATTCAGTCGACTCCTGTGCAGGTGATGTGGGCCTAGTCATGAATTCATTATGATCCTGCCATATGGCTTTCACACTGTACACTATGGCACTCTGCCTTATAGTGCTGTCTTGGATGCACATTGTGCATTCATGTGGCCCAGGGTTGCTTTTGTAACACATTTCCTGCACAACTCTACACACCTACCAACCTTGCTACACTGCAGGAATGTGTGAGGGCATGTACTTACCATGTTTTTCCTATTTGTGTATACTTATGTGGTTTGATTGGATACACTTTTGGCTTCATATTTGTGAACAGTGAGCACTTTACACATGGAATGGAGAAACGTCATGAAGCAGATCTGAGCTGTGCAGCATACAATTGGGCAGTGTGACTGACACTTCTGTGCCATTTAATGGGCATGATAATCAACCTGTGGCTCTGGTTATTCGTTGTGTGCTGCACTGTTGTGTCCTGGTTCCAGCCACCAACTTGTCAGGGATGACAGCTGCCACCCGCTCCTTCATGGCATTCAGCTCTTCCTTCTCCGTTCTGTATTGCTGCCTTTAGGTTTTCGGCCAGTTTCTCTTTCGTTCGGCACTTGTAATCATGCCAGCGTTCCTTGAAGCCAGTGACAGTCCTCTTCACCTTCCTACAAGGGTGATCTTCTCCATTATGAACTGCCAAATGGCCTCTTTTCTCCACAAGGTTCAATTTAGAGGTGATGTTGGTGCTCTGTCACTTCAGTGATCAAGATGTCATTCTCCTCCTCACTGAAATTGCACTTCTTCCCCTGTGAGTCTGTCTGGACATCTTGGCTGGTGCTCGGGTTGTTGTCCTTGCTGCTGTCTGCTCCCTGCTTCATGGCTGCCTTCTGTGAAATATGCCATTTCCTCCTCCCACCGATGTATAATTTTTTTATACTTTTTTTGACGCATTCCACACTCAAAAGTGACGCAGGGCCGATTAGCATTACTTTACATGCCATAAGTCTTACGCCATGGTGTGCTGTGTTGTAAATTGTAAATACAACACATCCATGGCGCTGGATTCTGTCGTACCAACGGGCAAGCTATTTTAACGCACCGCTGCTGAAATGCAGCGATGCGTCAATCTTGTAAATTAAGCCCCTTGTTTCTACTGTGAATATTTATATTGATTACTGCCATCTAGTGTGTTTTAAATTAATTAAGCACATCGAGAGATAGAGTTCAACAATGCTCATTGTATTGGTAAGCAATGTAAATGTTTAACATAAAACTGAATAGATGTTGTGCAAAATGTATGTGATGTAAACAACGCATTGAACTTGTTTTAATTTTATTTGAGTATATAGAAATGCCTGAATTCGGGCTCTTGACATGGTCAAGCTTGGAGATTATGAGTATAAGGATGGCTTGCAGTTTCAGGTCGTATCCAAGGAATGGCAAGATGCAACATAGTATAATGAAGTGTTTTTAGTAGCGTTTGGTGCAAATGATAAATCCAAAAGCAATAGGGCAGACACTCCATTCTTGTCCACTGTGAGTTTTAGATTATCCCAAACAACAAATATGTTTTGACTCAAGTCTATATTTTTTTACCTGATATGGAAATATTGAGAATTTCATGGTATTGCCTGATGCTTTCATACATAGCTGAGTTATGCCGCTTTAACAAATGTTGCATGAAGTCAAGCATACAGCACACACTTTATATTTTTTGGTTCCATGGCTTATATAAGGTTTCAAGTCTGCAACCATGTGGGTGGGTGGGATGAAAGGCATTGTTTGAGGTAGTGGAATCATCCAACTCCCAAAAGTAAATCTGCACAATATATGGTAATTGTTATTATTAAGTAAGTGACACAAAATTCCACTTTGCTATTGATCCACAGTACTCCACCCCACGCCTCAAAATTCCACTCCATGCTTCACAATTCCATGCCAATGGATGCACACAGTTCTATTCCACCACAAACAATTCCACTCCATGAAACTCCACTCAATCCCACTCCACTCCACACATTACACTTTGCGCCACACAATTCCTCTCAACTCTATGCCACACAATTCCATTCCACTGTACTCTAGTTTGCACAACACCACTCCACGCCACACAATGCCCCTTCACTCAATGCCACCTGACTCCACGCGCACAATGCCACTCTATTCCACTCCACACCACACAGTGCCACTTCATATCAGACAATGCCACTCCACCTAATGCCACGGAATGCCACTCCACTGCACACCACTTAATGATATTTCATGCCATACAGTGCCACTCCACTCCATGCCAGAGAAAGCCACTCCACTCTTTTCCAAACCATACAATGCCACTTCACTTCACACAGTGCCTCTCCACTCTACGCCACAAAATGCCACTCCAAGTCATACAATATCACTACACTTCACATGATTCCACTCCACTCCACCCCACTTCACACCACACAATGCCACTTCATGCCATACAATGTCACTCTACTCCACTTAACAGTAAGCACTCCAGTCTTCTCCATGCCACATAATGCCACTCCACTCCATGCCACACAATGACACTCAATTCCACTTCACTGCAAGCCATGCCACTATACTCCACACGAAAAGATCTCACTTAGGCAAGACTTATTGGCTTTGCCAAATAATTGTTTTTCTCTACTATGGGACCGAAAATATAGGAAGGCGCAGACAAGCAAGTTGTGTTTTCAATTGAAAATTTTACTAGCAATACAAATGGCTTTGGAACGTGTGCAAAGACTCAGATCCATAAGTTATAACTAAAACTGGAAAATTATACAAAGGCAAAGCAGGTGGAATTGATGTTTCAGAGAATTAGTTTCACCTGGGCTGGATTCCTGTGCATTTCTTAAGGGCCCACTGACCTTCTCCTTTTGCAAACCGGAGCAGAGGTGTAGCAATCATCGGTGCAGCAGGTGTAGTGGCACCGAGGCCCAGAGGCCTGAAGAGGCCCATTGAACACTGATAATTGCTGTATTTTACTACCTCAATGTCAATAAAAAGAGCAATTTTCCTTGTTTGCAGTAGGGCCCATGGCATCTTTGCTACACTACCGACCCACATACACAGTAATTTAATACTTTTTAGTACACCTTCAGAAAGAACATCTTAAATAAACCATACTACAATTGGCCACTAGCTACCAATCGCAGGAAGCACAGCATATACCCCTTTCATATTATGTCAATTATAGCATGTTAAATGACAGCAAAATAACAAGACTCATAATATCTGAAATGACATCATTTATAAGAACAATGTGCTTGGTAGCAGCCCGAGTTATAGTTCATTTAGTGTGGGTAACGAGTTAACAGCACTGTGTATGGTGCACGAGTTATAGTATGTTTGACCGGAGCAGAAATTCTAAGTGTAAGTTATAACTATAACTTAACTGTAGAATGTCTAATGTTTGTGTAGTTTAAGTTGGTTTTGCTTAGAAAAAACGTAATAAAGGTTTCTTGACTTTAACGTAGCCTTTAGCTTTGTTTTTTTTCTTTGAATATATGTGTTTGTGTGTATTTATATATATATATATATATATGCAAAAAACAAAGGAGAACTCTGGGAAGTTCCCAATTTTAGGAGGAGAGCTGCTCTAGTAAGGAGCACCCTGCAACACCAGCGACACTCTAGATTTGCTCACCTCAAATGTCTGCTTATCTAGCAAAGTCTTTAAGCATAGGATTAGCACAGTGCTATCCTCGCCGAGCTAGATAGCGACAAAGTCTTTTGCCATTTGTACAGCAAAATCTTTAAGCATAGGATTGACATAGTGTCATCCTTGCTGAGCTGTAAAATGACAAAAGCCATTTACCACTCCAGGCACAGCATTACAGCTTTGGACTGGTCAAATACCATCCAAGCCTACCTGGAATGAGTAAAGCAACCCCTGACACTCAAGTTTGGTGGTAGGCATGTGCAATTTTTTTTAATGCATTTTTTAAAATGACATGTAGCGCCCACATACCCCTTTGGCCTGTGTGCGGTTTACATGTCCACAAATATGTTTTTGGGGTGCATCAAAGGGGGCCTTAGGCCCCCAGCACCCTGGGGTTTGCATTACCTAATTTGTGAATTACTAACAGGAATTCGCAAATTAGATAATGCAAAACCATCCGCACCTATGGGCCTACAGACCCTAGGGGATGAATGGAGTCCCATTCCCTAATTGGGATTCGCAATTTTTACACATCCATTTTGCATTTCTTAAATAGCAATTTCTTAAAAATCGCTATTTAGGAAATGCAAACCTGGATGATGATACATCTGGCCCCTAGTTTCTATAGATAAAGCATTTTTTGTTTTGCTTCTAACGTTGGCGCCATTTGATGAATCTCCACAAAATTTTCCAAAAAACAAAGGTGGTCACTTCAACTGCTGTCTGGAAAGTTTGGGGGTGATCCGTCACGTGGGGGAGGGGAAAAAGGAGAGGTCCCAAACCACGTTTTCCCCATTCATTTTTCCATAGGGATTTTGAACAGCGATAGCGCCGTGGATGGAATTACACCAAATTTGGCAGAAAAGTAACTCTTGGTCCAGAAAGAGACCTTTTTGTTATTTGGTGAAAATCTTTTCAGTGGTTTTAGAGAAATTAAAGGAAATCCAAATTTGTATATATAGGGATGCAAAGGATTCGCAACCCCTCCCGGTGTCGTGCTGAGATCTGATTGGCTGCCAACACTCCAAAAAGGAAGTGTTGGCAGCCATGTTGGAATTGACTTCAGCCGAGTCCCAGAAAAAAGGTTAAAAATAAAGAAAAGGGGCAAGGATAGTGACTCCCTGACCCCTCATCTCTGGTGGTGGGGTCCCAGAAGCACCCCCTGCCTAGGCTAAAAATTACTAGTTTTTTATAAACATGTTGCCACAGCATTGTGACAAAGTTGTGAATCCCTGGGAAGAATTCTTAAAGAATGAAGTGCAGGCTACCATGCTTCATTATTCAGAAGCCCCTGAGTGAGCCAAATCCCGGGGACATTGTTAATTGGAGTGCGGGGGCCTGAGGCTCCTCTGCAGCCCAGTGGACCACTATCTTCCAGGGACTTAGAACTAATATAATTCTGGGGGCTGTGTGCCGCCCCCTCCCTGGCGTACTGAAGAAAAACAATTTGGGGGGTGATTTGCCCCCTAGAAGCCCTGGGGACCACCACCTCCCTGGGGCTTTTTTTGTGGGAGTGGGAGCCACGCAGGGCCCCTTCAGGAGCCACTGTTGGCCCTGGGGACCACCACACCCCGGGGCTGGCTCCTGCTATGTCCCGGTGTGCCCACCCTCGGGACATAGCTGTTTGCTGTGGCTTGGCTTCAGCTTTACAGCTGCAGCCAAGCCACAGAAAACACTCTGCTCTGACGAAGAGAAAGCTTTCAAACAGCTCTCTCTTCATCATAGCTGAGGTTCACTCTGTCTGACTGCTCGCGGAGATGCAGGCATGAACATAGAGGAAACTGCTCTCACAAAGAGAAGGAGCTGCTTCATGCTCCCCCCACAGTCCCCAACATTGAGAAGGTCACACAGCCAGGACGCAGGGGATTGGGTCCCTGGGGCCGAGATTGCCCTAGGGAGGGAGGTCACGCGGCCACCCTCCTCAAAATAAAAAAAAATTAGGCTGGGCCCAAGGGAGGGAGGCCGTGCGGACCCCCTCCCCTTTAAAAAAATACATTAACGAATTAGTCCACGCCCCGGGTGATGGGGTCCCCGGGGCCAAGATTGGCCTAGGGAGGGACCCCTCTCCCCCAAAAAAATTAAGGCCCATATTTATGAAACGTTTGCACCACCTTTGCATAATTTTTTGTAGTCCCATCTGGCATCAAAATTTCAGAGTTAGCGTAATTTTGTGGGATCGCTAACCCACTGTGTGTTGTTTTGCGACAATGATATGCAAGGTAGGCGTTCCCTTCTAAAAATGACGGTAGCCCTCTAGCGCCATATTTACTGCCTGACACAAAAAAATGACGCACAGAAAGGAATCGGTCTAAAAAAATGATGCAAATCCCGATTTGTGTCAAATTTTAACGCATTGTCAGACCAGGCATTAAATGAGGCCCACACACCACTACTCAGGGAAAACACACAGAAAAAGCATTGACAACCTCCTGGACAACATGGAACTGTTATTGGTGACAGCACTGCACTGCCAACAGGTTCCTCCAGCACCACCATAGCAAACCCAAACACCACAGCAGCCACAAAGGTAGCACAGAAGGCGGGAGAGGATATTACGACAGGGCACAACCATTGTTTGGCTCAGGGAACAAGATGTCATCAGAAGATACCATGGGAAGCGGGAGTCTATTGTACGCCTTCTGCACCACATAGCGCCAAACATCACTGCAAGGGTGGAAACATCAACTAATATCCCACCCATGAGCAAACTCCTTGCTTTTCTCCATATGCTGGCGTCAGGATCGTTCCATACAACGGGTGCACAAGTGGCTGGTATCTTCAAGGCATCCTTCTCGGCCTTCCTACCAAAGGTTCTGGATGCAATCATCCGCCTCACATCCCACCACATCTGCTTCCCCAACACCCAGCAACTGCAGCAGGAGACCAAGCAAGGTTTCTATCTAATTGCTGGGTTCCCGCATGTGCTGGGTACAATGGGCTGCACCCATCTCCAACTTGTGCCACCTGCTGCAACGGAACACCTCTACAGGAACCACAAATACACATTCCATAAATATGCAGGCCATTGTGGACCACCAGGGGCTCTTCACAAACATCCTAGCCAAATATCCCAGCAGTGTCCATGATGCCTGCATGTTCCGGCATTCCACCATCAACTAGCGGTTCCAGGATGGGCAATATGGCAATGGCCTACTCTTAGGTTAGCCACCATACCAACCAGTCCACAGACAACACTCCAACCTTGTAGGGCAAACAAGACATACACCACACTAAACATACATGGGCAAGGGAACGCAGATGTATGGACAACAACACAAAAGCCGCTTGCCACACTACACCGCATTCATTGCACATCACTCTCACATATACCCCTATGTACATAATACAGCCACAACTTGACTGGCACACTATGTGAAGGACAGGTGGAGCTATAACTCCTTTGCATACAGAAGATGGGCCCAAACCACTACAAGTGTCCACTGGTTGACAACTAAATAGAGATCCAACACACATTACACCAAACAACGAATAGCTCAGTTATGTGAACGCCATAGGCCATGTCAATGTAATGAAAGTCACAAATAGGCGCAGCCCCACATTTGTCATGGTGTTCAAGCCTCTGGTGGCACCAATATCAAATGTCACACAAGTGTTGCCATGACCAACTACATATCACCTACACATACCTGATATACCTGTAGTGTGCACCTTCACCTGTCTGCTGCATTGTGCCGCACACATAGAAATACAACATCACCAGCCATGAAAGGTCATGGGGCAGATAAATGAGACGTGGTGCTGCAACTAGTCCAGTACTACTTCACATGCGCCACTAGTGCCCCCTAACTCCTCCTTGTGTGCATCATACACAAATAACAGGCCATAATGGCACACTGTAGGAGTGATACTGTAAAGATAATGGATGCTATAGTAGGACTCTGTAGGTGTATTGAGAACATACCTGACCCATGCAAAAATATGGTGTGCCCCCTCCCAACGCCTGCACTGTGCATGTGTTGAAAGTGTCTGTGATAAATTATGCATAGGAACCTTGAAGATTACACTGCATCTATTTTGCTACTCCTTCAATAGTGTGAATCACACCCCTGTAAATATGATGGCTGGCACAACCATCATCTGCCAGAAAATGTCACAAAGTGTTGCCCTGCATGCATAGTGCCATATGGTAACTTGGAGGCCTGAGTTTGGCTTTGTAGGGTTACCATGCTGTCAATACAAATGACACTAGTGTGGTGCAAGGAGGTGGCAGATCCCACTAACAATAGGACACAGCCTCAAATATGGACAACACAACTCATGTTTGGCATGGTTAAACTGTCAGTTTGGATTAATTTAACAATCCCCAGGTCCCTTAGCCATAACCCATCATAGTAATGTCCATCAACACAAACAAATAGAACCAAACTACAAAACAGAAACACATACAATACTGGAAGCAAGTTGGAGTCACCACTCCACCTAAAACTAGCATCGGCCATGGAACATACAAAACCACAAATATGCATTACCAACACATGTTCTCTCATTCCTTTGCAGCCTACCAAGGTTACAGCATATAGCCATGTGTGATGACTCCTTTTGGTAACCGGACAACAGTGGAAGAGCGGCATACAATGAAGGGCAAGGAAGGACAGGAAATGTGGTGTAGAGGACATTTGGGCTCCTGAAGTCAAGGTTCAAGTGCCTGGCCCTGAAAGGAGGAAGCCTATTGTATGCACAACCCCTGATATGCAAGATGATCCTTGTTTGTGCAATCTTGCATAACATATGTATACTGCCCAATGTTCCCTGGGATGAACTGGTAAAGGTCCCCAATGAGAAGGAGGATGAAAATAGTGCAGCACAGTTGGAGGGGGAACTGCAAAACACTGCTGCTGGAGTTCGCAGGTGTAAGCACATTGAACGGAACTTCTTTACCTAGACACTGTACAAATATTATCACTTTGTAAATATCAACAATAAATTATTTTGCACCAGAATGTCCATGGTCTACTCTTTAACCACTACATATACCATACCTCAGAGAGCAGGAAAGAAACACAACAGTAACAAAGATGGTTGGAACATAGGTTGTGATATAAGAGGGTCTAGTGAATCCATGCCACAAATCAGAATCACATAACTCATGGCCATGTGGGTCTTGAAGGCCTAGATCCACGCACCACAAATAATATGTGGCATTAATTGGGAATTGTGCTAAATCCTACCCCTTTCCGCACATCATCCCCACGCCTGGCAAGATGTATGTAAGGGGGCACAGATACGGTAGGGGCTGTTTCCAAAAGGTGCATTAGAAAAATAGGAACTGAACTGAACTGTGTCACATCTCAGGCGGATAGCTGCTACGCCAGCACTGAGCATGTGTGACAAGGGAGAAGACCATTGGTATCTATGGAACTTCACTGACTGTTCTGGGTTAGGAACCAGTTTGAGCCTAAGGCTGCACCGTATATCATTGGCGTTACGTTCCAGTACCACCATCGGGCCAACCCTGTCACATGATGTACTGTACCTCATATATAGAACACACATGTTGACTGTGGAGTGCGCTAATGGTTGTTAGACAAGTGAAGCAGCAATGGGTCCTGATCCACTCTCCATACATATGGCCCATAGCCAGGATTTAACTATAAAATGGGAGAATACACCATCTTATAATGTCTAGGTGGAATGTAGGCAGGGTCTGTCCCACTCCCTATATACATTCTAGCACACTTGTCACACAAATCTGCTGTCTTGATACATGCCTGCAGCTAATCCGGATATACATGTGAAGACTGATGTACGGGTGTATGGCATACGTAGGAAAGGGTTTGCATTTACCTACAATAGTTGACATGTGTCAGCAGGTTTACCCAGTATAATCTATATGATACCATCACACACCACATATGAAAACACACCTCACATTGACACATGCCTGGCCAAGAGAAAGTTACCAACAGTGACAACATTCCCTAAAATGTATTGGTCTCCAACATGCCACTTAGGTTTGGGATGTGCAAGTATGCCTAGCTATGTCCAAACATAACACAGACCCATTCTAAAATATACATCTGAAGAAGGAGACATACATGTTGCACGTGGCAAAAAAAGGTGCTGAGATGATTTCACTCACTAACAAGATACACTCACGGTGACAGTGACATAGGTTGTGGAATGCTGAATTTAGTACGAACCCATGTACACGTAAGCATGTGGAAGGACAGTTGGCAGAATCCCACAGATACTTGGAGATACAACATGGGGAGTTCACTTGGAGACTACACAAGTGATGAGGCAGGTGTACTGTCATGTGTATATGGAAGTCATGTTAATCTCGTAAAGCCTGGAAATGGGAGGAAAGCTATAATGTAGCAAGTAGAAGAAGATGTTTACATCTCCAAATTACACAAGTTACATCCTGCCCACGTTTGACCAGACAATGTTGCAGTAGAAGATGTGTACAAAGTGTAAGCAGCCTAAAGAATGCCAGTAATGTGGGACCTAATCTATTCCAAACAAGATATACCAGAAATGATGGAGAAGGTACGCACATAGACCAATACTGACTGTGTAACACAACAATGTCACCATGTGATCACCCAACATATGTTCAGAGAAAATGGCTAGGTCAGCACATAACCCACTCATGTTTGCTTCAACAACAATATTATAGTTGCCCATTGCATACTATTCTGACAGAAGGCAGTGACAGATGGCATCATCTATCCCCTGGGTTGTACAAAAATGACAAGTTACACTAGAGATACAGGCCCTAACCAAGCTGCAAATGGAAATTTCTAAGGCTGTATTACCGTGTCTGTCAGACCATGCCAAATGATGAAACACATCCTACACGTACAAGTAGCCAGTCCTCTGTACATGATAGGGTAAGCCTGACATCAAGTACCCCAAAGCAAAATGACAATCCCAGCCCAATTGATCACAAATGTGCATGTGTCAGTCTGCAGAGGACTGCACATTGCTCTGCTGAAGAGAAACCATGAGGAGGCTAAGCAGTGGACTGAGCAGAGAGAGTGGTTCACTGTAAAGCAGCGCCAAAACAAGCTACCATGTGTCTGTGTGGGCATAAAAAGTCACACAGTACAAATGATCACAAGGCTGCCATCATTGCCTGACTGCAACACTGCTATACAGTTGTATGCCATTGTATGTTACAGTTATAACAAACATGTTGTGGTCGATTGTAAGTACCTATTTTGTGGCATGCACACATATGTCTGATATCTTTGCACACATGTTCCACTTAAATGGCACAGGCCTGGTATTGTGTGTTGCAGCCTGCACAAAAGTCAACTTTCCACTAATGAAAATGCATTTGAATAACATGATCTTTGACAAACGTAAATGACCATCAGATGTGTTCCAAAATACGGAAACATAGGTGGGACTGATATGACTACACAGCCATTTAACAAGTCCAACATGTGTCTATGCAGGAAGGTAGATATGTGAGATTTCATATCCTATGAACACACCGCTGTGGTAAATTTTGCACCTATGACACTACACGTCTTCTAATCCACACAGCAGATACCCACCTTTATTGACACATGTGAGTACACCATTTCCTGCATCATAGATGGATGGGGAACTATATTTCACAGGTGTAGCAGAGCATCATGAAGCCTGAACCTAACAACACACCTCAGTGTGAACACACATGCACTAACATTGCCAGGCATAACATGATATCAACCCAGCCATTGTCCACTGCATCCTCCGAGTATGATTTGCCATGGGTATCACATGCATCACCATGTATTGGACATAGCCCATCATATCTACTGTGTTGTCATATGTACATTTGGAAATCAGACACTACAATGTGGTAGACCCACATATATGTGTTAGATCGCATATGTCAAAAAAATGACGCATATCAGAAAATGTGATGTACATGCCCAAGAAGTGATGAAACAGGGCTTCCTGGCCGCATACATGGTACAATGCATTCACTGTCACTTTCAATTCACAGTATTTTTGTCTCTGACTGTGTGAGGTTGTGTGGAGCTACTACTGGTGGAGGATTGGTGTTGTTGGAGAGTTTTTAGCTGTCTTCTTTTTGTCTTTTTCCTCAGTATTTGTAGTGGTTATTCCTGTATTTATGATTGTATTGATTGTATTGTGGGGTGTTTATCCGGGGTTAGCATAGTTTGTTGGGGTATCACATACCCCCCATAATGTTTCTATTATCTGACACACAGGTGCTGAATTTTTACCACAGGCCTGCCCCGTTTTACAGACATTATGGAGCATCCTTCAACTGCGGCAGCACTAGCACATTACTCAGAAGCCAGCACCAACGCAGGCATACTTGGACCACAGTGCAAGAGTGTCTGTGTTGAGGGGAGTGTATATGCACAAGTTTATATCCCTTCCTGGCCATAAGTGGTTGAATATGGTGATAATGGCTGCCCACAAACTATTGGCAAGACATCTGTAATGTTATTCAGTTAATGCGCAGGAAGTGACACCTAAGTGAACTTGAGGAAACTGCCATGGCATTTTTTCTCGAGTGTGTGTGTGCCTTGAAATGGCACACACACATTAGTGACAAGAAACAAGTTTGTATCAATGCACTCCACAACACTTTTCTATGCTCACACCACCCATGGGCAGTTGTTAGTCTTTCAGCGCTGACAATGACTAAGATGTCTTCAACATCAGGGGCAGGGTCACAAAGCGATGGGTGTTACAATGGGACGGCCACTGAAGCAACCATTGCATGCCCCTCTGATGCAAACTACAGTGTCATGCTGCCCCATAAGGACATGGAAGTGTAACTCAAATGTTAGAAATGGGGTCTTTGGGTTGGGAGTCAGGTTACCCCCCTCTCCAAGCAAGGACCCTCATTCTAGTTAGGGCAATGGAGATACACACTTAGATAACCCCTGCTTACCCCCTTGGTAGCTTGGCAAAAGCAGTCTGGCTTATCTCAGAAGCAATGTTTAAAGTATTTCTACTAACACACACAGTAATACAGTGAAAACATTACAAAATGGACACCACACCAGTTTAGAAAAATAGGTAATATTTATCTAAATCTAACAAAACCAAAACAACAAAAATCCAACATACACAAATCAAGATTTTCACAAGAATAAGAGCCTTACTCCATAAGAAACAATGGAAACGTTAATTTTACCTGGTTTGGTCAAATATAAAGCTGCACGGGTAAGAGTGCATCAGAAGAGTCAGCGATGCATAGATTCCTTACTTGCAAGTGAGGCAGTGCAGCATTTCTTCTCCGTTCAGGTCGGCGATGCACATTTTCCGGATGGGGCACCTCAGATCCACGCAGGCTTACGATGACTTTGACACCCACGGACAATGCGTGTGAAATCCAAGTGCACAGCATTAGAAAACTGAGGTGTGTTGGGTTTGCGTCGTTATCAGCAGCCGCAAGTAGGTGTTGCGTTGTGTCTCCAGCCGCGATGCATCTATCTCCCAGCTGCAATGCATGTGGAGTGTCAAATTCAGCCGCGAAGCAGGTGGCGCGCCATTTATCAGCCGCGTTGCAGATGGTGCATCGAACATATCCCCACACACTGTTCTGAGAATGGATTTCAGCTCCTGTTCTGCCAACTCCACCTTTCAAGGGCCTACGGACTGGATAGGGCACCACTTGTCAGGGCAGGAGTCTCAGCAGAGAGTTCAGGTGCTGGCAGAGGAAGTCTTTGATGGCCCTGACACTTCAAAACAGGAGGCAACCTCAGTTCAAGCCCTTGGAGACTCTTCTTCAAGCAGTAATGCACAACAAAGTCCAGTCTTTGTCTACTTTCACAGGCAATTCCCTCTGTGCCTGCGCAGATTTGTTCTTCCTGCACCAATGCAGGCATCGTTGCACCATGATGAAGGAGTACCTGCGTTGAGGGGATAGATTGTTTATGTGCAGGGAGGTGTCCCTTCCTGCACATGTACAAGCAATTATGGCAAGGTGGCATTTCAATGTGTGCTACAGGATGCAGCACACATGAGAAGGGCAATGACACTAGAGGAAGGAATGCATTTCGCCTCCCCCTTCAGCCGTTTGTGAGATTCCACATAGCTACCCCCTGCAAATTACCCGGCATTTGTGGCAGTTCTTGATAGCCTGTGCTGTCCTGTGATTCCAGTGACCAGCTTCTCCGGAAGGACCACTGCAACCATCTCGTCCAGCTCCTCGAGGTCCCCCTGTGGTTCGGGACTTCCACCTACAGTCTGCAGTGCTGCCTTTCGGTTCGTAGTCAGTGTCTTCTTAGTTCTGAGCTTCCAATCGTGCCAGTGCTTCTTGCAATCGGTGACAGTCCTCCTCACCTCTGCCACCTGTTGTCTACTATTGCCTGCCATATGGCTTCTCTCCTATCTATTGGCAATATGGAGGTGACAAAGAGCTGGTGTTGATGCTCTGTCACCTCTCTGACCAAAATGTCATGCTCCTCCTCACTAAAGCGACACTTTTGCTTCCTCTTCTCCTTCTCCTGAGACTTTGCTGGACCCTCCTGTCTGGTACTTGGCTGGGGTATTTCCTGGCCTGCATTCTCCATCTTGTCTTCCCAAAATGTTAACTTCTTTCTCGTGTATTTTTTTTAATGCTAATGCGGTTAAAAATGGCGCTAACCTGTTTGGTGTCAAAAAACATGGCGCAAAACGGTCTAGCGCCACTTTTGCAGCATTAGCGTCATGTTTTTCTTATGGCATGTCGCAATGGTTATCATAATTTTTTTGGAGCTAACCATTCCTTAGCGCCATCGTGCGCAATTTTTTTAATATGGCGCACTGATGGTACTAGGGAATGACGGTAGCTCACATAAAAAATATTGTTGCACCACTGCGCTAGCACAGTTGCACATCATTTTTCACACATCTGGGCCTAAATGTTTATGCTGGAGTCCAGGGGATGGACTCCAGAGTGAGATCGACCAAGGGAGGTTTGCGTGGTGGTTGGATTACCATATAGTAATGAAAATTACTATAGGTTACAAAACCCATAAAAATTCACTGAAAAAAAACAAAGGTTACAGGGACGTTATAGTTAAGAAATAGAATGTTTAGAAAACATAGAAATTCATTTAAAGAAACAAAGGTTACAGGGATATCTCAAGTAACTATCACTCATGCACTAAGGAAACTTTAACTCACGCCCTTGCCATGCACTGCTAATTAACCCACAAATTACGAAACTCATGACATCTTTGATAACATCATTGATAATATCATGTAATATTTGCAGTAACATTTTTGTCAAAAAAACTGTGCATGGCGGGGGCACGAGTTAGAGTTACCTTAGGGCACGAGTTATGGTTACTTCAGATAACTATAGCTATAACTGGTAAATTTCTATGGTTTGATACGTTTAAAATGTGAGCCTAACTATAACGTCCCTGTAACCTTTGTTTTTTAAAGTGAATATATATATATATATATATATATATATATATATATATATATATATATATATATATATACATATAGCCTTATTAGGCCCTGGGGACCCCATCCCCTAGGGCCCTTTTATTTTTACAAAGGGGAGAGGGGCCATCTCCCTGAGCCGTTTTGGCCTTGGGGACCCCATCCCTATATAAAGGTGGGTGCCTACCCATAGGACCCACCATTCACAAGGTTGGGGGTTGCGGGGGAAGCCCAAGGGCCCCAGCCAGCTCCCTGCATGTTGCAAGAGCTGACATTGCTCCCGCCTGGATGGAACACATATTTATGCTGCTCCCTCTGGCTGGAGCAATCTCTTGATATATTTCCCTGCCCGCCTCAGTGCGGACAGGGAAACAGATCAAACCTCTGCTCCCAGCCAGAGGGAGCATTTTCAAAGCTCCCACCGGCTGGGAGCAGACTCATTTTTTCTCCCAATTTTTTGTACTTAAGATGCATTGCATGGCTTATTTCTAACCACATCTCTGCTTAGCATAGTGCCAATGTTAAACTGAGCCTAGGCCACTCATTTGCCACTAATCTTAATTTTACTATGTATTTATTTGACATATTTTATATACCTTTATGCTTGTTTGCTTACTTTCATGGTTTTTTGACCAAAATAAAATTTTAATGATGAAAACATATATAAAAATATATACATATATGTGTATATATAGATATACATATGTATATGTATATATATATATATATATATATATATATTTATATATATATATATATATATATATACATATATATATATATATATATATATTTATATATATATATATATGTATATATATTTTTTTTTCATTAATACTTTATTTTGGTTAAAAAATAACCAAAGGTTACAGGGATGTTATAGTTAAGCTGATGTTTTATTCATACAAAACCATAGACATTCAGCAGTTATAGGTATACTTATTGTTATACTTATGTTAACAAACTATCACTCCTCTAAAGTTACTTTCTGACACAAGTTATAGCTTTTTCAGATAAGAATGACTATAAGTAAAACTATAACTGCTGAATTTCTATGGCTTTCTATGGATAAGACGTCAGCGTAATTATTACATACCTGTAACCATTGTATTTTTAAGTGAATTTCTAAGTTGCTTTTTACAGGTATGTAAATATAACCAGCCCTGCGCATGGCCTTTATCCTATGGCCAGGCTCTACAGCCAGCCCTCCCGCATGCAGCTTTGGCAGTCCGCAGCATGGGCTTGGATGCAGCGGGTGTGTTATTTTCTTTTCACAATTTTTTTTCTGAAGCTGAGGATCCACCCACAAATTCACACAGGGAGCCATGCTGCAGCCCACGACTGATTTGTGGATCAATTGGGCAAATGTTTTACCCATGAGGGCTCCATAAGGGACCCATCTATGTGTTCTATTGGGTCAGGATACCAGTATCCTGACACCCTATGGGCCATATTTATACGTTTTGACGCAAAACTGCGCCAACGCAGTTTTGCGCCCAAAAATTTAGCGCCGGCTAACGCCATTCTGAAGCGCCATGCGGGCGCCGTATTTATTGAATGACGTTAGCCGGCGTTAGCCGCCGGCGCTGTCTGGTGTGCGTTAAAAAAAACAATGTACACCAGGCAGCGCCGGCGTAGGGGAAGATGGAGCTTGGGCGTCAAGAAAATGGGGCAAGTCAGGTTGAGGCAATTTTTGCGCCTCAACCCGATTTGCGCCATTTTTTTTCTCACTCCCAACCCCCATAGAAATGACTCCTGTCTTAGCAAAGACAGGAGTCATGCCCCCTTGCCCAATGGCCATGCCCAGGGGACTTTTTAGCGTGGACACCTACTTTGCGTTAATTATATGCAAGGTAGGCGTTCCCGTCTAAAAAATCGACTCCGAGGCATGTGCGTCGGATTTATACTCCCGGGCAAAATTCACGCCCGGGAGTGGGCGGGTCAAAAAAAATGACGTACGGCCGCTTTTTAGCGCCTGCAAAAGGCAGGCGTTAAGGGACCTGTGGGCTCTGAAGGAGCCCAGAGGTGCCCTCCCATGCCCCCAGGGACACCCCCTGTCACCCTTGCCCACCCCAGGAGGACACCCAAGGCTGGAGGGACCCATCCCAGGGACATTAAGGTAAGTTCAGGTAAGTGTTTTTTTTTTTTTTTTGTGGCCTGATTTGTGCCCCCCTACATGCCACTATGCCCAATGACCATGCCCAGGGGACAGAAGTCCCCTGGGCATGGCCATTGGGCAAGGGGGCATGACTCCTGTCTTTGCTAAGACAGGAGTCATTTCTATGGGGGTTGGGAGTGAAAAAAAATGGCGCAAATCGGGTTGAGGCGAAAAAATTGCCTCAACCTGACTTGCCCCATTTCTTGACGCCCAAGCCCCATATCCCCCTACGCCGGCGCTGCCTGGTGTACGTTGTTTTTTTTAACGCACCCCAGACGGCGCCGGCGGCTAACGCCGGCTAACGTCATTCAATAAATACGGCGCCCGCATGGTGCTTCAGAATGGCGTTAGCCGGCGCTAATTTTTTGGATGCAAAACTGCGTTAGCGCAGTTTTGCGTCAAAAAGTATAAATATGGGCCTTAGAGTTTAGAAGACAAAGCGTTTTTTTGTTTTGCTAATGACTTTGGCGCTGTTTGACAAATCTTCATGAAATACTCAAAACTAGTGTGCCACTCACTTAAGGCGATGTGTGGAAAGTTTTGGGGTTATTTGTGAAGCCGCGGCTGAGAAAAAGGAGTGATCCCAAAACACTTTTTCCTCATGCAGCATGCAATGTCCATGGGGATTTTGCAATTTTTAGACTTGAATACAGCTGAACCGCTAAACGGAAATACTCAAAATTTGGGAGAAACCTAGATCTTGGGCCAGAGAGAATTTTGTAATTTGGTGTAAATCAGTTCAGTATTTTTCAAGTTATTAAAGGAAAAAATGTAGATAGGGGTATCCTGACACCACAGGAAACATGGAAGGAACCCCTTATGAGGAAAGAAATTTACCAATTTTTTTTTTTCACTGATCCACAGATCTGCAGATCTACTGCGACGCTCAGCCTGACCCCCAATGTAAAATTATGAAGGAGTTTGTGGATCTGTAGGTCAATGGAAAAATAACATGCACCGCTCACATAGAAATCCCCTGCCACTCACGGCCAAAGACCATGAGCAGTGGTGGTTGTATTAGTGTATGGTGTTAGAAACTGGGTCTCTAATTGGCAGTGGTATGCACCTTTGTCCAAGTAGGGACCACAATCTTACTGAGGGTAAGTGACTACACAACCTAAATTATCCTTTGCTCACCCTCTGGTAGCTTGGCACAGAGCAGACAGGCTTGACTTAGAAGTCAATGTGTAAAGTATTTGTGCAGTAACACATACAGTAACACAGTGAAAAAAACACAAAAGGTACTCAGCACCAGTTTAGGAAAATGGATAATATTTATCTGAATAAAATAAGACTGAAACCGTAAAAATCCAATATGCACAAGTCAAGATATTACTTTTTAGAGGTTTAAATGAGTCTCAGTAAGAATCAGTGGTTATATATTTGTAACACACAGTACCTGGGATGGGTTAAAAATAACAACACATGGGAGACTGCAGAGGAGGAGATGCGTTGAAAAATAAACGCTGCATAGTTTCTTTCCACGCTGCAAGGTGATGCACAAGGAGCACAGCCTTGGTTCCTGACTGCAATGCAGGGATATTCTGATGCCCAGGGATGATGAGTTGAAAATCCTTGTCACACTGGTGAGAAGGAGCAGGTATTGTGATAATCCGGTATGCGATGCGGTTATTTTTTAGTGAGGCAGGCGCTATGTCGATTTCTGCAGGCATTCTATTGATTTTCCAATGCACAGGGACTTTCTTCTCTTTGGTGAAGTCTTTGTGGTCCAGAAACTTCAGAACAGGAGGCAAGCTCAATCCAAGCCCTTTGAGACCACTTGTGGGGAAGGCAAGGTCCTTCCAGCAGAGTGAGGGGCCAGCAGGCAGCAGGGCAACAAGCAGGGAAGCAGTCCTTCCAGCAAAGCAGTCCAGATGAGTCCTTTGGGCAGCCAGGCAGTCGCATCTGACTGAGTCCAGTTGCAGATCCAGAAGTGTCTGATTTGTTGGAGTCAGAGACCCAGTATATATACCCAAAGGTGCCTTTGAAGAGAGGGAAACTTCAAAGAGTGGTTTTGCAGTGCTCAAGCTCCCCTTTCAAACCAGTCATGTCTGCCGGAAGCCTTGTAGGGGGTTATCAGTCCTTTCTTTGAGGGCAGGCCACTAGCCTTTGAAGTGTAAGTGAGAGCCCCTCCACCCTTCCTGCCAAGGGAAACCCATGTGTATACAGATGCACCTGAGTGTCCTGTCTTTATGGTTGTCTGGGTGGAATGCACAAGGGGAGCTGTCAACCAGCACAGACCAGACATGGATTGGAGACATTCTGTAAGGCACTGATGGCAGTAAGTGCAGGGAAATGCCTACTTTCTAAAAGTGTAATTTCTGAAATGGTAATGTAAAATACAACTTCACCAGTAAGTAGGATTTCTTACTACCATTCTAACTACACCAAATATGACAAATCTACTCAAATCAGCATTTACCACTTAAATGTATATAAGGGAATTTCCATTGTTGGTCTATGAGAGGAGCAGACTTCACAGTAGTGAAAAACGACTTTGGGAGTTTTTCACTACCAGGGCATTTAAAACTTTTAAGTATATGTCCTGCCTTGTACCTACATAGCACCCTGCCCTATGGGTTACCTGGGGCCTACATTAGAGGTGACACAAATAAGAGAAGGGGAATTGTTAAGGTTTGGCAAGTAGTTTTAAATGCCAAGCCAAAGTGTAGTAAAACTGCACACACAGGCCTGAGACATGGTTAAGGGGCTAGTTTTGTAGGTGGCACAATCAGTGCTTCAGGCCCATTAGTAGCATTTAAGTTACAGGCCCTGGGCACATCTAGTGCATTCTACTAGGGACGTATAGGTAAATCAAATATGCCAGTTGGGTATGAGCCAATGTTACCATGTTTAGGAGAGAGAGCACAAGCACTTTTGCACTGGTCAGCAGTGGAAAAAAGCATAAAGTCCTAATACCAGCAAAAATGAGATCATAAAAATGGAGGGAGGCAGGCAAAACGTTGGGGGAAGACCACACTAAGGCTGTCAGGTCTAACGTGAATGCTATTTATATATTACTTTACGTAAAAAAAGGAAACCGGAACTCATGCCATTAAGTAGCCATAGGCCGGGGGGGCAAAGCCTAACCAGGCAGCAGGATGACCGCTCAATAGAGGGCTTTGCTGGCCGAGTTCACAATCCTCAAATTATCCACTTACAACGGGCTCCTAAACAACACACACCATCGCAGCTGTCTTTGGAGGAGGCCAGTGAGGCCGCCCATTTGTTTCATGAATCCTGCCTTTGCCTAATTACGTGCATCACCGCAGACCATCTCAGGGCCTAGTGTGGCCTGGAGGTTTGGGCTCCGTGGTGGCCCGTGAGGATTGACCTGGATAGAGCATCTTCTTGCCGGTCGTAGGAGAAGAGTGCCACAGTTGAAGGGCCACAGGTCTCCCTCCATCCTCCATTCTGCTTCCCAAATCTGTGCCCCAGGCCACCCTGACCAGAGTTGCTTGGCGAATGCCTGTCTGGCCTTGTGTCAATGCCGGGCCGAGTGCTCCCCAGATATACTATCGGACTGCTGGGGCTGCTGGCTGGCACAAGCGCCCTGCAGTAGTCAAGGCGGGGGTGGACCTGTGATCATTGCCTCCCCGCTTTGGGGACCCCAGAGGGCTAGCAAAGTGGCCCTGCCCCCACCCTACAAGTTTCAAGACCTGGATTATCTTACTGGCGGTGAGTGTGCGGCACCAGCTCTCTCCTATCCTCAGGGCCTGGTGCAATGTTGATTTCAACTCTGACTACCTCGGCGCTTCAGGCCGTCCTGTGGGCCCTAAGCTAAGCATACTGATCCCAGGGGGGCACCTGACTCTCTGCGCTCAGTGATACACCGGGACCCACATTGCCAAGGGGGTGGGGCTGTCCACGACTGCATGACTGTACTCCTGCGAGACACTAATTGAGATTCTGCAGACGCATCTGCTCCACCTGTCCCGGGCGATGTGCCTGGGACCTCAGGCCTGTTCTTGCCCCCTGTGGGAGGCGACGTTTCGGGGAGTGGCGGGGCTCGAGACGTCACCATGGGCAAGCACGATGCACACCAACATAAGCTCACTTTTGGGAGCAAGCCCATATTCGCCAAACTGACCAGGAAAACTCACCAGAGGACTCTTCTACCTGCCCAGAGGGTGGCACGCAGCCAGACACCAACCGAAGGTGCCTCCTGGTTGAGGTGAAGACCAGTCTCAAAATTATAGACATGAAGTTGGACATTCTCACTGCTCGCCTAGACCAAATAAAATAACAAGTAGATAAACATGCATCCACGCTGGACCACTTGGAGAATCAGGTCTCTGATGCAGACAGTGCCCAGGTTGACTCCCAGGAACGCATTTTTGTGCATTGACAAGATTCTTGATCTCATCAAAGCTAAAAAGAAGATTTGGAAGCGAGGTCGGAGAGCAACAACCTCAGAATCACTGGAATCCCACAATCCACCGCCATCAACAAAATGGAAGACTTTCTTGATTCCCTGCTCCGCAACCTCTTTGTAAACGTTCTTTCTCCTGTTTTCATAGTTGAGCAGGCACAGGGTTCGCTAGATCCGCGACCCCTAGCCTGGCACTCCTGCACGTCCTATAGTCACACAACTATTAAACTACAGAGAAAGAGACACTATATTGCAGCTTGCCCATGAGCGCCGGACCATCAATCACCAAGGGCGTATTATATTGTTCTATCATGATTTCACCAGTCCATACAGGCAACCAAAAAACTTGTTTAAAAAGCAGATATCCCATATACCCTCCTGTACCCAGCTAAACTGTGCATCCCACGTGAGGGGAAACCTCACTTGTTTACTGATGCCAAATATCACTTTCTCAAATTCACCAAGCACATCACCTTGCCTGGGCTTGCCGCAGGGCCATGACGAAAATACTCTCAGTGACAATGATTGATAGATGGTCCCCACCTGGCTTGCCTGGGCCTACACCCGGGCCCTGATGAGACTGGAGGAAGGGCAATGGTCCATGATTTTCTTTACCACAGACTGTGGCTGATGTTGGGCTCCTCCGCATGGCGGCCTTGTTTTGAAGTTAAACATCAGTCCTGACGAGCCTGGTGTTCAATACCCATTTCGCCATCCTTCCAGACCTTGGCTGGGTCATTCTTCTGACTCTCCAGGGATGCTTCCCAGACTTGTTCTAGTATTTCCAATGGGTTGTTGGGGTGGGTTACTCAACCTCATTATTAGGTTGGAGTAGGTTGTGGGTGGGATTGTGTTGCTGCTGTTTGTTGTATTTTTTTCCCTCAAAGGTCCCTGAACTTGTCACTCACTTTATTCTTGCCCTGCCGCACATGAGTCAGACCAGGGCATTCCGCTGCACTCCTCCTGCACCCCTTCTTCATGTTGACATGACCACTACTACGCCCCTCACTTAGAATATCCATGGGCTCAATGACCATAGAAAGGCAAATTTAGGCCCATATTTATACTTTTTTACCCAAATCCAGCGCAAGCAGAGTATAAATGTGGGCCATAGTGCACGCATACCTCACAAGAGGCCCTCATTACAACCTCAGCGGTCTTTTCAAAAGACTGCAGAGGCTGCGGGAGCCAGTATACCGCCAGTGCTGGCGGTATTTCTGTCTCCCTATTACGACTTTTCCGCTGGGCCATCGGATGGTAACAGTGCTACTGTCCGCTAGCCCAGCGGAAAAGTCACATCAACATTGCTGCTGGCACGTAATTGAGACTGTGGCAATGCTGATGTGCAGCAGGTGCAGTAGCACCCGTCGCGCATTTCACTGCCCAAAATTCAGGCAGTGAGATGCGCAACGGGGCTATGCCTGGGGGCCCCTGCACTTCCCATGCCAAGTGCATGGGCAGTGCAGGGGCCCCCAGGGGCATCCCCCTTACCTCCAGCCTTTCCATGGCGGTCTCTACCGCCGTGGCCAGGCCAGAGGTTGGGGACTCATAATCCCTAGGGCAGCAGTGCTTGCACCGCTGCCCTGGGGATTATGACCGCCAGGCGGAAGCCTGGTGGTATAATGGAGGGGCTGGCGGTATGGCTGTGGCTATTGCGCCACAGTCATAATAGCTGGCGAAACACTGCCAGCCTGTTGGCGGTGTTACCGCCAGCTTACCGCCGACCGCCAGGGTCATAATGAGGCCCACAATGTAGACATCTGCTTCCTTCAAGAGCTAAATCTAATGCATCCCTCTGCCCCCTGGGTTACATGCACAATGGTGTGGGCAGTCCCACACTTCCCTCTGCTCCACTTATGCCCGGGTGTGGCTATACTGATGTGACAAGGCCGACCTCTATGTCCTGCTCGATGGTTATCGCCATAGGCAACCTGTCATTCTGCCCGCTGTTTGTAGCCCTAACTCCGATGACCCTGAGTTCTTCTCAGAGATATGGAGACTAATAACTAGCCTTGGCCCAGGTGCAATACTGTGGGGAGGTGACTTTAATGTGACATTAGATGATCAGCTGGACAGATTGGGGTTATCTAGATACCCACATCCGAATGCAGCGCTGGCACTCAACACCATCATTCTAGACAATTACTTGCAAGATATCTGGCAACACACACATACCACACATACAGAGGACACCATACAGCTTTCTACAATGCATGGTCTAGGATAGACTACTGCCTGCTTTCCCAGAATGTTCAAACCTGGCAACTAGGGTAACACACCTTCCTCACACCCTCTCTTATCATGGCCCTGCTGTTGGAGATACTGGTTCCTCACTCGACCCCTTGCACCTTCACTTGGTGACTTCTTCCTCAGGCAGTGCGAGGCACAGCATTCTGCAAGGAGGTCCGCAAGGAGATTTTGGAGTAATTTGTACAAGGGCTCCATAAGTTTCCCATCCATGCTTAAGGAAGCCTTCAAAAAAGTCATCCATGGCATATAGGCTTTGCAAATCAATCAGGGGTCCTGAAGGCTATACGGAGGAGACTTGTTCAGTTGTACACAGATTTTCAAGCCCTCAAATTAGAATATCTTCACTCTAAAAGAGTGGCCACATTGGCCCAAATTCAGGATAAACTTTCAGAGTTCTCTTGGGAAGTTAATTACTTGGATTGTGATGCACAGGCCCCCTGTAAGAAATGGGGTCTTTGGTTGGCAGTCAGATTACCCCCTGTCCAAGCAAGGACCCTCACTCTAGTCAGGGTAAAGGAGACCCATGCTCAGTTAACCCTCATTCACCCCCTTGGTAGCTTGGCACGAGCAGGCAGTCTTGACTTCAGAAGCAATGTGTAAAGTATTTGTACCAACACACACAGTAATGAAGCACTACAAAACGACACAACACAGGTTTAGAAAAATAGGTAATATTTATCTACTCAAAACAAGACCAAAACAACAAAAATCCAACATACACAAGTCAAGATATGAATTTTCAAAAGAATAAGGGCCTTATTTATACTTTTTGGTGCAAAACTGCACTAACGCAGTTTTGCACCAAAACGTTTTGCACCGGCTTGCGCCATTTTTTAGCACCAGCTGGGCACCATATTTATGGAATGGTGCAAGCCGATGCAAAGGGTAGGCCAGCGTAAAAAAAAAAAGGACGTTAGGCAGGTTAGAGTCAAAATAAATGACTCTAACCAGATTAGCATCATTTTTTGATGCTAAGGGGCATATTTATACTCTGTTTGCACTGAATTAGCGTCACTTTGTTTTACTCTAATTCGGTGCAAAACTAACTCCATATTTATACTTTGGTGTTAGACCTGTTTAGTGCCAAATTTATGGAGTTAAAGTAATTTTTTGGAAGTGGAAACCTACCTTACCTTAATGAGATGCAAGGTAGGCGTTCCTGTGCAAAAAATGACTCTATTGCCTTAACTCCATATTTATACTCCCATGCAAAAATGGTGCAAGGGAGGGAGGAGGGGTCAAAAAATGGGGCAAAGCTTGCTTTGCCCCATTTTTTAAAGCCTGGGTCAGGGCAGGTGTTAGGGGACCTGTGGGCCTATTTCCATGGTGGGACACCATGGAATAAGCCCACAGGTGCCCTCCCCAGTCCCCAGGGGCACCCGCACCCACACCAGAGGGACTGTGGAGGATGGGGGACCCCATCCCAGGTAAGTACAGGTAAGATTGCATTTTATTTTTGAAAGCGCCATATGGGGCCCTGAAATGGGCCCCATATATGGCACAGGGTGCAATGGCCAAGCCCAGGGGGCCCTTGTCCTCTGTGCTGGCCATTGGGGTGGTGGGCGTGACTCCTGCCTTTTCTAAAGCAGGAGTCATGTGGCATGGTAGGTTTAGCACCATAAAATGAAGCTAATCTGGTTAGAGTCATTTTTTTTTACTCTAACCTGCCTAAAGTCATTTTTTGGTGCTAAACCCTCTTCTTCTTTACTGCCAGCCCCACACAACTAAAGTATTTTTTTTTTTACTCTAGCCTACCCTTTACCCCTGCTTGCACCATTCCATAAATATGGTGCCCGGCTGGTGCACTGAAAAGGTGCAAGCCGGTGCTAAACTTTTTGGTGCAAAACTGAGTTAGTGCAGTTTTGCAGCAAAAAGTATAAATAAGGGCCAATATTTTGTAAGTTTGCGCCACTTTTGCATCAAAAAATGAAGTTAATGCGGCGCAAAAAAGTATAAATCAGGGCCTTGGTGCTAGACGGGTCTAGCACCAAAGTATAAATATGGAGTTAGTTTTGCACCGAATTAGAGTAAAAAATATGACACTAATTCGGTGCAAACAGAGTATAAATATGCAGCAGAGTATAAATATGCCCCTAAATATGGCGTTAAGGCCATAGAGTCATTTTTTGCACGGGAACACCTACCTTGCATCTCATTAAGGCAAGGTAGGTCTCCACTTCCAGAAAATGACTTTAACTCCATAAATTTGGCGCTAGACCAGTCTAGCACCAAAGTATACATATGGAGTTAGTTTTGCACCGAATTACAGTTTACACAAATTACGCTAATTCGGTGCAAACAGAGTATAAATATGCCCCTAAGAGTCTTAGGGGCATATTTATACTCTGTTTGCGCCGAATGTGGGTCAAAAATTTTAACGCACAATCGGCGCAAACCCTGCCCCATATTTATACTTTGACGCCCGACCCCGCGGGCGTCAAAATTCCACCATGTGCGTCATTTTTTGGAAGGGGGAACCAGCCTTGCGTTAATTATATGCAAGGTAGGCGTTCCCTTCCAAAAAATGACTTTAAGGCCTGTGCCCCTTATTTATACTCTGGCGTCATTTTGACGCACAGGAGGGGGTGGGCCTTAAAAAACAGCGCACAGCCTGATGTGCGCCGTTTTTTAACGCCTGGGTCAGGGCAGGCGTTAAGGGACCTGTGGGCTCGGAAGGAGCCCAGAAGTGCCCTCCCCTGCCCCCAGGGACACCCCCTGCCACCCTTGCCCACCCCAGGAGGACACCCAAGGATGGAGGGACCCATCCCAGGGAATAAAGGTAAGTTTGGGTAAGTGTTTTTTTCCGATTTTTTTTGTGGCATAGGGGGGCCTGATTTGGGCCCCCCTACATGCCACTATGCCCAATGACCATGCCCAGGGGACATAAGTCCCCTGGGCATGGCCATTGGGCAAGGGGGCATGACTCCTGTCTTTGCTAAGACAGGAGTCATGTCAATGGAGGTTGGGCGTCAAAACAAATGGCGCAAATCCGGTTTGAGGCCTGAATTTTGCCTCAGACCTGACTTGCACCATTTTTTGACGCACAACCCCCATTTTCCCATACGCCGGCGCTGCCTGGTGTGAGTCATTTTTTTTAACGCACACCAGTCCGCAGTCCCGGCTAACGTCATTCCATTAATAAGGCGCCCACATGGCGCGTTGGAATGGCATTAGCCGGCGGTAAAATTTTTGACGCACAACTGCGTTGGTGGCAGTTGTGCATCAAAAAGTATAAATATGGGCCTTAAACCTTACAAAACAGTGAGAATGCTGTTGTTACACAAAGTACCTGGTTAGAGTAAAAAAATAAAGCCGCACGGGTGAGCGTGCGTCAGAAAAGTCAGCGATGCGTCGATTCCTTTCCTTGCGGTCGGTTCGGTGATGCATCGTTTTTCTCCCTCGCAAGAGAGCGATGCATCGATTTCCAGATGGGGCACGTCAGATCCGCACAGAGTTGGGTTGACTTGAACGCACAGGGACAATGCGTGGAAAATCCAGTTGCACGGTATTAGAAAACCACGCTGCATGGGGTTTGCGTCATCAGCCTCCATAAGCAGGTATCTTTCTTCCAGCCGCGTTGCATCGATCTCCCAACCGCGATGCAGGTGGAGCGTTGATTTCAGCCGCAAAGCCGGCGGTGCGTCGTTTATTAGTCTTGTTGCGGAAGGTGTGACGTAAATTACTCCTCACAACGTTCTGTGCATGGATTTTCAGTTCTTGTCTGCCAGCTTCACCTTTCAATGGCCCAGGAACTAGATAGGGCACCACTTGGCAGGGCAGGAGTCTCAGCAGAGAGTCCAAGTGCTAGCAGACAAAGTCTTTGAAGGCCCTGAGACTTCAACAACAGAGGAAAGCTCAGTTCACGCCTTTGGAGATTCTTCACAAGCAAGAATGCACAACAAAGTCCAGTCTTTGTCCCTTTCACAGGCAGAAGCAGCAACTGAATGATAGCCCAACAAAGCACAGTCACAGGCGGGGGCAGCACTTCTCCTCAGCTCTTCAGCTCTTCTCCTTGGCAGAGGTTCCTCTTGATTCCAGAAGTGATCTAATTTTCAGAGGTTTTGAGTTCACTACTTATACCCCATTGTGCCTTTGAAGTAGGAAAACTTCAAAGGAAAGTCTCTCTTGTTGTAAGATGGGCTTTAACCACGACCCTTTACCTGCCTTAAAAGGCACCAAGGACAAAGATAGACACGGTAGGATGTCTGCGCTGGGCATGGGATAGCATCTGGTGGTGCTGGACTCTCCTGACTTTACGTATGCACCCTCCATCCCAATCGGACATAACTCCTAGCTGCTTACTCTGTTGGACACCGGCGCCAGAGCAAGGGTCTGCAGGCATGACCTTATGACATTCTCTGACTTATACCCAGAGGACCATTTTATACTGTCGTTCAAGGCCTCCGTGACCTCACGCCCCCCTTCACTCAAGAACATACTCTATCATCAACTCACGGCTTATTGCCGTGCATTGCATGACACCTTGCCTACCCCCACCAACGCTTCAGGTTCTTGAACTCATACTTACCAACCCCTCGCCATGTAAACTTGTCACCCACTTGTATAATATCATACAGTCCTCCGCACTGATTACAACACCAGTGGCCTGCACAACTTGGGAAATTAACACAAACACCCCTTTCACGGACACCCAATGGTCTTTTGCTGTGGCAAGACAGAAATCCTCTCACCCAACTACAAATTAAGATTAATACATTCCAAGTTCCCGCATCGCCAACACTGCACTCCGCAACAGCTTTTTAAAATGGGGTTCATGATGGAGGCCCGTTGCGTGAGGTGCAACTCGCCACAGGCCACCTTCCTATATCTCAGTTGGGAGTGTGCCAGGGTGGCACGGTTCTGGAAGGGGGTATTCTTCACCATACATACAATTACAGGCCACGCCTTGTCACTTACTCCCCTTGTGGGCCTCTTGGGTTATATCAAGGACACACCGGGCCCCCCACTGCTGACTCACTGTAATGCAGCTTCTTCTGGCCAAACGCAGAGTAGCCATACATTGGGACTGACAACCTACTCCCACTGTCGTTGCTTGGCTGCGAGTTGTAACATACTGCCAGGAGCAACTAGCCACATTTTGGTAACAGATGCTGATACTCTCCCGCCCTAAAGATATTTGGGAGCCTTTCTTATCCTTTCTACGCCAAAGGGACTCCTCCATATCCTATCTGGATAGGGCTGAGCTGGGAGGCAACCATTTGCCGCTAGACCTCCATCACTCTCTTCACTTACTACAAAAGGATCACCAGATGCTTAGGTCTTATGTTTCCTGTTACGTGCACCTAGAACTCTGTAATCATTGACCACTCCACAGAATGCCTCATGTTTTTTTTATCATATTGGGGTTGTGCACACTTTGCTGGATTAATTACTCTGGGTGAAGTGTGGATGGGATATGTCCTATTAACATAATTATACCCTGTGCTGATGTGAAACTGTATATTCCCCTACTTTTTTCCTGCCTTATCCCTTCCCCCACACTTCTCTGCTTCCCCCCTTACTCCCCGATTCCCCTCCCCTCCCACTTGACTGCAGTTATACTTTTTTTTCCTTGTGCCTTAAATGCCAATAAACATGAGTTTCACAACAAGTAACTTTAGGAAACGACTTATAGTTTCTTAACATAAGTATAACTATAACTATAACTGCTAAATTTCTATGGTTTGTATGGGTGAAACATGAACCCAACTATACCGACCCTGTAACCTTTGTTGAATACAATTTAAATGACATTCCAGTGTTATTGTAATATAACACAGACTTGATGAAAATGGTCACACATAATATACACATTTCAAATGAAAGTGTTGTTAGATGTGGCAAATAAGAAAATGTTTTACTAAAGGCCTTGAACTGCTAAGATAACTCATAGATCTGTGGATATCCTGCAGGCTTAAGGTTCAAACTCGACGGTGCCGGCTCGAGGTTTTTTGTTTCCAAGGTTGATAAGAGATCGAATGAAGTACATAATAGCTATTAACTTCATCGCAATGTTTCACTTTATCACCCTGTGGAGAATGAAAGTGTGCCTCAGCAGCATCGGGATAAAAATAAAGCAATCCTCCAGCTTAACAGACAGACCCACACTTCAGCCAGCTGGGGCACGTCTCCTGGTAGAAGAATAAATGCGTTGAGACGCGTTTCTTATGTATGGGGTTCAGCAACAGAGGATGGGCCCCCTCACGGTGAGAGGGGATGTCAAGAGGGAAGCCATGACAGGTTGCAAATTGTTTATCGCAGTCTCTCTTTTCTGCTGGCTCGGAATGAGTTAGCGGATTACCTTCGGGGACTTCTTTGTTTACATGATGCATGACAAAGGCTCATCAGCTAGACACAAAACCTGATTCATGTGCTGGAAACTTCCCTGGAGTCCCGCCGAGGGCTGCGCGGGTTTCATTATCAACACGCATTGTTTGCTCTCCTGCTCGTCAAATTGCTCCTGACAATTCACCTATCGAGTCAACATGTACACATGCTTTCAGCTAACCCTGACGCAGCTGCAGAAAACAAACAGCTCTGACTAGCAGTGTCTTCTCTGTACTCTGTACTTGAAATGGCGCCTCATCGCGCTGGTAACCTCATTAGATAAGGTACAGTCCAAAGGATATACAAATCCCGGAGGGGATGGGTGGGTGAGCTGTTTTCTGGAGGGGGATATATGGGGAGTGGGGTGATATTCAGGTTTCTTAGCCAATAGAATATGGGATAAAATGCGCGGATATCAGCATTCAATCAACTTTTAGATAAGAGGCCTTATGTGTTTGAAAAGATCAGTATAAAAGGAATATTTTGTATTTTGTCATCAGTACCAACCAGATTCGAAAGCTGCACCTGCCGTCCAGTGTCACTCTTAAAGGAAAAGCAATAGCCATTGGCAATGCCTATTGTTCCGGTTTTTGAACAGTGAAAATCTTTGGTAAGGTATAATTCAGTGCACTTTTTATACCTTCTGACTGTGATGTAGTTGTCACACTGCACTACTGGGGCCGTATTGCGCGTAGGGCTCATTTTCCTTGTATGCTCCCGGTGCAACTTTTAAAAGCTGTGCCCTGCGCAAACAAGGAGGATGCGCCATATTAGACTGAATGCGCTGCCCCCAGTGCAGCCGCAAACTAACGCTGCCCTGGGAGCAGTGCATTCAAGTGAAAAATGGAGTAGCTGCTTTAAGCTGCTCCGTGTTTCACTGTGCAGGTGGCAACCCGTCTGCACTTTTAAGGGGTATTAGAGATCACCTTGCCGGAGGGTGCAGTGAGTGACTGCACCTGCCTGCATGGGGATGTCCAGGGATCCATAGGACCCCCTTCGCCTCTTCCAGTGTGCTGCTATCTGGGGTACCTTTTAGGAGACGCACTGTCACTGTGCCTTCTGACAGCTTCTTTGCCTCTGCACCCGCTTCTATAATATGGTGTGGGTACAGAGGCAAAGGGAGTCTCTCATTTGCATGGGGCCACACCCCCATGCAAATGAGGGAACACTCTCTGGTAGCGCTGGTGCTATATGTGCACCAGTGCTATCGGTATTACAGAAGGGGCTGCACAACCGTCTGTGGCCCCTTCTGTAATACCAAAGTGTCCTGGGAAACGCAAAGTGGGCGCAAACACCTTTTGCGCCCCAGGACACTTTCTTGTAATAAGATGCGAGGTTGTCTAGACTGTTGGCTATTAACTAAAAATGGACTCTGGGAGCTAACATCTGTTGGTGCACTCACTGAGGTCTTCCAGCCTCGGTTCAGGAACCACAAGCACGCCGGTGAGTCACCATCACCATTCTCACCAATAGAGGTCGACTAGATCTTTGGACTTGGCGAAGAGTGTAGTAGTCAGAATCATTCAATCACAAAACAATAACATTATACCATAAACAATTCTGAACACCATGAACAATTTAACACTAAATCAAACTCCAAACTGAATAAGGTTTCAAAGCTTTACTACAATCCCAAAATCAATGTCACATAAACGGTGCAGAAAACTAAGTTATAGACATACATGAAAACCATAGGCTGACCAAAATGTCTGAAAAGATTCAACCTACTAAACATCAATACTGTTAAATCCTCCAAAAGAATAACATAAATTAGCTACAAAACAATATGCACATTACTATCAGATTTCAGAGCAGATGATTGTGACATCGGTAAATCATCAAAGTACAATTTCCAACAATCAATTTCAGAGCTGGGCCATCCTTATCTCTAACACAAATTAGGACTTGCATGTGTGGGAACGGGCTAACACTTGCAGACAAAGGCAAAAGAAAGACAAAATAATTTGGATAATCATCTAAGGTAGCTCACTATAAAAATGTGCTTTTGCAAGTACCTAAACTGAAAAAGAAACAAGAAACCACATTTAGTTATACCTCTCCTCATGGGACAGCAGAGATCAATACTTTGTCAGCAAGAGTAGTCACTTTCTTTCGACGTCTGTGACAGTAGCTTCAGGACAGTGCAGAACGCGAGCTGCATATTGGAGTGAAGTCAGCAGTTCAGAATTAGTTGGGCATATTAATACTGAACAGCATAAACAAAATGTGATAATACATATAAGTCACCGAGGATAGGCCGTACAAAGCCCAGCAGACAGTGTGCAGTGTGTTTAAAACGTTGGACATCTATTTTTAGGTTTGACATGTTCTGGTAGTGAAAAACTCCTAAATTCGTTTTGCACTGCTGCAAGGTCTGCCTCTTTTATAGCATAACCTTGGGTTACCTTATAACATGTAATAAGTGATAGATTTCAATTGGAAGCAGATACACTGGAGGAGTTTGATGTCTGAGAATTGTAATCAAAAGTCCTCTTTAATGGTATAGTCAGATTGTGAAGTCTTCCTTAAAGAGTGGCACAATAAAATGAAGTAAAATATCCAGTTGGGTATTTATTTCAGAAGACAAAACTCCAGCCAGACCAAGCTCTTAGATCCCGCAACTGACAGTCATAGTTTCCCTTGAACATAAACATTCTAATACAGATCAAACCATACAGTTAACAAGGGGAAACAAATATAAAGGAGAATGAACCAAATACATAACAGCAGTATAGATGCAAATACAAAATACTACACACCTCCCTTCCCAGAACATGTGAAAATCCCACTCTTGATCTTGTTCTGAGCCTATTACCACAATTCTATAAAAATTCCAAGTATGGCCATCATCTATTCTAGCTGAACTCTGGAACACCTTAGTCACAGGTTAAGGAATGCTGAAATGTGAAACCCCATGCCCTTTCCTGGCAATTTATTTTTTACGAAATCCCTTACCTTGACAGTTTTTAGTTTCACAGCCTTCTGGGGATCGTAATTTTCCTTCTTACACATCTGTATGTTTTTCCCTTCCTTCAACAACTCATCTCCTTGATTGGAACCATTCCCCACACTGCCATTGTAATCTTTCACCCAAGGTGGTTTTGTGAGAGTGTTGGGATTTTGTTTCTTAGACAGCAAAAACGGGCTCACACCTGTGACTGTGTGAGGAGTGAACCAATACTCCTTCACTCTCTCCTTCATTTCTTGCATCAAACAATGTCCATTAGATTTGGCAATTTGATTACTCTTAGGATGGTAGAGAGAACATTTTTTATGTTTTATCCCTCCATCAGTCAAGAACAGCTCCATTTCTCTGGAAGTCAACTGCAATCCATTATCCGTTAGGATACATTTAGGATTTCCTTCCCTGCCAAGTACCTCTGAAAGAAATTTTATCACTGCAGACATGCTAATCTCCTGTGTCACCCCAATCTCCGGCCATCTAGATAGCATGTCAGTACTCGTTGCCACTCTAAGGTCCTCCTTAAAAGAGTGACACGAAGAAATGAAGAAATATATCCAGTTGAGCATATATTTGAGAAGAAACTCCAGCCACCTCAAGCTCTGAGGTCCTGACAATCATAGTTTCCCATGAATATAAACATTCAAATACAGAACTAAAGGAAGCGCATATCTTGCAAGTAACAAGGGGAAACAAATACAAAGGAGATTGAACCTAATACATACAGTAGTATATAGGCAAATAGATAATACCATTGATTTTTAGTCACAAGTTTGAAAATGCCACTTTGAGAAGTTGGCATTTTCTTATCTTACCCATTTGGTGCCTGCAGGCTGATCCTGGGGTACATCACTAGGTTTAGCTGGCAGCTGGTCTTTGTGTGTTTCTCCCAGAGAGTGAGACAAAGGGAACCTAGGTGCTGGCAGGATGAGCCACTCTGAGTTAAAGAGGGAGATGAGCTGTCACCTACTACACTTGGATATCACAGAGGCTCTGCTGAGCACTCTCCTATCCCATTAGATTACACGCTCTGGAGCTCTTTCATATTTCCACTCATGCACTGTTAGTTGCAGTTTGATTAGTATCCTGGACACAGACTAAAGTGTCAAGTACGGTGGTGGCCGGGCCTAATATTAAAATGATCCAGGGTGTGTAATCTAATGGGACCCAATGCATACATAGTATATTTCTATATGGTGAACTATAGTTTCATGAGGCGCATATCATGGTATATTGGCTGTACAAAACAAGAACGCCCTGAAAAAGTTCACCATGGTGAATGAAACATGTTGGCTGTGTTGTTTTTCTGTGACACTTGGATCTAAAGGTCTGCTGTACTAGCACAATAAAGAAGATATTGAACATTCTACATATTGATTTGTTCTCTTTCATAGCATCATTTACTATTGGTGCACCACTACAAGTATTTTTCTGTATTGCGGCCTCAGGTCACACCCTTGAGCAGTGGGTGCTTATTGGGAGTGCACAGTGTTTCTTTGGAAATTACTTACTGAGGGACATAGAGGAGGTGCTGTTCTTTGGGTTCACTGCTTATTTAATGAGGAAGAAGGGCAACTGTGCTGCTGAAAGGACTGGCACTCTGCTGGACTGCTGCCCCACTTTGCAGACCTGCTGATCCATGGGCTGATCTGCTGCCCTGCTCCCTTCTTGCCTGAATGTGGAGTAATTAACCTTCATTCTCTAAACACAGGACACTAGAGTGACTCCAAGGACTAGTTGACTGGCGTCCTGATCAGAAGCCTCAGGGACAGAACAGGCATCCAACAACCTCAAACCCAGAACCTGGACTCTGCTATCTGTGAGTCCTGCCCTTCCAAGTGGTGGCACCCAGTTGTGGACCCTTGAAAGAGGGCCTGAAGGTGCTCTTCCAGCCCATCGGTGGATTCAGCAGAACTGACGCTTCTCCAGCACAGCGCATCTCTTGCAGAACTGGCACATCACCTCTACTGCTCGACACCGCACTGAGAACTGATGCATCACCTCTGCTGCATGGGCTTCCCCGAATCAAGTAGTTTGCATTTTTCTTCGCAGCCCATCAGATCTGTCACGCTCAATGAATCTCTACACAGTGGCATTAGTTCACCAAACACAGCACATTGGAAACGCCTCTGCGTGACACATCTACATGCATGCATATCGCTTCGCCTAATCCAGCCCATCAGAAATGTTGCAATGCATCTGCAAGCAAGGACATTGCACGCACTTCGCAGCACCCAGGAACTGCTGCTGCACGATGAAACTCCTCGCGTGGACGTTAAATTGCCTCTGCTGCACAACACATCCATTACTTCCCAACCAGGATTTAGGTACTGTGCTCAGCAGACCTAAGGGGGTGCATGTAACTGGTCAGTGCTTCATTGTGGTTGTCCTGAAATTGGGCCTCTGTCCCAGTCCAACAAGACCAGATAACCACAGTTGGTGCTTGGTGCTTTTTGTCGCTATTTTCACTTAAATCTTTAAAACTGCAAATCCCCGATTCCACTGTTTAGATGTTTGTCATTTCAGTCTTGGTTTATTCATTAAAATGTACTATATTTTTCTAAATTGGTGTGGGATAGTCTTGTGTTGTTTTAATTTTATTACTGTTTGAAGTGCTGCATGAACACTTTACACATTGCCTTTAAGATAAGCCTGACTTCTCTGCACCTAGGTACCAAATGTCTGGGAATGGAATAATTTGACGTTTGCTTGTGACATCACCCTGACAAGGATTGTGTTTGCTGCTTAAGTAGGGTTTTACCCCCCTTAACGAGTGACCCAATTACTTAAAACAATCAACACAATCAATAGAAGTTTCACCATTGTTTCTCTACAGTCAGATCTTAGAAAGTTGAGACAGTTGAGAACAAAATAATTATTACTACTTGCAAATTTTACAGGCGCAAAATGCAAAACAGTGTAATTTTAAATGGGTAAATGTATGCACAGTTGTCTTTGTGAGTCATTCCTAACCCTACTTTTACTTCTTCTAAATGCCAATCCTACCCTTCTGCAGGAACCCTGGTCCTAGGGATTTTCATCATTTAGCATGACCTCCAGTGGTGGAGCATTTGTTTGAGCTATCCTTGGCGGTTTTGCATATGGCAGCTGTATTGCCGCCTTGCATTCATACAATATATTGTAGAAGTCTAGATGCAATCAAAGACAAAATTCCATCAATACATAGAAAGAAAATGTATTTAATATGGTATGAGGACAGTTGACTTAAAAAGCCAAAAATCCAATTTGTAGAACTCCAACACAACCTTTTATTGCTGCAAACCACAAAAGGCGTAACTAGATGTCTCATCAATTGTCCAATAACATCTTAGTGCATGACAATTTCTTGGCAATCATAAACTGATACATCCCATGTCCAACAATCAGCAGTCAGATTTCACTACATCTATATATAAGATCCAATCAAATTAGAAATTAATAGTGTATGATAAGGAAATATATAATGATAGCCCGCGTGTCCCACATGGTAACAGTTGGAGACTTTCAAGATTGAGAAATACATTAACCAACTAGCAGGTGTCCTATCCATAAATAGGATGTTATTGCTGAGCTAGCATGCCATGATAAATCACAAGTGCTTTCTCTTGAGCAAGCCTTTCATCATCTTGCGTTCAAAAAATACACGCATTAAAATGAGAAAAACAATGGTTTATCGAGGTCATGTGTTTCAACAACAACCATTGCTATCATTGAGTATCATAGGACTGAGCAAGACAAAATTGATTCCATACCGGATAAGAAAATGCAAGACCTCAATAGCACTGGGAACCACAATGCTTGTGAACCTGGAGCTGTAGTGACAGTAGTAGTTACGGGGAGTCTGGCTGGAAGTGCTCCTCCTGTTTTAGTTTGATCCTGATTAGTGTGCGCAGTCTCATTATTACCACCGCCTGGATGATTCCCTTCAGCTGGCTGGACTACATTATTTGGAGATGGCTGGGGCACGAACAAATCCTCCAGGAAGTCACCACTAGAACTGCACTCCATACATGCCTCAGATGGCGCACCTTTATCACCCTCCCCTGGTGTTTTCTTCTTCTCTGCCTTATTATTTGTGAATATAGGATACATCCTAACTCGCTCAATCATGTCTATCCTCCCAACCTATTATTCGGCATCCCACTTTGCATCCTTCCAACTACAAACTTTTAACTTGGAACCAATATTTTTCTTTGTCCTCTGCATATGTGCCATCCTTCCATGCCTTCAAAACCTCATACTATGTAGGTCTAGGCGGAGGCTTCGTGTTATACAATACTCACCTCAAATTCTCTATTATATTTATGTAAAAGGTACTATGTCTAGGTAATTGCCTTCTTTCTCTGTGAATTTGCTCCATTGTTTAATCCACATACATGTGTGAAGACCAACATTTATTGCCATGTAATGACAAATGTGATCTGAAGAGGTTCTTCCTTGCCCCCACGGACAGGCACTGTGTCATCGCCTCTAAGGAAGTCTGCCAAGGTCCTAAAACATTTATAGTCTCATTTAAGATGAAATAGCACTGCGCGGTGCCGCAAGCAATTTTGCTCCGCTGAGCTGCGTTATTTCCAAAACACAGGGATGCACTTTATTTACCAGAATTTGACGCATCCCTGTGTTTTCCCCTGCACTGGCATTAAATCAGCTGCCTAGCGCCAAAACAGCCACCCTTGCGCCATGGTGCAAGGATACCTGTGTTGCGGGGGTCCTTGTTTATGTGCAGGAAGGGACCTGTCTAACGCCACCCCTGTGGAGGCGTTAGTTTTTGGCGTTGCTTTAGGTTTAGGTTTCCTTGTGAATCTGTGGCAGTGTCAAAAAGCAATGGGTGTAGCATGGGTACTCCCACCGCAACACCCATTGCAGACCCCTTTGCCGCAAAAAACTGTGAGGGGGTGGCCCATATTTACAAGGCAGTGTTAAGTCACAAAAAGTGGCTTAACGTCACAATGTAAATATGGAGCAGAGCACAGTGTCACCAAAGCATTGCAAAAAGTGACGCTCGGGTGTCGCAAGGGGCTTGTAAATGAGGCGCACAGCTTGTAACTTGTATTCAGTGTTTCAGAACCCAACAACTTCAATTAAAAACAATGGCAGCTTTCAGCGAACCATAATCAATATGTAACACCAGCCATGTCCAATATCAGCGCAGTTCCCACTAGAGTGACCTATCACTGTATGGCACCAGCTAACATGTTGTCCAATCCTAGTGTAGCACACACGCCAACCAACCAATATCAGAACAGCACCTTATGACGTAACTTGCACTACCTCTCCCTCCTTAACAATCAGCTTCCCTCAAGCAAAATTTTACACCACAGATGAAAAACAAATAACTGTTGTCTGTTCCACTAACAAAAACAAAATGTACCACTCACTCAAGGGGATGAATGGGAAATAGTGTCTTCTTGAAGTTATCACGCACACAAGTGAAATTTTGACCAGCAGAAAGTCACCCTGACTAGTGTAGCTTCTCCTCTACACAAAATTACTAACCAACACCAATCACTATTGATACACTCTTACAACAGTAATTTAATAGTTTCCTCTCTCATTTGCGCAGCCAATGGTACCGCACAAATTGACACCCAAACCCTTAACAGACACGTTAAACCACAATATATTTATTATCTATCCTGGGATCTTAGACAATGTCAAGTCTGATAACCAACTTCAACTTAGCAACAAGTGCATGTCTATTTACATGAACAAGCAATAGACATAAAAAACACATTGATTTTCCCCTCCAGCTTCTCAGCTCTCTATTTACTAGGACTCGAAAGGGGAAACTGCCTTTACAATGCAGGCTGAGCCATGTGTGCCATTTCCATGCAAGCGGAACAACGCTTGTGTAAACCACGACTCTGCCTCGACTCTGCCTTAACCGCGCAAACGACTTAACCACACATATGTATGTGGTTAATGCAGAGTGGTCCAGCTGTGCAGATGGGTGGAGAGAGGAACAGGAAGGATTGGAAGAGGTAGGTGGGCCTGGGGCTGGGATGGAGGGGTAGTTTTTAGGGGTGGGGTGGTTTTAGGGCTCGGGGGGAGGGTAGTGTTTTTGGCAGGGGCAGGGTTTTATCGTTCAGGGTGGTAGGGTCATGGTAGTTTTAAGGGCTGGGGCCAGGTTATAGAGCTCAGGGCGGGGGAAAGGGGCTGTTTTCAGGGCTGGGGGGTCAGTTTTAGTGCTCAGGGCAGGGGGCTGGGGTCAGGGTTTATAGTCGGGGCAGGGTTTAAGGCCTCAGGGCAGGGGGAAGGGCAGGGGACGTTGTAAGGGTGAGGTCCGTTTTAGAGCTCAGGGTGGGGGGTCGGGTAGTATGAAGGGCAGGGTAGGGGTATTTTAGGGCTCAGGGCAGGTGGGGTGGGGTAGTTTTAAGGGCAGGGGTCAGATTCTAGGGCTCAGGGCAGGAGGGAAAGGGCAGTTTTCATGGGTGGGGGTCAGTTTTAGGGCTCCGACTGGCGGGCTAGGGTCAGGATAGTTTTTGGCAGGGGGCAGGGTTTTAGGCCTCAGGCGGGGTAAGGGAAGGGGTAGTTTTAAGGGCTGGGTTTTAGGGCCTGGGGGGCAGAAGGGGCAGTTTTAAGGCCTGAGGTGGGGTAGATTGCAGGGCTGGGGTATCAAGTGTTAGGGTGCTGGGCAGGGGGCTGGTGTGCAAAATCTACCAAGCATACTCCTTTACCAATGGTGCCTCTACAATGAAATTAGTTGTAAAGGCAAGCATGGTAATGACGCAGTCATGGTTCAGACCACATTGTTTAGGCATGTGTGGTTCAGGCATGCATTGTTGTATCATACAACCCTCAAAATAGGATTTTGTTTAAGTTTATGATTTTTCTTTTTCACAAATGAATTTTATCAGTAGTATCTTGTGTGGGAGACTGCACATAAAAAAATAGGACAGTCCTAATTTTTTATGTGCAGAGTCTCTTCCACAAGTGCAGAGACACTGCAGTCGTAAAGATACTACTTGTAAAATTAATTTGTGAAAAGCACAAAATCATGAACTTACCCAAAACTGTACATTTACCTTTGTCAATTTGGCCCACAATGTCAGTACAAACACCGTAAAGCTTGACAACACACAATAAGCGGTGCATAATGCTGCTCATACTCACTCCTAGGACACTGCTTTCATAAAATCTGGAACACCACAGATACTCTGAGATGGACCGTGGAGTTTAGGGACATGGGCTGGCTGTGGCAAGCTATAATTGGGCCCCTATACACTTCAGTAATAAACCATGCTTGTCAGTAACAACTGATGCAACAACATTTTCTATACCTTCTGGCACTGGTGTAGTCGTTAAACAGATTGCACCACTGGTCGTATGTACCATTGGTTATTAGTTGAAATGTACTCTGTCATCTAAGATCTGATCCTAAAATTTAGATTACTGTGAAACCTTTTGGGTTCCACAAGAATGACAGAGAACATAGTTTCCAAACCATAAGGATTAGCACATTAGTCAAAGTTACAAGTTTACTTCATTCAGTTGCTCAATCAATCAAATAAACATAACATTCAGTATTGTTAGTTAATCCTCCTTGATATATCAAGCAAAGGGCAATGTAAAAGTTAGCATTTTGCATCTTAAATCATTATAAAGTGCAAAATGCAAAATAGAGGTAGTTTTGGCTCCACAAAAGAGCTTCCCTATTCTAAATAAAGCATTAGAAGAAGACATGGGGACATTTTAAGCAGAAAGGCCTTCATTACAACCCCGGCGGTCGGTGTTAAAGCGGCGGTAAGACCGCCAACAGGCCAGCGGTAAAAAAAAAATGGAATCACGACCATGGCGGAACCCGCTTTAACACTCCGACCGCCACGGCGGTACAAACAAACAGCATGGCGGTCACCGCCAACAGACAGGCGGAAGACAATGTACCGCCCAAACTATTATGAGAGGCCAATCCACCACCTTTTCCGGGGCGGAACCAACGCGAACAAAAACACGGCGGTAACAGGACTTGGAAGAGGAAACACTCACCTCTACACAACCCACGAGGAACCAGGACGCCATGGATCCAGAACTCCAAATCCTCCCTGCGATAGTCTTCCTGCTCCTCTACCAGGATCACGAACGACGGCGGCGACGACCACGGTGAGTACTGCACCTACAACACAGGGGAGGGTGGAAGGAAAAGAGAGTGACACACACACGCAACACGCAACACCCTCACCCACAACAACACACACACCAATACATGCTGCAACATTAGATTTACACCCCCCAGGCCCCCCCTGGAAGAACGCAATGACAAAAGGAAATTATTGTAATCAATAAAAATCCATTGGTCAAAACTTGAAATACAGTATAAACAATTATGTACACCAACTGTACAAGTCTGGATAGTGCACCATTCATAGTCCGTGGACCACTGGGCCCAAAATTCATGGGCGAGGCCCACACTCGATACCAGACATCAAACAGAGAGAACACTGCTGGGGCATCAGATCGAAATGAAACAGGCACCTCAGGGGGAAGGGAAGGGGGGGGAGGCACCTCAGCTGGATGAGTGCGCCAGCTCCACGAGGCGGCTCCATGCCCATTGATGTATCCTGGGGAGTGCAAAGCCACAGTCTCTCAAGTCTCTCCAGTAGGTGGGTTGGCCCCTGCTGCATCCTGGGGAGTGCATAGCCACAGTCTCTCAAGTCTCTCCAGTGGGTGGTTTGCCCACTCCTTTATCCTGGGGAGTGCAAAGCCACAGTCTCTCAAGTCTCTTCAGTGGGTGGGTTGCCCACTGCTTTATCCTGGGGAGTGCAAAGCCACAGTATCACAAGTGGATTCCTTTCTCCACTGGTTCTGGAGGGGGGTTTGTGCCCAGAGTGCTTCATCCTGCCAAGGACTGAGGTAGTGGATGTCTTTCTCCACTGGTTCTGGAGGGGGCTTTGTGCCCAGAGTGCTTTATCCTGCCAAGGACTGAGATACTGGATGTCTTTCTCCACTGGTTCTGGAGGTGGCTTTGTGCCCAGAGTGCTTCATCCTGCCAAGGACAGAGGTAGTGGATGTGAATCTCCACTGGTTCTGGAGGGGGCTTTGTGCCCAGAGTGCTTCATCCTGCCAAGGACTGAGGTAGTGGATGTCTTTCTCCACTGGTTTTGGAGGGGGCTTTGTGCCCAGAGTGCTTCATCCTGCCAAGGACTCAGGTAGTGGATGTCTTTCTCAACTGGTTCTGGAGAGGGCTTTGTGCCCAGAGTGCTTCATCCTGCCAAGGACTGAGGTAGTGGATGTCTTTCTCCACTGGTTCTGGAGGGGGCTTTGTGCCCAGAGTGTTTCATCCTGCCAAGGACTGAGGTAGTGGATGTGAATCTCCACTGGTTCTGGAGGGGACTTTGTGCCCAGAGTGCTTCATCCTGCCACAGACTGAGGTAGTGGATGTCTTTCTCCACTGGTTCTGGAGGGGGCTTTGTGTCCAGAGTGCTTCATCCTGCCAAGGACAGAGGTAGTGGATGTGAATCTCCACTGGTTCTGGAGGGGGCTTTGTGCCCAGAGTGCTTCATCCTGCCAAGGACTGAGGTAATGGATGTGACACTCCACTGATGGTGGTGCAGCATGCAAGCTGGCCAGGCTCCTGGAACTGACCACCAGCCTCGTATGACTGACCACTGGGGATGGCAGCCATGTCTGCGGTAGTGCCACTGGCTCATGATGTCACGGGGCTGCTGGCGGTGCTGGCGGCGGTGTCAGTTGCGACGGTGCTTGCGGGGGACTCTGTGGCATTGGTGCTTGCGCGGACTCTGTGGCATCGGTGCTGGCGGCGGGCTCTGTGGCATCGGTGCTGGCGGCGGGCTCTGTGGAAACGGTGCTGGTGGCAGGCTCTGTGGAAACAGTGTTGGCGGCGGGCTTTGTGGCAGCGGTGCTGGTGGCGGGCTCACTGATTGCGGTGCTGGTGGCGGGCTCACTGACTGCGGTGCTGGTGGCGGTCTTTGTGGCGGCGGTGCTGGTGGCGGGCTCAGGCCCATATTTATACTTTTTGACGCTAAACTGCGCTAACGCAGTTTAGCGTAAAAAAATGTAGCGCCGTCTAACGCCATTCTGAAGCGCCATGCGGGCGCCGTATTTATGGAATGGCGTTAGCCGGCGCTAGCAGACCGGCGCTGCCTGGTGTGCATGGAAAAAAACCACGTAGACCAGACAGCGCCGGCGTAGGGGGAAAATGGCGTTAGGGCGTCTTAAAATGGGGCAAGTCAGGTTGAGGCAAAAAAATCGCCTCAACCCGATTTGCGCCATTTTTTTCGACGCCCAGACGCCATTTAAATGACTCCTGTCTTAGTAAAGACAGGAGTCATGCCCCCTTGCCCAATGGCCATGCCCAGGGGACTTATGTCCCCTGGGCATGGTCATTGGGCATAGTGGCATGTAGGGGGGCACAAATAAGGCCCCCCTATGCCACCAAAAAAAATTAAAAATATAAAAAATAATACTTACCTGAACTTACCTGAATGTCCCTGGGGTGGGTCCCTCCATCCTTGGGTGTCCTCCTGGGGTGGGCAGGGGTGGCAGGGGGGGTCCCTGGGGGCAGGGGAGGGCACCTGTGGGCTCATTTTGAGCCCACAGGCCCCTTAACGCCTACCCTGACCCAGGCGTTAAATAGTGGCGCAAATGCGGGGTTTTTTGACCCGCCAACTCCCGGGCGTGATTTTTGCCCGGGAGTATAAATACGACGCATTTGCGTCGCCGTCATTTTTTTAGACGGGAACGCCTTCCTTGCATCTCATTAACGCAAGGAAGGCGTTCACGCCAAAAAATGACACTATTTGCCCATACTTTGGCGCTAGACGCGTCTAACGCCAAAGTATAAATATGGCGTTAGTTTTGCGCCGAATTTGCGTCGAAAAAAACGACGCTAATTCGGCGCAAACGGAGTATAAATACGGGCCTCAGTGTCTGAGGTGCTTGTGGCGAACTCAGTGTCTGCGGTGCTGGTGGCGGGCTCAGTGTCTGCGGTGCTGGCGGCGGTGTCTGTGGTGGCAGTGCAGGTGGCGGTGCTGATGCCGGTCTCGTCCGCCGTGCAGGTTGACGTCGACCTGCCTTTGATTTTCTGGCCCTTCCAGACCTTGGATGGTGGCACAGCTGTCTTGCCACTTTCCACTTTTGCTTTGCCTGAGCCCTTGGTGGCAGGTGTTTTCGCCTTCTCCCTGGCATGTGGGCAGCCTTTTCAGTTTTGGAGGTGGGGGAATGTCCTTGCCCTCGCTCCTTGCTACACTGGCAGCCCTGTTGCTTGGCACACTCCAAAATACCGCTATTGCTGGCACCATTGTGCCTGGTGATGTGGTGGCTGAGGTGCTGGGTTGGGACCAAGAAAGGCGGGCCTTAAGGGATGGACGGGGGGGAGGTGTAGGGAAGAGGTCAACATGTGATAGGAAAAGCTTTTTAGACACACTGGGACGGGTAGATGGAGGGGTTTGGGAGTGGAGGAAGAGCTAGTGGATGTAGGAGGTGTTTGCTGACTTTGGGTGAAGGGGCATGGGCTGGAGGCTGTTGTGCAGTGGATGGCTGTTGGGTGGGTGTGTGACTCCGTTGTGTACTTTGGGAGGCGGGCTCACTGACACACTGGGAGAGGACATAGGGGATGTGTGAATGGTAGTGGGGGTGGTGAGTGCACGTGAGCGGTGTGTGGTGATGGGCGTGCTGGTGACGGAGGTAGTGGCTGAAGATGTAGTGCATGCAGGTGTGAGTGGAGACGAGACAGGGAGGGAGGAGGGAGATGTTGAGGAGGGGGACACAGTGGAGGCAGTGGATGTTGGTATGTCTGCATGGGTATGATGCTTGTGTGAGTGCCTGTGGGATGTGTGGTGCTTATGGTTGCCTGAGCCACCCTTGTGTGTTGAGGTGTGTGCATGCTGGTCTGATGGTGTGCTTGGGAAAGGCTGAGGTACAGGGCATTGGGTCTGGGTGGAGGAGGTTGGAGGGGGGAGGCTGGACACAGGAACAATGGCTGCTATCAGTGCAGAGGCCAGAGCCTGAAATGCTCTCTGTTGGGTTGTTTGTTGCAACTGCCTCTCTACACCCTGGATGGCCAACAGTGAGGGATCTCAGGAGGTCAATAGCCTCCTCACTGAGCGCAGCAGGGTTGACTGGGGCAGGGCCTGAGGTGCCTGGGGCGAAGGAGATACCCACCCTCCTGGGTGAGCGCCCACAGGATACACGCTGAGGGGCTGCTGGGAGGGCGGTGCTGGTAGGGGGGGTGGCGGCTGTACCTGTAGATGCGGTGGGCACAAAGTGGCCCACCACCGCAAGGGAGCTCCAATCAGAGGAGGAGTCGGTGTTGCTGGTCTCTGCTCCTGTCCCCGCCGTGGAGCTCCCCTCGCCCTCCGTCCCACTGGTGACTTCAGACTCCATTGTCTCGCCCTCCAGGGCCATGTGGGATGCAGCTCCCTCCTGCTCTGGTGGCACTGCTCCTCCGCCTGATGATGCTAATGCACACAAGAACAGGGAGACCACAAAAAGGGGGGGAGAAAGAAGAAAGACGTGTTCAGTGCACGCAATGCTGCTACCGTTGGCAGACACTACAGACACAGCAGCACTCTGCACTACGCCATGTACTTACAGTTCCCTAATTATTCACAGGGACATGGGGTACAAGGCCTATGTCCGATTGCTGCACACATGGAAGTCACAGGATCCTGACCAGGTGTAGATGGCTCTTACCACTGGTGGGGTTGAGGTGCCACATAGCCTGCCTCATAAAGGGTCCTTGCCTACAAAGCTCGCCCTGGCCTAGGGTAACCCACTGCCCACCTCCCCCACACAGAAACCTCGTAATGCATGCAGAGTCAGATGGATGTGATGATACTCACCCCCTTGTGGCTGCTGTGATGCCTTCAAGCGCCCATCCAACTCCGGATATGCCACCGCCAGGATCCGGGACATCAGGGGGGTCATGGTGCGACGGGCACCCCTCCCACGTTGGGAGGCCATCCCCAACTGGGCCTCCGCCGTCTTCGTGCTCCAGCGGCGAATGTCCTCCCATCTTTTTGGGCAGTGGGTGCTCCATCTGTGGTGGACCCCCAGGGTCCGGATGTCCTTGCGATGGCATGCCAAATATCCTTCTTCTGGTGGACGCTGACCTAGAGGAATAGTACAGGGGAAAAGGATGACCTTTAACCATCTGGACCGTCACAATCATTGGCCCACGTTCCCACCCTTGCCCTGACGCACATGCAGGCCTCAGTCCCTCCCGTATTTTCCATCCACACCACTCCAAACAGGCAATGCCCATATAGCATGCTCACAGTGTACTCACCTGTTTGTCTGGAGGACCGTAGAGTAGCGTGTACTGGGGGAGGACCCAATCCACTAACTTCTCCAACTCCTCCGAAGTGAAGGCAGGGGCCCTTTCCCCAGACACATGAGCCATTGTCGCTTCCAGACTGAAGTCACAGCAGCACTTGCAGTGTAGGTCCTCTCCTGTCGAAGGTCAGGTATCAAGTGAGTGAACAAACAGAAAATGGCAGTCACATCTGCGGCGGTGCGTACCGTCACCGCCGGCGTACATCGTCATTGGCTCCTGGGACCCATAGGGCCGAATGTTAACCAACAGTCAAAATGGGGAGCATCCTGTCTTCCATTCCAGCATTTGTGACCCCAAGGCATCATGGTAAATGCAGTCGTTAGCACGAATTTGAATAGAGTTTTGAAAGTTTTTCACCATAAGTTGGTGCGGCGAGTGCCGTATCTTCGGACACGTGTTTCTGGCTATTTGGCCATCATCAGCGAAGAGCAACGTGTAGCTGGCGGGGTTGCTTGAAATGCAGCCTTGAAAGTATTGACAGGTTTAAGTACCACTCAAGAAGCCGCACAGGTGCTTCAACCGAGCTCGTCAGCTCAGAGGCTCACGGGAGCCTTAATTACAACAGTCAAAATGGGGAGCACCCTGTCTTCCATTCCAGCATTTGTGACCCCAAGGCATCATGGTAAATGCAGTCATTAGCACGAATTTGAATAGAGTTTTGAAAGTTTTTCACCATAAGTTGGTGCGGCGAGTGCCGTATCTTCGGACACGTGTTTCTGGCTATTTGGCCGTCATCAGCGAAGAGCAACGTGTAGCTGGCGGGGTTGCTTGAAATGCAGCCTTGAAAGTATTGACAGGTTTAAGTACCACTCAATGTTAACCAATGCAGGATTTTACTGCGGTCTTCGACCGCCTCCCGCGACGGTGTACAACGCCAGCGCAGTTACCTCATATTCCCTTGTCCCACATTACAGGTCAGGCAGCCGCCATTTCAGGTGGCCACATGCCATTATTTTTAAATGCGTCACACCTATCTAGGCCTTGCATACACACAGTGACAGGCACATTGCGGATTGACAAATGTGAGCAATAAATTCTTTTTTTACTACCTCAGTGTTGGCTGACTCTGTGCTCGCTGTTCTCGTCCATAGGGCACGTCCGCTGGGGCAGGTGAGGAGATGGCTGCATCCTCCGGTGTACAGACCGCTGGTGGACCTGTCCACAATGGAAGACAGTCACATCATTATCACTTACAGACTTGATCGTGCCACACTCCAGGAACTGTGTGCCCAGTTGGAGCCAGACCTGATTTCAGCTATCCGCCATCCCACAGGAATCCCCCCTCTAGTGCAGGTCCTGTCAGTACTCCATTTCCTGGCAAGTGGGTCTTTTCAAACAACAGTGGCCATTGCATCAGGGATGTTCCAGACTATGGCCCTCATTCTGACCCTGGCGGTCGGCGGAGAGACGGCGGTCGGACCGCGAACAGACCGGCGGTATTAAAAATGGCATTCTGACCGCGGCGGTCCCCGCCGCGACCGACCGCTACTTCTCCGCTCCGACCGCCGCGGCGGTCATGACCGCGGGGCTGGAGTTTGCGCACTCCGGCCCCGCGGTCGTCCCAAGACCGCCAAGGGTATTATGACCCTGCCTACCGCCGCGGTTTCTTGCGGGCGGGAACCGCCGTGCGAACCATGGCGGTAAGCACTATCGGGGCCAGGGAATTCCTTCCCTGGCACTGATAGGGGTCTCCCCCACCCCCCACTACCCACCCGAGTCCTCCCCCCACACCCTCCACCCCCCTGCCACCCCCCAGAGTTGGTACGAACCCCCCCCCCACCCCCACCCCGACATGCACATACATGTACCCCGACATGCACACACCCCCAACATGCACATATACACACCCCCTACACACACATACACAACGGGGACACATACCCGCACACATACATGCCGACATGCGCACCTGCCGAACAGCACACATTACCCATAGACACAACAGCACCCCTCTACACACTCACACGCACACCCCCATGCACGCACACATCACACAACACCCCCCTACCCCCTCCCCTCACGGACGATCAACTTACCTTGTGCGTTGGTCCTCCGGGAGGCGACGGGAGCCATAGGGACGTGACCGCCAACAGAAGACCGCCAACAGAAGACCGCCACACAGAAATGTGGGTCGTAATTCTGGGGGCGGTGTTCTGCTGGCGTGGCGGTGGAGGTTGACCAGTCTCCACTTTTCCGCCGACCGCCAGTGTGGCTGCTGGCGGTTTTCCGGCGGAACGCTCCCAGCGGTCAGAATGCGCACAGCGGCACACCGCCGCGGTCGGCGGTCTTCACCGCGGCGGTAACTCGGCGGTCTTGCGAAAAGACCGCCAAGGTCAGAATGAGGGCCTATGTTCTCAAACATGTTGTCCAGAGTGTTGTCTGCCCTGCTGAAACACATGCGGAGCTACATCGTTTTCCCTCAGGTGGAGGATTTTCCCACAGTGAAAGGTGACTTCTATACCCTGGGACATATCCCCAACATCATAGGTGCCACTGATGGGACACATGTGGCCTTGGTACCCCCCCGCAGGAGTGAACAGGTGTACAGAAACAGGAAGAGCTACCATTCGATGAATGTGCAGATAGTGTGTTTGGCCGACCAGTAAATCTCCCATGTGAACGCCAAGCTTCCAGGCTCAGTGCATGACGCTTACATTTTGAGGAATAGCAGCATCCCTTATGTGATGGGGCAACTCCAGAGGCACCGTGTGTGGCTAATAGGTGAGGACAAGGACCTTATACCGTGTGAATGATTGCCTGGGTCTGGGGTTGTCACTAAGGGTTAGTGTGTGTCTAACAGTTGTCCCTCGACATTTGCAGGTGACTCTGGGTACCCCAACCTGTCATGGCTACTGACCCCAGTAAGAAATCCCAGGACAAGGGCAGAGGACTGCTACAATGAGGCACATGGGTGAACTAGGAGAGTGATCGAAAGGACCTTCGGCCTCCTGAAGGCCAGGTTCCGGTGCCTCCATATGACAGGTGGTTCTCTCTACTACTCACCAAAGAAGGTGTGCCAGATCATCGTGGCCTGTTGTAGGCTGCACAACCTGGCTTTGCGACAACAGGTGCCTTTTCTGCAGGAGGATCGTCCAGAAGGAGGTCTTGTGGCAGCTGTGGAGCCTGTGGACAGTGAAGAAGAGGAGGCAGAAGAAGAGAATATCGACAACAGAAACAACGTGATCCAGCAATACTTCCAGTGAGACACAGGTAAGAAGACATCACTGCCTCCTACATCTCATACAATTGTTAGACCTATCATATGTCTGTCACTTTCACCCAGTGTGGGGACCCTGACTTGTCACTTTGCCTTTCCATTTCACAGATGTCGGTCCCACTGTGTGACCTCTGTTATATTACCTCATGGACTAGAGCTGTGTGACATAGGTATGTTGACAATACAATGGAGGTTGCTATTTTCCTTAGTTATAGCAAATACACATGTGTGAAAGCACAGACTGACTCCAGATTGTTTTGTGATTCAAGGGTGTTTATTTAAGTGCAAATTAGTAGAGGGGGTTGTAAAATGGTCAGGGGTGATGGTGGAGGAATGTCCATGGAAGAGTCCAGTTATTTGTCTCACAGGTGCATTGTCCAAAGGGGCATAGCAAGTGGAGCTAGGGCAGTTTAAGGATGGACAGGGTGATGAAGTGGGACAGAAGGATGACATTCAGGGTGGTCTCATTTCTTTGCGGGGGTCTTGGCATTGTTTTCTGTATTTGTCCTGTATCTCAGGGACCGTTTGCGGGGTGGTTCTCCATCTGCAGGGGGTGGGGTGCTGGTGTCGTGGTCCTGTGGCGGTGCTCCCTGCCCACTAGCACCGGCGGAGGTGGTGGGCTGTTCATCATCGAGGCTAGTGTCAGGCCACAGTGTCCCTTCTGCTGTTCACAAGGTCCTTCAGCACCCCTACAATGGTGACCAGGGTGGTGTTGATGGACTTGAGTTCCTCCCTGATCACCAAATACTGTTCCTCCTGCAGCCGCTGGGTCTCCTGAAACTTGGACAGTACCATTGCCACCGTCTCCTGGGAATGATGGTACGCTCCCATGAAGTTGGAGAGGGCCTCGTGGAGAGTGGGTTCCCTGGGCCTGTCCTCCCCCTGTCACACAGCAGTACTCCCAGTTCGCCTGTTTTCCTGTTCCTCTGTCCCCTGAACCGTGTGCCCACTGCCACTGCCCCCAGGTCCCTGATGTTCTTGGGTTTGTGGGTTTGCCTGGGTTCCCTGTAGTGGTGGACACACTGCTACTTGATGTGTCCTGGGGACAGAGGTATGGGCCCGCTGGGTGGGTGCTGTGCTGGTGTTTCCTGAGGGGGAGGCTCTATGGTGGCATGTGCCAGTGTGTGGGGAACCGACTGTCCCGAGGTCCCAGATGGGCCGGGCTGGTCATCTAGATCCAGTTGGACAGAGCTGCTGTCATCACTGTGGGCCTCTTCTGTGGGGGGGTGGACATGTCTGGCACCTCCTGTCCGGTGACGTTGTGTAGGGGTCCTACAGGGGTGTAAAGGCATGATTATTGCATCTGTGTGTGCCATTGTGTGCAATGGGTGGGTGACCCTGTACTCCAGTGCTTACATTCTTGTCTAGGACCTTGTGTGATATTTGGTTTGGGGATCTGTGTGGGTATCAGTAGTGGACATGCTTTGGTGATGGGTGTCCATGCTTTGGTGTTGCATGCAGGGCTTGGTGTTGGGATGGGTGGTTTGTGATAGTGGGACATATGTGAGGTGTTGGAGTGAAGGGGGAGAGGGTGAGGGTGGGGGTATGTGATAGCATGCAGGTAGGGTGGGGGATGTAATAGTTAAGATTTGACTTACCAGAGTCCATTCCTCCTGCTACTCCTGCGAGGCCCTCAGGATTCAGTATAGACAAGACCTGCTCCTCCCATGTTGTTAGTTGTCGGGGAAGAGGTGGGGGTCCACCACAAGTCCTTTGAACTGCAATCTGGTGTCTTGAGACCACGGAACGCACCTTCCCCCGTAGGTCGTTCCATCTCTTCCTGATGTCATCACGTGTTCTTGGATGCTGTCCCACTGCGTTGACCCTGTCTTCTACGATTCTGCGCCATAGCTCCATCTTCCTAGCAATGGAGGTGTGCTGTACCTGTGATCCGAATAACTGTGGCTCTACCTGGACGATATCCTCCACCATGACCCTGAGCTCCTCCTCAGAGAACCTGGGGTGTCTTTGCGGTGCCATGGTGTGGTGTGGGTTATATGTGAGGTGGTGTGTTTTGTGATGTGTGAGGGGATGTGTTTGTGTGTGTTGTGTGAGGTGCGTGGATGTTGTGTGAGTGATGGTGTTGTGTGCCTGTGGATGCTAGTTTGTTGATGGTGGTGTCTCTCTCTGTGCTTCTTTCTCAATTTTTGTTGTAGAGGTTTGTGGGTTATGTGGGTGTGTGTTATATATTTGTTTGGGTGTGTGGGAGTGGTGTGAGTGTGTGTATCAGGTGTGTGCATTTTGAATTGTCCAATGTGGTTGTGTTTTGTAAATGTGTGTGTATTTTAAGCGCGGTGGTGTGTACCGCCTTGAATGACCGCCGCGTGGATTCGTGGGTCATGATAGTGTGGGCGTATTCCTGTTGGCGTGACGTGGAGGTTTTGTTATCGCCAGTTTATCACTGACCTTTGGTGTGGCGGACTAGTGTGGGTGTCTAAATTTTGGCGGATTTCATCCTGTGGGTCGTAATAGCTGTAGCAGCTTGCCGCGGCCGCAGCGGTGTGTTGGCAGTCTTCTGCAAGGCGGTAAGCGGGATTTACCGCCAATGTTGCAATGAGGGCCAAAGTGCCTGAATTGAACCAAATTAAGGTTCGGTGGAAGGGAAAGGCATGTTCACATGTCTAATTCAAGAATTTAGGGATATGGGATTTCTAGTAGCAGAGTTAGGGAAAAGGCCTTTCCTCAGCAGAATCAGGACAGGATCTCCTAGCAACTACTCTAAGACACACAATTGAAACATGCAGCACATTTCTCCAATGGTTTCCTACTGACTCCCTCAATCTTGGACCCATCAGGTTGCGCCAACTCCTAGGAGCAGGTAAACTCCCCTAGCTCACACCACAGCTGCGTGTCCTTAAAGGTATCAACAGTTTGGTCCTCCTGGTAGGGAAGGATCTTTTCAATCACCACACACAGTGTAAATCACAACAAGCCTCAAACTATTTTCTCTAAGCTAACATTGTTAAGAGCAAAACAATGAGCTACTCTTCTGACTAATGTAGATTATCAGGCACCTGTAAAGAAATGAAAAAATTAACAGCACATTTAAAACCAACATTATGTTTGCAGTGAAATACTTCGAGTGGTAGTTGCCTACTCGAAAATAGGCCAGTATTAAGGGAATACATGTGAACAAATGGGAACAATTTATAGGCTAATGAATGTGCTACAGCTAAACAAAAGTGTGGCTTCTTTATATGGGTATACTGACATTTATTAACGCATTGATTAACATATTAGTACACAAATGAACATACAATTATGATTATGGAGTGCTAGAAAATGTGCTGCTTCAGACACGTGGAACAGAGGATGTGATGGCTTCAGCAGTGGAGGCTTCCTTCAGAATACAAACACGCAAAATAATTCCTAGCTGGCTGGAGAGCTTGTGGGCTGATGGGACACACGACAGGCTGGCTAGAGAGCTCATAGGATGGTAGGACACGAGACAGACTGGAAGGAGAGCTTGGGGGCTGATGCAACAGTAGAAAGGCTAGCTAGAGAGTGTCTGGGTTGGCAAGACACATGAAAGGCTGGAGGGAGAGCAGGTAGACTGAGGGAACAAAAAGTAGGCTGGAGGCTGCCAGTCTTACAGTGGATAGAATGGAGAAGGGTACAGAGTAGAAACTCAGAGGGAAAGTGGGCAAACAGGCCAAAGGGAAGGGGGCTTGGAACCTGGATCACAAAACATTTCTGACTGGTGCTTTTATATGTCTGTTGCAGTAAGTAACACAGTATTTGGCATATACACTTTTACCACCATATCAATAAAGCAGGTTTCTAGAAGTGGTAATGTTTGACCAGAGGATGACTATTCTTGTGCCACATTTGTTGTGGAGGGATTGTTTTGTGTTTTTTTAACTGTTGTGTTTTGGGGCTGCACTACTACATCGTGTTGCCGTGTTGTAATTTAGTTATTGTGTTGTTTTCCTTTTTAACTGCTTTGTTTTGCCATGTTACATTTTAGATGAGTTGTTATGATGATTTTTGCTATATCCTGTTGTGTACTTTAGAGATACCAATAACAGCTGGTACTTTTCAAAACAAAGGCAGCAAACTTTTAACAAAGTTCCAGTGACCAACAAATATTTATCACTGTTTATGGAGGGAAGATACTGCTGTTTCAGCTCTTCCACTTTTTAAAACACAAGTCAGCCCAAAACTGAGACAGAGACTTCTTTTAAATTAGTATTCATAGCACTCACTTTATGTGATATGGCAAATAGGCTGTAGAAACGGACTAATTAAAATTAGCAGGAAAGCCACAGAAAGGCAGGAAAGATGGATGTGAAATGATGCTGAATGGGATTTACTGAACTGTACAGATCTTTGAGACAGAAGAGGGACACCTTTAGGGAATGTGTGAGAGAAGGGAGGATATAAGAGCCCATTGTTTGCTAGTGAGGGTGCTGCAATTAAGGATGCTAATAATACAACTGGCATGAGTTTGAAATGGACACAGAGTTACTATGAATTGGACACTGAGTGACTATGTCATGGAACAGTGACTGAGATTTGTAGATTGCTATGCTTGCAGCCAGAGCATGTGCAAAGTGGGCAAGTGCCCAAGGACGCCACTGTCCAACACCTTCTTGGTAATGTGGTAGTGTGTGCATAAAAATTTGCGTTTTTAATTTGACAGCTGAACATGCACAGCCTTAACCTTAATGTTCTCAAGAGGTTGGTGGCATGTAAATTGAGCTATATTCTTTCTGTCCCTATCTTTATTTCATCTAACTTCATCTACCTCACACATCACTCTCTCTCTCGCAACTCTCTCTGAAACACCTATGTCTGCCTGACCTCACTCTTAATAGCTCTCTCTCTATCTCATCTCTCGCTAGCTATTTCTCACAACCTCACCATTTTTAAAAATACTATGCATGAATATTTCTTCTTCCGAACTTCTCAACCTCCCTCCTTTCTCCCAGCTCTCACTTTAACTCATACCTCTTTGTGCATCTCTCAGGCCTATTACCACCTCATTTCACAGTACCTCTCTTATACTTTATCTCTTTCCCAAACTCATCTCTCACTTTACACCATTCGTATCTCTCAAGCTATCTATGCCATACCTCTCTCACAAATCTCTCTCAGTTTGACCATTCTTTACCTCACCTATGTCTCCCTAATTTCTCTCTTTTTCTGACATCTCTCTTACTACCTCATTACTCCCACACTTCCCTCTCTCACTACCACACTTCTTAATTTATCCCACCATTTTTTTGCTACTCTCACTACTTTGCTCCTTTTTTCCACCTTTTTCACTTATCTCATGTTCTGTTTGTATATAATTACCTTCTCTAGCTCATTACTCTATGCACCTCCTCATCTATTTAAACTCACAGCCACTATCTTACAAGTTTCTCTCTACCTCACCCCTTTCTTTTACTTCACTTCTGCATCAAACTCACCACTTTTATTTCCTCATCCATTTGCTCTTAATATGAAGTACCAACTCTCTGCACGCCAACACTCTTCCTTTACCCATCTCACGCTATCATATTCTTTTCCTTATTACTCTCATTAACTGACATGCCTTTTTATGGTGTATCGATCAAATACTGGAAACAGAAATATAGTGGACAAAATATCATGTCAAGAATATTGAGGACAAAAATATTGTGAAGTTTCTATAGGTATGCAAAGTTCTACTATATATGATTCCACATATATGTATCTTGACAAAATATATATTTCTTCAAGGTAAGTAGATGTGGAATTAAGAATAATAAATATAATCAAATCAAATCATTAACATTTATAAAGCGCGCTACTCACCCGTGCGGGTCTCAAGGCGCTAGGGGAAAAAAAGGGGGGGTTATCGCTGCTCGAACAGACAGGTCTTTAGGAGTCTCCGGAAAGCGGAGTGGTCCTGGGTGGTCCTGAGGCTGGTGGGAAGGGAGTTCCAGGTCTTGGCCGCCAGGAAGGAGAAAGATCTCCCACCCGCCGTGGAGCGGCGGATGCGAGGGACAGCAGCGAGTGCGAGGCCAGAGGAGCGGAGGAGGCGGGTGGGGACGTAGAAGCTGAGGCGTCTGTTGAGGTATTCCGGTCCCTTGTCGTGGAGGGCTTTGTGTGCGTGGGTGAGAAGTCGGAAGGTGATCCTTTTGCTGACTGGGAGCCAATGCAGGTGTCTCAGGTGTGCGGAGATGTGGCTGCTGCGGGGTATGTCGAGGATGAGGCGGGCCGAGGCGTTTTGAATGCGTTGCAGGCGGTTTTGGAGTTTGGCTGTGGACCCGGCGTAGAGGGTGTTGCCGTAGTCCAGGCGGCTCGTGACGAGGGCGTGGGTCACGGTTTTTCTGGTGTCGGCGGGGATCCAGCGGAAGATCTTGCGGAGCATGCGGAGGGTGAGGAAGCAGGTGGAGGACACGGCGTTGACTTGCTTGGTCATGGTGAGAAGAGGGTCCAAGATGAAGCCGAGGTTGCGGGCGTGGTCTGTGGGGGTCGGTGCGGTGCCGAGGGCAGTGGGCCACCAGGAGTCGTCCCAGGCGGACGGGGTGTTGCCGAGGATGAGGACTTCCGTTTTTTCCGAGTTCAGCTTTAGGCGGCTGAGCCTCATCCAATCTGCGACGTCCTTCATACCCTCTTGTAGGTTGGTCTTGGCGCTGGCGGGGTCCTTGGTGAGGGAGAGTATAAGTTGGGTGTCGTCGGCGTAGGAGGTGATGATGATGTCGTGCTTGCGTACTATGTTGGCGAGGGGGCTCATGTAGACATTGAAGTCGGGCTGAGTGATGAGCCTTGGGGTACGCCGCAGATGATCTCGGTGGGTTCAGAGCGAAACGGAGGGAGGTAAACTCTTTGGGAACGGTTAGAGAGGAAGGAGGCGATCCAGTCCAGGGCCTGGCCTTGGATTCCGGTGGAGCGGAGGCGGGTGATTAGGGTGCGGTGACAGACGGTGTCAAAGGCAGCCGAGAGGTCGAGCAGAATGAGGGCGACTTTTCACCGTTGTCCATCAGGGTTCTGATGTCGTCAGTGACTGAGATGAGGGCGGTTTCAGTGCTGTGGTTGGTTCGGAATCCGGTTTGTGAGGGGTCGAGCAGGTTGTTGTCTTCCAGGAAGGTGGTCAGCTGTTTGTTGACAGTCTTCTCTATTACTTTGGCTGGGAAAGGCAGAAGAGAGATGGGGCGGAAGTTTTTCAGGTCGCTCGGGTCAGCCGTAGGTTTCTTTAGTAGAGCGTTGACTTCGGCGTGTTTCCAGCATTCGGGGTAGGTAGCAGAAGAAAAAGAGGAGTTGATGACAGTCTGGAGGTGCGGGGCGATGATGTCGTCGGCTTTGTTAAAGATGAAGTGCGGGCAGGGGTCCGAAGGGGCGCCGGAGTGGATAGAGTTCATGATGGATTTGGTTTCTTCCGTGTTGATGAAGGACCAGTTGATGAGGGTGATGGGCGTGGATGCCGGTTCGGTGGTGTTTGGTTGGGTCTGGTGTCCGAAGCTGTTGTGGAGGTCGCTAATCTTGCGATGGAAGAAAGTGGCAAGGGATTCACACAGATCCTGTGAGGGCGTGACGGCGTTGGCGTTGGCGCTGGGGTTGGAGAACTCCTTGACGATGCTGAAGAGTTCTCTGCTGTTGTGTCTGTTTTTGTCCAGTCTGTCGGTGAAAAAGTTCCTTTTGGCGGCGCGGATCAGGTGGTGGTGTTCGCGGGTAGCGTTCTTGAGGGCGGTCATGTTGTCAGCGGTGCGGTCCTTGCGCCAGGCTTTCTCAAGGGCGCAACAAGATTTCTTTGATTCTTTGAGGGTGTCAGAGAACCAGAGAGGTTTTTTAGTGTTGGTCTGTCGATGCGTGCGTTTGAGGGGGGCAAGGATGTCTGCGCAGTTGGAGATCCAGTTTGTGAGGTTGAGGGCTGCGTCGTTGGGGTCGGTGGTGAGGGTGGGTTGGTTGGCGGCGAGTGCGGAGAAGAGTTGGATCTTGTTCCACTGTCGACGAGGGATGGGTTGGGTGCGGAGGTGGCGGGTCTCGCGTCGGAATGTGAAGTGGACGCAGCTGTGGTCGGTCCAGTGTGGGGCGGAGGCGTGGCTGAAGAAGACGTGTTTGCTGGCGGAGAAGATGGGGTCAAGCGTGTGTCCGGCGATGTGGGTGGCGGTGTTCACCAGTTGTTTGAGGCCGAGGTTGGCGAGGTTGTCGAGCAGGGTGGTGGTGTTGGGGTCGTTGTTTTGTTCCAGATGGAAGTTGAAGTCGCCTAAGAGGATGTAGTCCGGTGAGGCGAGGGCGTGCGGGGAGATGAAGTCGGCGATGGCGTCGCTGAAGGGGGCGCGTGGCCCGGGAGGACGGTAGACGAGGGATCCTCTGAGGGTGGTCCTCGGATCGGTGCAAATCTGAAAGTGCAGGTGTTCAGCGGCGAGAGGGGTGTCTTCGGTGGAGGTGGTGACGCTGATGGAGTCTTTGAAGACGATGGCGATCCCTCCTCCTACCTGGTTGGTGCGGTCTTTTCTGGAGATCTTGTAGCCTTCGGGGATGGCAGTGGCGATGTCGGGGGCCGAGGAGGCGTTCATCCAGGTCTCCGTGATGAAGGCAACGTCCGGTGCTATGGAGTCCAGGAGGTCCCAGAGTTCAACGGCGTGTTTGTGGACGGAGCGGGCGTTGGCTAGGATGCACTTGAGGTGGTTGATGGCGCGTGGGCTTGTGGTCGTGGTTGTTGCGTGGTGGAAGGTGCGTTTGCAAGAGTTGCAGGCGAAGGGTCCATGGGTGCGTTTGGGGTGAGCTTGGAAGCAAGTTTTGGAGCGTCCTGGGTTGAGGGCGTGGAGGGTGGTGGGGTCGTAGCGGGTCAGCGGGGCTTGGGAGAGCTGGGGACCAGGGGTCGTGGTGCTGGGCGCGGGACAGGCGCGGACGGACGCAGACGGGCTTGCCTCTGGCGCGCCTCCAACGCGCCAGCGGCCGCCATATGAGGTAGGAGGGGTCAGGTGGGGGCGAATGGGAGCTGGTGGGCGGGGGCGTGCAGGAGGTCGAGGCGGGAAAGCGCAAGGGAGGGGGGACAGGTAGAGAGAGAAGAGCTGGGGGAGGGGGGTTTAAGGGCGGAGGGGGGTGAGTGTTAGGAGGTTTAGGAGATAGGGGAAAAAGATAGGAGTAGGGTTGAGAAGATAGGGGAGGGGAAGTTGTAGAGGTGGGTGAGGGTGAGAGGTAGAGTGAGATGATAGGAAGATAGGTAATAGAAGGGGTGAGGGAGGGGGGAGAGATAGGGAAATAGATAGAGAAAATCGATAGATAGGGAAATCGATAGATAGGGAAATAGATAGAGAGATAGGAAGATAGGAGGAGGTGGAGAGTGAGGGAGTTAGATAGTTCGGATAGAGAGATAGAGAGATAGGTAGATAGGAGGAGTGAGGGAGGTAGATAGTGAACGGGTTAGATAGGGGAGATAGAGAGGGGGATGCGAGTGGGGGAGGGGGATGAGGCAAGAGCAGGAGGGCAGGCGCGGGGAGAAGAGGACGGAGGAGGCAGAAGAGCCAAAGGCAGAAGACAAGAAGACAAGAAGAACAGAAGACAAGAAGACAAGAAGAACAGAAGACAAGAAGAACAGAAGAACAGAAGACCGGAAGGAGAGAAGAAAGGAACATCAGAAGACCGGAAGGAGAGAAGAATGGAAGACCGGAAGAACACAGAAGAACACAGAAGAACGCAGCGGAACACAGAAGAACACAGAAGAACACAGAAGAAGATCCAGAAAACGGAGAACAGAGGGCAGAAGACCACAGAAGAAGATGAGGAAGAAGAGAAGAAGAGTGAAGACGGGGGAAAGAAGAGTACAGAAGAAGATTACAGACGCGGAGTGAGGAGGAAGAACTGAAGAACAGAGAAGAAGAAAAGAAGAAAAGAAGCAGGAGAGAGGGTGAGTAGCGTGGGGCAGAGCGAGGGGTTGGGAGGGGGGGGGTACTTACTGTTAGGTGGGTCTCAGGAACGCAGGAACTCAGGAACCTGGAGGGGCTGCAGCGGCAGGGGGAGCGACCTACCCTTGGGTCAAGGGTCGCTACCACTGTCGCGCAGTGGCCGCCATATGAGGTAGGAGGGGGGGGGAGGGGTCAGGTGGGGGCGAATGGGAGCTGGGGGGCGGGGGCGTGCAGGAGGTCGAGGCGGGAAAGCGCGAGGGAGGGGGGGACAGGTAGAGAGAAAAGAGCTGGGGGAGGGGGTTTAAGGGCGGAGGGGGGTGAGTGTTAGGAGGTTTAGGAGATAGGGGAAAAAGATAGGAGTAGGGTTGAGAAGATAGGGGAGGGGTGGTTGTAGAGGTGGGTGAGGGTGAGAGGTAGAGTGAGAGGATAGGAAGATAGGTAATAGAGGGGGTGAGGGAGGGGGGAGAGATAGGGAAATAGATAGAGAAAATCGATAGATAGGGAAATCGATAGATAGGGAAATAGATAGAGAGATAGGAAGATAGGAGGAGGTGGAGAGTGAGGGAGTTAGATAGTTGGGATAGAGAGATAGAGAGATAGGTAGATAGGAGGAGTGAGGGAGGTAGATAGTGAACGGGTTAGATAGGGGAGATAGAGAGGGGGATGCGAGTGGGGGAGGGGGATGAGGCAAGAGCAGGAGGGCAGGCGCGGGGAGAAGAGGACGGAGGAGGCAGAAGAGCCAAAGGCAGAAGACAAGAAGACAAGAAGACAAGAAGAACAGAAGACAAGAAGAACAGAAGAACAGAAGACAAGAGGAACAGAAGAACAGAAGAACAGAAGAACAGAAGACCGGAAGGAGGGAAGAAAGGAAGATCAGAAGACCGGAAGGAGAGAAGAATGGAAGACCGGAAAAACACAGAAGAACACAGAAGAACGCAGCGGAACACAGAAGAACACAGAAGAACACAGAAGAAGATCCAGAAAACGGAGAACAGAGGGCAGAAGACCACAGAAGAAGATGAGGAAGAAGAGAAGAAGAGTGAAGACGGGGGAAAGAAGAGTACAGAAGAAGATTACAGACGCGGAGTGAGGAGGAAGAACAGAAGAACAGAGAAGAAGAAAAGAAGAAAAGAAGCAGGAGCAGGAGAGAGGGTGAGTAGCGCGGGGCAGAGCGAGGGGTTGAGAGGGGGGGTACTTACTGTTAGGTGGGTCTCAGGAACGCAGGAACTCAGGAACCTGGAGGGGCTGCAGCGGCAGGGGGAGCGACCTACCCTTGGGTCAAGGGTCGCTACCACTGTCGCGCAGCGGCCGCCATATGAGGTGGGGGGGGGGAGGGGTCAGGTGGGGGCGAATGGGAGCTGGGGGGCGGGGGCGTGCAGGAGGTCGAGGCGGGAAAGCGCGAGGGGGGGGGACAGGTAGAGTGAGAAGAGCTGGGGAGGGGGGTTTAAGGGCGGAGGGGGGTGAGTGTTAGGAGGTTTAGGAGATAGGGGAAAAAGATAGGAGTAGGGTTGAGAAGATAGGGGAGGGGGGGTTGTAGAGGTGGGTGAGGGTGAGAGGTAGAGTGAGAGGATAGGAAGATAGGTAATAGAGGGGGTGAGGGAGGGGGGAGAGATAGGGAAATAGATAGAGAAAATCGATAGATAGGGAAATCGATAGATAGGGAAATAGATAGAGAGATAGGAAGATAGGAGGAGGTGGAGAGTGAGGGAGTTAGATAGTTGGGATAGAGAGATTGAGAGATAGGTAGATAGGAGGAGTGAGGGAGGTAGATAGTGAACGGGTTAGATAGGGGAGATAGAGAGGGGGATGCGAGTGGGGGAGGGGGATGAGGCAAGAGCAGGAGGGCAGGCGCGGGGAGAAGAGGACGGAGGAGGCAGAAGAGCCAAAGGCAGGTTACAAGAAGACAAGAAGAACAGAAGACAAGAAGACAAGAAGAACAGAAGACAAGAAGAACAGAAGAACAGAAGAACAGAAGAACAGAAGACCGGAAGGAGAGAAGAAAGGAAGATCAGAAGACCGGAAGGAGAGAAGAATGGAAGACCGGAAGAACACAGAAGAACACAGAAGAACGCAGCGGAACACAGAAGAACACAGAAGAACACAGAAGAAGATCCAGAAAACGGAGAACAGAGGGCAGAAGACCATAGAAGAAGATGAGGAAGAAGAGAAGAAGAGTGAAGACGGGGGAAAGAAGAGTACAGAAGAAGATTACAGACGCGGAGTGAGGAGGAAGAACAGAAGAACAGAGTAGAAGAAAAGAAGTAAAGAAGCAGGAGCAGGAGAGAGGGTGAGTAGCGCGGGGCAGAGCGAGGGGTTGGGAGGGGGGGGTACTTACTGTTAGGTGGGTCTCAGGAACGCAGGAACTCAGGAACCTGGAGGGGCTGCAGCGGCAGGGGGAGCGACCTACCCTTGGGTCAAGGGTCGCTCAAATATATACTTACCTATTTGCACTTACTATCTCAATGTTTTGGTCCTTAATATTTTCGACACAATATTATGTCCAGACAATAGTTTTGTTTTCGATACTCTGTCAGTGATCCTCTTTCGATACACTCCCATAACGTATCTCTTTCTACCTTACCTCCTTTGCTAACTCATCATTGTACTTCACCCTCTCTCTACATTTCCTTCCCCTATCTCTAGTTCTCTGTTCTTCCCTACTTCATTGAAAAAACATTGATGTATCAGAAATGTGAGTACTGTCCCTCCTGTCACAGTGCTCATCTATATAAGGCAGTTTATGCATTATGTTAATCAAAGTGCTAATAGTTTGATTGTAATGTGATGCACTGAGAAACCATATTAATGTGCACTCACCTTAGAATAGTCACATAAACCTAAGTGGTAGACAGGTTAAATTACATGATTGGATATTTTATATGTTATTATGTTATATTTTGGAGTCTAAACTAATAGCCTGCATTAAAAAGATATTAGATTTCTGATGAAAATTGATTTAAATTCATATGCAAAATAGAGCAATGCAGTTCTGCTTCACATTAATGGAAAGATATTAATAGAGTCACTTTGTTTAAAATTACTGTAACATGAATGCTAATGAAGACTTATTAGGTTTGAATTTATAGTTAGCGTATTATAAAATGTGTTTTATTTTTGTGATTTAATGTGCTGTTTTAATTCACTTGTATTAGCCTAAGTGAGGCCTGCTAGGTCCTGTATGCGTGACTCTGCAGAAAATGTCAAGTCATCTTGCTCGATTTTGTTCTCATGAGAATGCTAGCTTGGTGATAGATGTCTATTCCTTTAACAGCACCTTGAGCCGCCGGTGCATCACAAACAGTGACACACCGATGGCGTAAGGGGCTTTTAAATATGGCCCTAAAGAAACACCAGATCATCTTTACTTTGTTTATAATACAATAGGAAAGCATAAAAGTTCTACACGGAAATCCCTGAAAGCTGCAAGAGTGAGCTGAGGGGCAGGGAGTGGCTGTAAATGGATCAAAGATGCCCAGGATGGCTTTATGATTATGCTGCCTCAGTATTCTGTGCTCGCACATTTAATTGTTCCAGCCACATGTTTCAGAGGAGAGCTTTGGGCACAGGCACATTTTTATTTACAAATTAAGCACTGCTCCCAGCTCGTTGGGAAAAGTCCAGTCCAGCAGGGTTAATAGGAGAAAAGAGAAGAACAAAAAGAGGTGTCCTCCTTTCAAGGAGACAGTGAATGTTGAAGCAAACACTGCATTAAAAGATATTAGTTTATTGGGGCTAAAAGAAACGTAAGTGAAAGACAAAAGCAGTAAGACAAACTGGTATGCTTTCTTAGACTCTACTTCCCAGTGAGTTTATCTTGGGAAGTTTCTTAAGGACAACAAGGGGACCAATGAAAGGTAATGGTTCAGTACTGCTAGATACCCACTACACTTACCCTATAGAAAGACGTGTTGCACTTGACAGTGTTTCCTTCAGGTACTACAAGGCAGTCCCAGAAAGCTCACATTGCCAAGGAATAGGCAGACAGTGGTAAGGTAAGGTAGTAGAGGTTTATAAAAGACATGGCTAGCTTAGGTAATCAGAGCAGTGACCAAGTTCATATGTTTATTAATATTTTCCTTATTTGGGTCCAGTCAAAGACCAGAGACACCTGAGGCAGTTAGTACTGAGAGAGAGTAACATTTATTAATAAACTAGCATATGACAACTAATAAATGTGCAGTTTCAAAGGCCTAACGGAGAAAATAATATAGAAATGAAAACGTGCACGTTTAAATTGTGGTGGATATTTGTGCCAACCAATCACATTGTGACACCATGGTTAACATGAAAATGTTGTGCATTCATAAATGAGTGAATTATTAATGAATATTCAACTGAAAGTATTATTTTTTGGTTAGAAGCAGTAAAAATAAAATGTATTATGAGTATTAAATGAGTATGAATTAAACACACTTACATTGAAACAAATGGATTTCATTATTATGAATTACGTGCTTAGAAAAATAAATACGTATTTAAAATTACTTTGACATAACATGAATGAGGTTTTAGACCAGTTTAATAATGTATTAGTTGTATTAATATGTATTTAGGCTTCTTAACTAGACTAGGCCTGATGGTTCAGTTTGCAAGCAGTAGTGGAAAAACACTTGTTTATTCTTTCCCCTCTGACCTGAATTCTTTCCCTAGGTAGCTAATGTAATGTTGAATGTTCTACTGTATTGCAGGAGAAGAGCATGCTTCAAATTTAGTTAATGTAACAGTATTTGTTCTAGCTGTTGAACTGGACAGGAAACTACAGTGCTCTTTGAAAGAATATTAGTTTAGTTTATTGTGTCTTGAGAAAGGAACTGTAATTAGCAAATAATTCGAGAATGTAACATTTTGTTAGTACATGTTAGGTCACCAGATGACAACGCCCTTTTCCTGAGAAGATTTTTAGACGTATCAGAATTTGGTAATACCACTACTTGCTATTGGATGCTAAAACTGACGGCCAGAGTGTGCCCACCTGAAGGACCAGCAAATTATTTGTCCCTGTTTATAATTAGTGAAGAACTCTGAACCTGAGGTCGGTCCATCTTGAGATCTCCTTTGTGTCAGTCAATGTTTGTCTCCAGTCTGTTTCGAACTCTGTCCATTTCTGTCCTAAGTCTGCTGCCCCATTCTCTTCTCTACCTTCCCTGATGAGTTTTTTCATTATAGTCATAATTGGCCAATGCAGTTTCAGTAATAATTTGCCCAACTAATTCTGAACTGCTGAATTGTCCTACATGCAGCCCGTGTTCTGCACCATCTTGATGCTGCTATTAACTTACGCTGGAAGAAAGTCGCCGTTCCTGCTGAATAATCCTGTCCTCTGCCCCATGAGGGGAGGTATAACTAAATGAAGTTTCTTTTTTTTAGCTTAGTCACTTACACCAGCATACTTTTAGAGTTAGTTGCCCTAGTTGGATGGTTTCCAAATTATTTCTTTTTTTTATTTTGCTTTTGCCTGCATGTGTTAGACTGTTTCCGCACATGGTAGTCCCAATTTTGGTTAGTGATAAGGATGGCCCATCTCTGACATTGATTGTTAAAACTTTATTTTGATGATTTACTGATGTCACCATCATCTGCTTTGAAATCTGATAATAATGTTCATGTTGTGCTGTGCATGTCTATATCATTCTTTTGGAGTGTTTAACATTATTAATGTTTAGTAGGTTGAATCTTTTCAGACGTTTTGGTCAGCCTGTGGTTTTCATGTATGTTTATAACTTAGTTTTGCGCACTCTTGCAATGTGTGTGCGAGAGTACATGTAAATTGCAGCAAAAAATTAAAGTTCAGAATAATAAATTTAGATTTCTCAACTATCGATGCTCTTTGAGGAATAACTACTAAAGTAGAATCCATGAAGTTGCACCTCTCCCTCAAAAGCTTCCAGGGAAGTGAAGGAAAGAACACTCTGATGAAAATTGGAGAAAAAAAATGACCAGATAGAATCAATAAAGAAATCCTTCACCACTTGAAAAAAGAATACAGGGGTGTAGAATTCCTGTAGCCTGACACACAGAGCATATTGCTTGGTATCAAGGACAACAGATTTACCTGCCCATTTTGTCTTTGGGACAAGTAGGCCAAAACCCTGCATCACAAACCTATTGGCTGCCAGTTTACATTATGGAGTAGGGAAGGGATTTATCTGCAGTTGATGTACTAATTTTGTCTGCATGTTATTGCTGTTTGAACTTGTATTTATGGTTTATTAATGCAAAGCCTTTATTATTAGGGTGAGCGCTGTAAATAAATGCCGTAAGCTCAGACTGCGCTATAGACAGAGTTTCCAGTAAAAACAAGCATTTGCAATGCAATGGGTCTTCCATTTGCTCGACTTATAGCTATTAGCATTGTAAAGTCCTAACCAGACTTTTATTGCCACATAAATTGAAAATGAAAGGAATACAGTTTTACATAAGTGAGACGATTTAAAGCGCCTCGCCATGAGAATGAGCGTGGAGGAGCACACAAAAGGAAACTGAAATTCACTTGCAGTCAAACGTATCGGCAGCTATGCAATTATCCATGTAACCGGGTTGATGTCATGCAAAGCGATTGACTACTGCCCAGTGAGATCGCGCTACGTAGGAAATAAAAAGAAAAAGTAGTCCAGAAGCCATGCGGAAAACATGGAGCATCGTGTGTTTTCAGTAGTTAGCCGGTGCGCTCGAGGAGGGATAAACACCGGAAAAGCCATGACGTATGCATGCCTTTCACAAATTTTAAAAGGCAAGACAACTGATGGGCGTGGTTAAAAGCCCACAGAGAGATTACAGCACGCTAGAGTGCTTGCACGCTCAACCCTAAAAATGTGTACATACACGTTTGAAAAGTTTAACAATATGATGCTAAGTATAATGCTTCCAGAATGCTCTCTGATTAGATGCAAATACTTGCAGAAGCTTGAAAGCTAGTTTGATAATTCTTTGCTTTCATAATAAAATGCTCACTAAAAATGCAACTAGGAAAAATGTTTTGCAAAATTACTGTGAAATGTTAGGTAACTTTTCTTTGCAGCATCATTTAGTAAAAAGTGTTGATGCTTGGCAGTAATTCCAAAAAATATTCATAATGCAAAATCAGTGTAACCAGTTTCCACAAGATTATGGGAAACATGAACATAAACAAGCACTGACAAATCAATGGTCCAACATTGGTGGTCAGTCGTATGTCCAGGGCCACAGGAATTATGCGATTGTGTTGCTGCAGTGATTTTGACCTAATTAAAGATTTTATGCCTTTTTCACATAATCCATCATCTGCCCCATAATCTTTAGCTTTTAACCCCAAAAAATTGTTTCTAGCTCAAACTGTTCAAAAGTTACTAAAAATAGGAAGACACATGTTGCTGTATTTGGGTGCTAAAATTGTACTAATAAGGTTCAACCAATGCCAAGGCAGGTCTCAGAAAATTATAAAAATGTTACTAGACTTGCAGGTCAAGTAGCTTGAACAATCTACTGTAATGTACTTGACCTGGAAACAAGTCTCAAATTGTGTGATCCTATGCAAATATTGTATTCTACAGTCACCTTTTTCTTCATTCTCACATATGAGTGTACTATCCAATATGCAAGCTCAGCATTTCTGCTGTAAAAAAGTCCACTTTTGTTTGATTAAATACACTAAGGGGGTCATTCCGACCCTGGCGGTCCAAGACCGGCAGGGCCGGGGACCACGGAAGCACTGCCAACAGGCTGGCGGTGCTTCCCAGCCCATTCTGACCGCGGCGGTAAAGCCGCGGTCCGAAAATGGAATACGGTGGTTTCCTGCCGGATTTCCCCTGCATGGGCTGAATCTCCATGGAGATTCCGACCCACTTCCCGCCACCCTGTTTCTGGCGGTTTTTACCGCCAGGAACAGGATGGCGGGAACAGGTGTCGTGGGGCCCCCTAACAGGGCCCCATAAAGATTTTCACTGTCTGCATTGCAGACAGTGAAAATCGCGACGGGTGCAACTGCACCCGTCGCACCCCTGCAACTCCGCCGGCTCCATTCGGAGCCGGCTTCATTGTTGCAGGGCCTTTCCCGCTGGGCCGGCGGGCGCTCCTTTGGCGGGCGCCCGCCGGCCCAGCGAGAAAGCCAGAATGGCCGCCGCGGTCTTTTGACCGCAGAGCGGTCTTTCGGCGGCCTGATTTTGGCGGGCGGCGGCCGCCGCCCGCCAAAGTCAGAATGAGGGCCTAAATGTTTGCTCCTAGTATAATAAATGTAGCCCACATATAGGGTACACATGATCCATACATGACTTGCCTCTTCGTTTACTAATAGCTTTGCCATCAGGGCAGGAGTGTTTCTCAGTTTGTTTAAACACTCAGGGCCATATTTATACTTTTTGATGCAAAACTGCGCCGGCGCAGTTTTGCGTCAAAAATATTACTGCCGGCTCACGCCATTTTGATGCACGGCGGCGCAAACCACAGGTGGGAGTAATTGTTTTTTACGCACACCGCGGCATCAAGTCATAAAGCAAAACGACGTTAACACGGCGGAAATGACTGTGGGTCGATTAACGACCCCGCAAACCAGATATGCGCCGTTTTTTTAAGCAATAGCATAAAAAAAAACAGCGAACACTGCCATTTCTCCAAAGGAGAGACAAAATGGATCCCAGATGCCACTACAGACCCCAGGAAGATGACAACAGACCAGGAACCAGCCAGGAGGACCCACACAAGAAGCAGGACACTTATAAGAAGAAAAGAAAGAGTTGCTTCAGTGCAGAGGAGCAGGAAATTCTGGTTAAAGATTTGACGGAACACCAGCACCAACTGTTTGTCACCTCAAAGTTGCCAATTAGTAGGAGAGAGGCTATATGGCAACAAATTGTCGACAAGATTAACAGTGTGGCAGAAGTACACAGAACAGGCATCGAGTGCAAGAAACGCTGGCATGACTGCAAGCGCAGGACCAAGGAAAAGATGGCCAGTAACAGGAAGGCAGCACTGCATACTGGAGGGGGGAGTCCAGCACACCAGGGGGCCCTGGACCACATGGAGGAAATGGTCACAGCCGTCATCCCTGAGGAGATCGTCACAGGGATTCAAGGACAGGATAGCGCAGACTACCAGGAGACAACGCACATGCAGGGTAAGTCGCATGGGGAATTAAAATGCAAGAATGTCAACTGTGAGCGGGGGGATACCGACCACAAAATGCATGGAAGTCATCATATACATGGAGTGGCATGGGTAAAGGGGCATGGCATGGGGGCATGGCCTGCACAAACAGAAGCTGGGGCACACCATTACACTACACCAACAACAGTCCCATGGGGGCATGCTGTCATGCCAACGATGGAGCAAAGGGAAAGCCATGCCAGGAGGGAAGGGCACAAGGTCAAACTGACATCCCGGCACACGTCAGCCACCATACCCCCTACATTAACTAGGGCCCTCTTAACAACCTCTAGCCATACCGACAACTGGAATGTAACTGCGACAACAGTTGCCACTACCACCTCCGCTCTGTGTGCAGCTCACGTAGCCAATGGCAGTAACCTCCCCGTGGATCATACACACCTAAATTAGGTGGTTGAGGATGACAACTTCAACAATCCCCAGAAACAGGACAAAGGCCCCAGTACTGTCAAATGTCAATGCCCATAGTTGTCGCAAACATCAGCCAATGTAAACAACAATAGGAGCTACACAGCACTAAGGACACACCCATGCTGCATATGTCAGGGTCCATCCTGTGCCTGGGTAACAATGCAACATCCCAAATGTCATACTGCTCAGACACAGCATTGAGGGGGGGACATGTAACTGGTCAGTGAAATACACCTGCACAGTCAGAGGAGGAAATAGGACACTGATACGACTATCAGGGCAATCCAATGTAACACACATTCCCCAACATCAGCAGTACACATTACCAATGCCAACATCCATATCGTGTCATAACATTGCTATGCATAGGATATGCCACATGTCAAATACATTTAAGTGGATGTGAAAGATCAGAGATTGGGGCAGGTCCAGATTGTTAAGTGTGCTGCCAGTGCCATCAGAGCACCCACAGCCAGTGAAAGGTCTCACCATGAGAATGGATGTAGACGGAGGCTTGAGTAGGACAAGAAGGTGGCCTAAACCAACACCTAGAGGCGATGATGCCGACAAGTCTAATAACTCAATAGCATACATGTGACATGCAGGTGGGCCATAGGCCTGGAAGAATGCCCATCTGAAGGACTAGAGCAATGAACATGAAACAAGATCACAATGTGTATTCATCACAAGGCAGGCATGTCACATCAAAAATGCCACAACACAGACACACTAATTGTACCCTGTTTCATTGCAGAGGAAGATGGATCTCCTGCGGATATGCCTGTCCCAGATTACCCTGATGACATGGATGACGAGCCGATAAACATTCCCCAGGAGATTATCCAAAAGGTCCTTGAACCCTCCAGACCCCACCTTCAGTCACAAGGATGAGCACAGAACAAGCAGCCATCGCAGAGGATCCACCCACCACCCCAATTGTAAGACCTGCCAGCTCCATTACAGCTGAGGACTCAGACGACACTGGCACCAGCTTTGAGAGAACTGTAGTTGGAGTACAGCAGGAGCTGGCCAAGGAGGTGCGGGTGGGGATGCAAACTATGGCAGCCAGCCTAGAGGGGGTGCGTTCGTGCATGATGTCATCTGCAGATCAGGCAGCAGCTATGCAAGCCCTAACATCTATCTTGCAGGAACTGCAAAAAACCCAGAAGGAAATCAGCACAGCTGTAATACAGTTGACCCACACCTACAACAGCAATCCTGTTAACGCGTGCACGAATGCAACATTGAACCCCTCAGGGCCGACCTGGCTGCCTACCATTGTGATGTGGCTGCTATTCTCAAGAACCAGCAGATACTCCTTGCTGCAGTACTGCCCTTAAGACCTTCACAGGGAGCAGCGACCTGGATGACTGACTCCACGTCTTCTAACACTGAGGTGTGTGTTGCCCCTTCACAACCAACAATAACAAGGACAGAGGAGGCAACACACACATCAGAAGAAGAAGACATGGAACAGATCACATTCACAAGGAAAAGTACCCGGAAGCACTAGTCCCTGCCACATGGTCAACTATTACCAAGGTCCTGCGCTTTGTAACTTGCCAGTCTTGCAACAACTGTACTCAAGCACTGTTCTGCAAACCACTGTATATCTTGTCACCCAGCCCAGTGATTGTCTCTCTCCTACTCATTGGCAAATCCTGACCCTCTGCACTGTCTGAAACATCAACCCCAGCATGTCAAAAGCATTTCGGTAAACCCTTGTGTAGGATCACAATGTAAGATGTCACTATAATGGACTCACAATCATGGACAATGTACAGATAGCACTACAGCACTTTTCAATAAATAGCACTTACACAATAAATCTGTCTCTGGGTAATGTGACGTATAAACTGTGCAGTAGATAACTGAAATGTGCCTACTGTCAAATTACGTAGCTTGTCAATACAACTGTCCTGATATTATGTAGTCAGATAAATCAGCACAGTGCCCATGATTGCATCATACTCTGCCCTTCCTGAGGGTAATATCTGATGAAGTGAGAAACCATACACCATCATGCTGTGTTGGACAGAAGAATGCTTCCTCAAGGGATATCTAAGTCATCAAATAGTGGCCGCAAAATGTTGTCACCATGCAATAATAACACATATAACAGTGCACACTAATCTAAGCAATCACTATAAAAACTGCATAAATGAAGGTGTCTGAGTTTACATACAAATAGGTAATCATGCTGAACTGTGTCACAAATGACGTATGAGAGTCATGAAGACAAGAATACAAGAGTGCCAATGAGAACTCCTCTTATAAGGGTGTCCTTGATCATCACACTGCAGTCAGACCTAAAACTGTTCCCCCAATACCAAGTCTGGAAGCACTGTTTGTGACTTTGAAAACACACTTATCAACAGAAACACATTGTCATCCATATTAACTGTGATTGTTGGTTGCAACGAAGGGTGGACACTTTGCAAGGTAGCTCTGGGCTAGCTGCCAATCGTACAGCTCAGTTGGGATTTGTTTGTAGCATAGGACACAAATGTAATAGTACAAAATTCATGTACACTGAATACAAACCCAGGATCAAGTACCATTTAACACATACTGTTAAGGGTTAACCAAATATTTATTAAATGCTAATCACAGAAGAGGAAACTGAGGGAAAAATCTTACCTACCCTAATCTACCCTGACTACTCATTACCCACAACTGTCCCTAACTAACCTAAGCTACACTTACTTATCACATGTAACGAAACGTTATAAACATCTACCCCCCATCGCCCTTATGAGACGGGACACATGGAGGACAACACATACTAACCTAAATACATACTATACTATCCTAAACAAATATATATTTTTTGTATTATTTTTTTGTTTTTTTTGTAATTTGTTTTTTTTTTAAACACACAAGAACCCCATCATAGCCCAACACACTTAATAAGTAAAAATAGAAAGAATCAGGACCTCCCACCCCCCATCCACTAACACTAACTAAACTAACAGCCTATACTAAACAAACACTAAGCCCCCTAAGCCCACTAACAATAAGAACAAGGAAAGAGGAGGGAGGGGAGGGAATCATTTCCATTTCAAATACAGTCTAGTGGGTGGCCCTGCGGAGGGTCCTCTTGATTGACTTAACACGCCAGTTAATGTGGGGCACATCCCGGCTCAGGTGGCTTAACTTGCGCAGCACACGGTCCATCTTCCGTTCCATGTTGTGGAAGGCTGCAGGATCAACAGATGGAGCTGTGGCAGTCTGGGTACCCGTGGAGGAGGTCTGTGTGTGTGTGGAGCCAAGCCCAGTGGGCTGTCCTGCACCTGTAGCAAGGCTGGGGCCTGGAAGTCCAGCAGATGTAGGCACAACAGTCCCAGCTGTGGGTAGGGCCACCTTGCTTGAAGTGGTGGTTGTGCTGGTGGTGGCTGTGGTGGGCAAAGTAGGCCCACCCTGTGGGAAGGCTCTCCATGCCCCGGAGGCCCGTTCATGGCAATATCGCAGGGCCATCCTCCTGAACCCCTACCCCACCAGCAGGTATGGTATCTCATGGCCCGGCGCTGGAATTCATGGACCTGGTCTGGAGTTATGTTTGCAGCTGTGAAGACAAATGCAAATATTCTACATTAGTAACTGCATTGTGTGAAATGGCACAAGAAGTTAATCAGACAATACACTTACAGTACTTGTAACAGCTCATATCACAATACAGATCATTGAATGTCCCTGAGGAAGTACATGGCAGGCCAGCCTACAAAGGTCACAACACACATAGCACATCCATAACCTACAAGATGGGTAACAACTGGCTTTAACTTGCCATCTGAGTTCTGCCAGTTATCAGCTAGCAATCATGCTGCATATCCTCTGCCAAGACCTGGGCTACAAATGGCAGTGTAAAGAATGCAAAACTAAAGCCACATGGTCTGCAAGTTGTAACTGGATTTGCCAGTATAGTACCAAGTGTCATACCTGAGTGTGTATACTAGGTTCCAACCAAACAGTCACTTATTCACTTGTATGTGTAACATACTGGTAGCATCAGTACTAGGTACCCCATTCACAAACCCATGCCCGTGTTTGAGGGTGGGGGGTTGGATAAACAACTATCAATTTCCAACAACATGTACACCGAGGAGTGTATAGAAAACTCCACACGTGTTTGGCTCTACACACACACCAAAGGTAAGGTCTATCAACAATTAGGAGTCAGCAAGCCCTAGACCAATCATAGGGCCATACATGTCAGGAAATGCAGAACTTGGTACACACATATACTTCCAGTAAGGCCTGACTTACATCAGACACAGAGTTGCAAGAACACCCATGATCATGATTAGCATGCACTCCTAGGCCATTGCACTCAAGTTCCACATACTTTTAGCACTACATGTGGAAGTACATGCCGCTAGGAGGTTCTACCTACAGTTTCATAAGTGCGTTGGTAAATAGGGAAGCAGAAGTCTATTGGAAAGCAATTTGCTGTACCAATCTTGGAGAATGTGGGTCTGACAGGCTGACTAAATCGGAGCTGACTTCCAGTGCGACTCTTGTTGATACAAGTGTCATCCACATGACTAACCCCAGTACTCACAGTGGGGCCTACAGGAATGGCCTACAATCCCTAGATAATACCATAGGATACGCATTGGCCAACTCAAAACATTTGAGAAACTGAAATCCCACTCATGTAACAAGAGAAATGATTGCCCAACGCATCACACCTTTGATATGTGTTCAACACACACAAGTCCATAAACAGCAAACACAACCCATAACAGACATATCAACACTTACTGGAGTGGTCGGGGTCCTCAAATGTCGACACCTCTCCCACAGTGTAGGGTGCCGGTCCAGCTGTAAGGCATGGAAGGAAGAAATGTGCTCAAAATCTGTGCACAGAGCAACAATTTCATAAACATATACAATGTGTAGGCTGATTAAGGAAATGGCAGCCATTCAGACATGATGATACTGCATCTGATATATCACGGCCAACTTGTACATAGCATGGGTCTCCTGTGACAGTTACACACATATCTGCACACATACATTGGCCCTAACTATCATGTGGTTACAAACATGCCCCGTAATTGGTGACAAGAAAAGAATATGGAGTGTAATAGTCTCATCATGTGCATCCAAGAGAGACATCCAAAGCCTGGTTACTTGAGGACTGCATTACCAGTCAAACATGCCTTGTGGCCATGACACATTTATTACACATAGGTACAATGTACAGAGGGAGGGGCAGGGACTTTTGTAAGCCCTCCTGTTGTTACATTTGATTCAATTGATGTGGCCCAGCTATGGTGATTTGCACCAACCATGGGGATGTGAAGCCATGTGCATACCTTTGGACTGCCATCCATATTTGGAATGTGGCACAACTAACTCCAACAAACATTCTAAGATGTTAGCTGAGGGCACCTTATACCTTTTCACTATGTTTTCAAATCCAGATCTGACATGTATCCAAAAAGATAAAGGAACACAATAATCCCAAACATTCATAGTACTTCCGTGAACGCTTTCCTACCAGACTCACCAGACTCACATGAGACATATGTCTGAGCCACTTTGCTATTATCAATTGACGTGAAGGCAGCACTCATTTTCTGCATCATGTAGTGATTCTAAAGTCAGTCTAAGTATCTTGTAAGTTTGCTCAGCACATGCTATCTGACAGCTAGCAATTGTGATCCTTGCCATAGTGCATCAATTATCCCTGTGTGTTTCCCCAGCATTACACACAGTCAGCAAGTTAGCTGGCAGACATAGTACAAATCCTCTTATGTCACTACAGAGAATTTAATCGTGCACATTTACATGATTAGTACTCACCAACAGTGCCACCAATCACGATTCCCAGGTGGTCCAAGAGATCCTGCTCCCTGGTGATGAGGTCAGCCCACTGGTGCTTCAGCTGGTGGTCACACCTCTGGCTGGCATACACACGCTGCAGGTGATGCAGCACCTTTCCCCACTGGATTCTGCGCGCCTCTGTTTGATACCCCTGTATCACCCTGCCCCCTGCCTGGATCATGAGTGGCAAGAAATGGCACACAAGCCATATGAACCCCCCCAACTCCTCTTCACCCATCCTGCCAAGACGTGGCCTACCAGACATAGTGGAAATGTGAAAGGGAATAGGGGTTAAAGAAATAGAAAGGGGAAAAGGGGGAAAGTAGGGTTACAAATACAGATGAAAAGTAAACTTAACCACTAAAAGTGCCCAACTATCCCCAAACTACCACTACCCACAACAGACTCCCACAAGCAACAAAAACACTAGGGGCCAGATGTAGGAAGGAAGCAATTTGCGAGTCAGACACCGACTGCGACTCGCAATGGGGTCGCAATGACCCACCTCATGAATATTCCATTGCGAGTATAGGCACTCGCTAACATGGAGGCCTGCTGTAGTCAGCAGGCCTCCATATTAGCGACCTGCTTTTAAATAAAGCAGTTTTTTTTTTTTTTAAATGTAGCCCGTTTTCCCTAAGGGAAAACGAGCTGCATTTCAAAAAAATCCGAAACCTTTTGTTTCGTTTTTTTCAGGGCAGGGAGTGGTCCCTTGGACCACTCCCTGCCCTGAAAAACTATTTTGGGGTCCAGTCTCAAACTGGAAGGGGTCCCATGGGGACCCCTTCCAATTTGCGAGTGGGTTACCATCCACTTGAAGTGGATGGTAACTGCGTCTCCATTTGCGACCGCGTACGCGGTCGCAAATGGAGTTGCATACCACTGCGACTCGCAAATAGGAAGGGAACACCCCTTCCTATTTGCGATTCGGAAATGCATTTTGCGAGTCGGTAACGACTCGCAAAATGCATTTCTGCATAGGAAACACGCATTTGCGAGTCGCAAACGGCAGATTTTGCCGTTTGCGAATCGCAAAGTGTTTCCTACATCTGGCCCTTGGTAAATGGACAATTGTACACAAAACACAGTAGTACAGTATACACCAACAATATTTATTACACAAATTGACAATACAGATAGCACACAGGACAAAAAAGCACAAAATCTCAGGACACCACTCTCTACACAGCCACACAGTCTAGAAGAATCATAGACTGCAAATTGAAAGTGAAAGTACACCCACTGTACATGATCTGTAAACAGGATATCCTATTACATCACTTCCTGTATGAAATGTCTGCCCTTTTTCGCGTTATGCGTCATTTTTTGTCCATCAATACTGTATTTGTGTAATTTTTTTGACGCACAGGAGTGAAAATTTGCCTGCATTCAAATAATAGTACATGGCCTGTACAAATATCTGGATGCGGCCTAATGTTCACTCCTGTGCGTCAAAAGAAATGACGTAAATACAGTATTGGTGGGCAAAAAATGACGCATAACGCTAGGAACGTCAAAATTTCAGTGCATTAACTGGTTTTGGGCAATTTTTCTGTTTTTTCGTTATGTTACATTTGGGACACATAAGAGATAGGCAGATTGAACACACTATGGTGTTGATGGTGTATGTTCACATGTGTGACATCATACTGCAGCGGACCATGATCCGCTACTCCCTTCACAGTATTTTTACGGTTGGCTGATGCAATAGATGGTCATAAGTGGGGCCTACATATATGTGTTGCACAAATTGGGCATGTTTGGCTTAAGGAGAGGATAGCAATGTGACACACATATGTACAATACCTAAATGCCTTTGGCTCAAAGTGTGTGCTTTGGCAACTAATGTATTTGTTGACCAAGTGTGTGTGTATCACATGAAGCATTATTGCACATATGCTTGTATGAATGTGACGTCCATGTGTCCAATCCTTAGATGCAAGTCATTGTGGAACTGGGAGAGGGCATGTGTTAGTCATACATGTAGCAACATCCGTAATGTGGACTTCCAAGATTTAGGGTAACGTAGACACCACATGCGACAAAGCATGCACCAGATAGATGGCAGACGCTTGTTCATGTCAATGGTCCACATTTTCATCATCCAATGTCCTAGAGTTTTGGTAACAGCTTCCTAGGCACTAGTTGGTGAATCCCACAGTGAGTCATACACATGCACTGAGGAAGTGGGTACCATGTTGTTTGCACAGACAGACAAGGGTGAATCTCAAATGTATGATGACACCACAGTTGAGGGCATAGAAGTGAGCCACAACTATCAAGTGGCTGTGGTGGACCAGCATACAAGACAGCACGTGTCCACATATTTCCAGTGATCAATTGCACATAGGTGTCCTGTTCATGTGTGTGGTCCAATGATGATCCTGTATATAGTTTGGGGTGTAATTTGTCACAGTTCGGTCCAGGACTCATCATGAGTCAGTGGCAGCTATTCCTGTATCTACTGAGTATCCTTGGTTGATCAATGTGAGTAAAGTGGATGAGGACATGTGAACCTACATGGGGATGGTCCCACCCTGTCACTAAAGACATGTAATGAGACAGTCAACAGGGCAACTTTGGTGTGCTGAGTAAGATAATGTCTCAGGTGTCATGTTCCGGCAGGTGTCATTACAACATTTGTACACAGGTTAGCCTCTGCAATTCCCACTGCATCTGGGAACATCATAGCCTCTGTGCTGATCATTCTCGCAGCTATTAACCACACACGGCCCATCAATATGTTGTGAGCACTGTGATTCTGTGTGTGAACTGTCATGGTCCTGACATGTGTGGATTTTTCATGGACATTATCAGAGGTTGCTGGTTCTGCTGAAGGCCCCGTACCCAATCCCTGCATACGGCCCTGGGAAACTGTCACACTTTGTCATTCATGCATAAATGAGACCCAGACAAGGGATGGGTCATGAATTTTGCTTTTCCCAGAGGATTTTACTCAAATGGTACAGTTAAAAGGCAGATGATGCTATACAATGTATTAGGGTATGCATTGAAGAAGCCCATGCCCAATACCCCCTGATGAATGAAAGGTTTGCTAATGCAAGTGTGGTACATATGTAGACACAGGGATACTTTAGTGGGACGCACAGACAGTTGCCAGTCAGGCTGACAGAATGCAGGGTGATTCAGGATCCAGCAATTTGACAAGTTACATAATCAGTGGTCTGCCTCAGACTGTTTGGAGGACGAACTAGACAGTTGACATGTCAAACTGTGTATGTCCTGTGTTTTTGAAGGTGACAAATGAACCCAAGGGCTGTGTTACACAGCTTAATTAGTATCAATGCTTAACTGTGTATTTGACAAAATGGCAACTCCTATGCTGTTCCAGGCATCAGCAGGGGCAGTGCTTGTTGAAATGGGTGGTGTGCATGGAGGTGATCACAGGTGTGGGCTGCATCTGTTTCTCACCAGTCCTGTAGGTGAGATTTGCATTCTAAGGGCCAACATACTTTTTCACACGGGAAGCAATCTACAGGTGCTAACAGGGCTTTGAAACTAGAAGACAGTGTATAAATTAACCTGACGTCCATGCAGTCAGATGTTCTATGACAATGGTATACCATAGGAAAGGGTGTAGCACACTGGATTGCTATTGTTAGTCTGGGTGTGTAGAGGAGGTAATATCAGGGTACACATCTTAGTATTCCTGGGACCTCTTCAGACAGGTGGGTTGTGACCAGGTTTCATAGGTGTGTCAGGAGTTAGGAAATGGGCTGACATGTACATGGAATGTCATGTGTGCAATGCTGCTCATATGAGTGGCACTTGTGCTGTCTATGTTCTGCTTCTATGGAACTCTAGTCACAGATAGTCCTTGCAAATATTGGTTGCAGTTGGACTTACTGCTGTCAAGGGTCTGGTCAGGCATTCCTGTTACTGATGCAAAAGCACATCGACTGCCTCATGTATGAGGCTTGTTTTCCCCTTATTGAGTGATGGTGTCTTAGTTGTGTGCCATATGCTGCGTTGGACCTTGATTTCAACATGTATGTGTGAAATAGGTGTGGTCCTCTGCTATTGGCCTTCAAAGGAGAAATGTACATGACTGTCAACACCAGGGCAGTGCGCGCTCTATTGGCGACTAGAATGCAAAAACCCAGCACTCTCAAAACAACGTAATTTATGCATTGTGCTGATATGTTGTTGTTTAACCTTTTGCATTGCAGAGTTCAATCCTGAAGACTTATTTTTAATGTGCTTACAAATGCTGTTCATTTGCAATGTATTGCTGCAGGCTTTCAGAGTGTGTTAGGGTGTGGTCCCTTTCCAGGGCCTTCTAGAGACTTTCCCTGCAACATGCCTGGGTGTGGTTGTGGGCTGGGTCAAGACTCTAAAAAAAGGAGCCAGCCCAGCTCCAAGTGCTCACTATTCAGAGGTCCCGGTGCAGAGCAGCAGCTACTTCCTGAGCTCCTGTCCCGGTGGCCTATTTGATCTTCCAGACATCTGACTTTCATTCTCCATTTGGAGATCCTTGTTCTGGGCGGTAAGACGGTGGTTGGGCTGGCCTCCCGATGCCGTTATTGAGAACTCTCATGTTCTTGGGCCTAATTCTTTTATGATTTGACAGAGTACTTTGCGCGTGTGAAATATGCGCTTGAGTGTTTGTGACATTTGCAGGGTGACTTGCGAATCGGCAAGACGCGCAATTCGTTTCATGATAATTTAATCTTGTTATTCATTGCACGCTACCATTTCTTGACATTTGCATGGTGGCTTAAGAATCGGCAAGATGCGAGATTCGTTTTATGGTGTTTTAACTTTGTTGTTCATTGCACGCTACCATTTCTTGACATTTACATGGTGGCTAAAGAATCGACAAAAGATGCGCAATTCATTTCATTGTACTTTGATCTTGTTATTCATTGTGAGCTGTTATTTCTTGCCATTTACATCGTGGTTTACGAATCGGCAAGACGCGCGATTCGTTTAATGATGATTTGACTTTGATATTCATTTGCGTACTACCATTTCTTGGCATTTTACATGGTGACACTCGAATCTGCAAGACGCACGATTCTCTCCTCGAGTTTAATTCATGTTGTTTATTGTATGCCACTATTCTAAGATATTTATCATGTAATATTCGAGTTGACAAGTTATGTGATTTGTTTTCCTGAATCCATATTGTGTTATTCATGGTGCACAATCCTTTTATGGTGTTTACTGTATATATATATATATATATATATATATATATATATATATATATATACATATATATATATATATAAATCTACAATATGCGCAATTTGTGTTGAAACATTTTAAGAGTACACAGAAGATCAGAGTTTCTAGATGCAATACTGTATGGTCCTAGTATGCATTCTTGAAAAAGGATTTATGTGACTGGTTTAAAATTAAGTCAGAATGTTTTTCTGATTCTCATGTAAAGGAAAGTACTTGAATAAGAAAGTTTTCATTTAATCCATCTTGATTCCCTTACAGGTATCCGGCCATCTTGAAACTTAGTCATTTTAAACGTAATTCTTAGATTGTTCATGTTTTCAGAATGACTATGCTTAGAATCATAGTCTAGTATTGATTTCAGGAGATATAATTTTCATATTGTGTGTTCTAACCTTTTTCTTACTACAGGTCTCCTTCCCAGCTGTTTCCCTTCCTAATCCCCTAATCCCCTCTTCCCCTCTTGAACTCTTTTAGCCTCTGTGATTTATCTGTCAGAGTCTTGGAGCTGTTCAGTGGTGGACGTGTTGGGAACGTGCGCAGACCCCGAGGATCTGGTGACTCTGACAATGATAGATGTCATTTACAGTGTGTGTGTATGTGACCATTGTATGTTAGGCATCACATTAGCTCTGGGATTTCCAGTGTCCTAATCAGTATCTCAGCAATGCTCCATGAGGCAACACTCTTCTTCTGATAAGTAGAGATGAAGGTGTGCAAAAATGATTAGCCAGACCATGATATGGTGATTATTATAGGTGTTTATTTAAATTAGTTAACGAAAGTGGTGAAGGTGATTACATTTAAAAGAAATTGTTGACGATATGTTGCCGCCTGCGTATACCAGCAGCCGTGTTCTGTAGTTCCCCGTCATGTTGCAGGCCAGCATCCTCCTCTTCCTCCTCTTCAGGCATGTGTGGCTCTGGTTCCAGGAGGGGAATGTTCCTTTTGATGCAAATGTTGTGCAGAATAGCACATGTTAGGATGATCTTACCGACCATCTCCGGGGAATATAGGAGGCTACCACCAGTGATATCGAGGCACCGGAATCTTGACTTGAGGATGCCTAAGGTCCTCTCGACTATGCTGCGTGTCCTCCTATGTGCGTCGTTGTAGGCACGCTCTGCAGCAGTACTCGGGTTGCCAATAGGTGTCATTATCCATGGCTGGATGACATACCCCTGATCAGCTGCAAGAGAAAATGAATGGGATCATGTTGATGTAGCTGGCCCTATTGAAATGACCTTGCATGGCAGTAGTTGTCTTGTGTTGTCTGTGACTCTTTTGCGTTATAATGTTGCATCCTAGGCTTGTAGGATGTACTATCTGCATTGTGTTGTTTCCTTGGCTGAACGAGTGTTTGCCTGCTGACCGTTTGTCAGCAGTATGTTTTGGGATTTGCAGTACAGTGTGCCCTCCCTAGCATTGTGGCTTGTGATACAGGTGTCCCTGTGTCTTCACTGGGGGTGAGATGATAGTTCCATACACAGGTTAAAATTGACAGTGTTGTTAACACTTTCAAATCAATGTACCCTGGACATCCCATACCTTTAGACTTATGCAATGGATTCATGTAAACGTCATAGGTGACATTTAGGCAACCCACTCCACACGTTGTGATCTTTGACGTCTTAACATTAGGCTGTACAGTAATTTCAGATGTGTGACAGGTTCACTGCAGACCTAAGAAACATGGCTAGCGATGTCACGACTTCAGTGTATTCCTCTTCACATGTTGCTGTTGTTGTGTATGTGTTGTGTGTCCTAGAGGGTTGCTGTGCAGTGTGTATATAAGTAGGTTTTTGTACTTACCAACAAGTAGTCCATTGCCATACCGTCCATCCTGGAAGTGTTCATTGATGGTGCAGTGACGGAAGATGAAGGAGTCATGTACACTCCCAGGATATTTAGCCACGATGTTGGTGATCAATCCCTGGTGATCGACAAGGGCCTGCACATTGATGGAATGTGTGTGCTTCATGTTGCGGTAGAGGTTCAGTTGCAGCAGGTGGCACAAGGCGTACATGTGTGCAGTCGATTGCACCAAGGACATGTGGGAAGCCACTGATGAGGTAGAACCCCTGTTTTGTTTCCTGCTGCTTCTGCAATGTGTTAGGGAAGCAGATGTGGCGGGGTGTAAGTCCAATGATGGCATCCAGTACTTTGGGCAAAAAGGCGGAGAATGATGGTTGTGATATTCCGGCAACCATGGCACCAGTTGTTTGAAAAAAGCCACTTGCCAGCATGTGAAGTATGGCAAGCAGCTTGGTTTCTGTTGGGATGGTGCGGGGTGTCAGCAAAGTGGGTGCCAACTGCGGTTCAATGTTGCGCAGCAGCTGCTGAACGGCCTGCCAGTTCAACCTGTACCTCTGGATGATGTCGTGTTCCCTGAGGCCATGAAGGGTTGTTCTGGGGCGAAAAATCCTCTCCTGCCTTCTGCGCTGCCTTTGGGGTCCCTGCTGGTGTTGTTGTAGCTGCTGTTGTTGCTGCTGGGCTCTGCGTCTGCATGCACGCTGGATTAGAATCACCTCCATGTCTCCCTGTTGCTGCTCTGCTGTTGCTTCTGTGTGTTCTGATTAAATACAGGTGTGTTTGCCCCATTTTAACGCCTGCCCTGACACAGACGTTAATTTTTTACGCAAATCGGGCTGTGCGTCATTTTCCGGCTCCGCCTCCCGGCCGTGCATAATTTTTGCCCGAAAGCATAAATACGACGCATGGCCGTTTAAGTCATTTTTGGGACGGGAACGTCTACCTTGATTATGATTAACGCAAGGCGGGTTGCTGCACCTCAAAAATGACGCACATGGTGGAATTTTGACGTCCGCAGGCTCGGGCGTCAAAGTTTAAATACGGGGCAACGTTTGCGCTAAGTGTGCGTCAAAATTTTTGACGCACATTCGCCGCAGACGGAGTATAAATATGCCCCTCACTTTTAGTAAGTATATTGCTAAAGCATGATGTGGTAGTGCACTGTCATTTCCAGACAGTAGGGCCCATATTCATACTTTTTGACACAAACCAGCGCCGGCGCTGGTTTGCGTAAACATTTTTTACCACTGGCTAACGCCATTCCTACGCACCATGCGGGCGCCTTATTTAAGGAATGACGTTAGCCGGTGCTGCGGCCTGGTCAGAGTGAAAAAAATGACTCAAGCCGGCGTAGGGGAAAATGGGGGTTGTGCGTCAAAAAATGGTGCAAGTCAGGTTTGAGGTAAAAATCATGCCTCAAACCGGACTTGCGCCATTTTTTGACGCACAACCCCCATTTGAACTGACTCCTGTCTTAGCAAAAACAGGAGTCATGCCCCCTTGCCCAGTGGCCATGCCCAGGGGATTTCTGTACCCAGGGCATGGTCATTGGGCACAGTGGCATGTAGGGGGGGGGAAATTAGGCTCCCCTATGCCACTTTAAAAAAATTAAAAATAAATACTTACCTCAACTTACCTGTCCTTACCTGGGATGGGTCACTCCATCCATGGGTGTCCTCCTGGGGTGGGCGAGGGTGGCAGGGGGTGTCCCTGGGGGCTGGGAAGGGCATCTGTGGACTCCTTCCATGGTCAGAGACCATGGAAGTGAGCCCATAGGTCCCTTAACGCCTGCCCTCACCCAGGTGTTAAAAAGCGGTGCACATCAGGCTGTGCCCCGTTTTTTAAGGGCCGCGCCCTCCTGAGCGTCAAATTGACGCAGGAGTATAAATAAGGCACACAGGCCTTAAAGTCATTTTTTGGGCGGGAACGCCTACCTTGCATGTCATTAAAGCAAGGCAGTTTCCTGCATCCAAAAAATTACGCACACACGGAGGAATTTCGACGTCCGTCAAAGTTTAAATATGGTGCACGGTTTGAGCCGAATGTGGGTCAAAATGTTTGATGCACATTTGTGCAGAGTATAAATATGCCCATAAATGTCCAAGAAATGTTCAGAAACCTTTCCACTAACTTGCAGCTTTACTGATAAAACTATATAGTGTATTAACAATAATCTGTGAAAATTAGGTGTCAGAAAAATATGTATCATTTGCACATCATCAAGTAAAGTGTTTTGACTTTTTTTCTTCACACAAGTACAAAAAATGGTGCTTTGCAGCTACTGAAATATATATTGAAATATTTGTTAAGTTGACTTAGTTATATAAATGTTGTGTGTTAGGAAAGACCTGATACCCACACACTTTCATTTCACACAGGTCAGACAGTTCACCTTACAAAATCCTGGAACTCTGCAGTCACAAGGAAAAGTATTTGCACTGCAAGAAGACAAACTGACTTTTGACCTCTGCCTCTGAACACAGAGCAAATGTGACAAGTATAAGATTTAAAGGCATCTTAATTGCTAATTCAGCTTCTGTTTGAACAGAACACCTGTTCTTTGTTCACTTGCTAGAAGGGGCTAATAGGTTCTAAAAATAGCTTGACCTCATAAAAAATTACTTGTCTAGTAGATTTGAGCCCTGAAAGAGAGTGTTACCAAGTTTGAAAATGATGAAATAATGAAGTAATACTATTACAGAATGTGCTGTTTTATGCAGCATAATTTGCTTTTTCGTGCCTCATAATTTACTCATTTCTGCTGCATAATATGACTCTCTTCTGCTACATAATTCTATTGGCCCTGTTTATGGCTTTGTCAATGCATGTCTTGTTTTGACATGGCTTTTGTAAACCTTGACTGTTGCAGGAGCTACCAGGCCCTCATCATTGTAACAAACGTTAGCACAAAGCAAAAGCACACATTGTCACAGCAGTTCCTAGCACTGAACAAAACTACTTTGTTTACTGATATGCTCCTTGTGAAAGAGCAGGTTACCATCACTCACATTGAGAGCGAGATAGACTTTTAATAAAAACAAAAGGTCTTGTTTAATGCCAGAACCATTAAGGGGCCCAATTACAAGAGAAAGTCAGAAAAGTACACTCACTCTATCTGTCCTAGCATTAGTGCAGATTTCTGTATTTCATGAATTCACAAGAACTTACAGAAGTAGACCAGGAAGTCGTATTCCTAGAAAATATTTGTGAACTGTATTTTAACTTGTGTAAATATGCATGTCCAGATTTGCTCATGCATAAATCTGTTGAGCATTTACAAGTTCACTTTCCCTCTAACCACTTCTTTTCTGACCCCTGGAAGAAGTGTTACTCCTGCCCTTGTCAGGAGTAAATTTCCAACCTTTCTCAGTATGGGAAACGATTAGAGAAGAGCTGTTTAAACATGCAAGTTAGTAGATTTGCACAGACTCAAAAGGGCACCCTTTAACTTTTGCTTATCGCTACCTCCAGCACCAGTATGTAGATCTGCAGAAATGTGGCAAACTAAGGTAACTGCTTGTATTCAAGTCCTATCATAGCATTAGCCCTATCATAATCAGAGAGGCTAATATCAGAGTTCTTATATTATGAGATTTCTGCCATAATTTGTTGCCGCACTACATGACACCGAAGAGACAAGTAGAGTTTTTGCAGGACAAGTAGATTTATGAAGCAGCCTGTCCGATGGACAATATTTTATTATATTCCACACCCCTGTTGGGTACCAAATGTAGAGTTTAAAGTGGTCGTTAAAAGCTTGGTTGAGGTGGAGTTAGACCATATATTGGCAGGGCTCCTGTCCGGCCTACTTTGTAGTACCACAGCCTGAGAAACAGCCATTACTACCCAGCTGTTTCCCCGACTAGCCCTTACCACGCATGTGTTACCACACATTCGTCATTACAACAAATAGCCTTTACCATGCATTACATTACAATGATTGTAATGGTATGCATGGTAAGGGCTATGTGTTGTAATGATGGTGAAGGCTATCGGCATTGTTAGAGGAAATGAAAAGATCATTTGGTTTATTCTGAACGAGCTGCAACGCACCTTAGGAGTAAGGTAAGGGGGATTGGGTCTGGGATTGGGGGTACTGTTTTAGGGAGGGGTGGGGGTTAGGTTTTAGGGTGGGGCTAGGAGTAAGGTAAGGGGGATTGGGTCTTGGGTGAGGGATACTGTTTTAGGGAGGGGGCGGGGTGTGGCGTTAGGTTTTAGGGTGGGGATACGTTTTCAAGATTTGGCAGAGAATTGTAGGAAGGTGGCTTTCTTCTAGCATGGTTACCCCCATTTTTGGCCTGTTTGCTACTGTTTTTCAGTGTGCATTTACTGACTCACTGGGATCCTACTAACCAGGACCCCAGTGCTCAGAGTTTGTGGCCTCCATGTCAGTATGTTTTATTGTGTTGTCAGTATGCTTGAATTTGTCACTGGAGCACTGCTCACCAGAACTCCAGTGCTTATGCTCTCTCTGTTTTCAAATTTGTCACTATAGTCTAGTGTCCATATTCCAATCCAGATTGGCACACTGGACCCCCCTTATAGGTCCCTAGCATATGGTACCTAGGTACCAGGGCATTGGGGTTCCAGGAGATCCTCATGGGCTGCAGCATTTCTTTTGCCACCCATAAGGAGCTCATACAAACAATCCTTGAGGACTGCCACTGCAGCCTGAGTGAAATAGTGCACACACTATTTCACAGCAATTTGCACTGTACCATGTAACTTATAAGCCACCTATATGTCTAACCTTCAGTTACTGAAGGCTAGGTGCAAAGTTACTGCGTGTGAGGGTGCCCTTACACTACCAAAGTCCAGGACCAACTTCCCGGACTTCGTGAGTGTGGGGACAACCATTATAAGAGTGCCCTGCATATATGTCAATACCCTGAATATGTCCATGTGAGGTGTTTAGGTTTGAGGAATTGTATCCCCAATCCAATTCTGGTATTGGGGGGCCAATTCCATGCACCCTGGGGGCTCCATCCATGGACCCCCAGGACTGCCAAACCAGCTCTCTGAGGTTTCCACTGCAGCCCCAGCTGCTGCCACCTCACAGACAGGTTTCTGCCCTTCTGGGGATTGAGCAACACAATCCCAGGAAGGCAGAACAATGCATTTCCTTTTGAAGAGGGGTGTTACACCCTCTCCCATTGGAAATGGGTGTAACAGCCATGGGAGGGGTGTCTTCCAGAGCCTCTGGAAATGCTTTGAAGGGCATAAACGGTGCCTTCCTTGCATAATCCAGTTTACACTGGTTCAGGGACCCCCAGTCCCTGCTCTGGCACAAAACTGGACAAAGTAAATGGGATTGACCATTCCCCTGTCCATCACCACCCCAGGGGTGGTGGCCAGAGCTCCTCTAGAGTGTCCCTGGCTTTAGCCATCTTGGATTCCAAGTTGTGGGGACCTTCTGGGAGCATTTGAGTGGACAGTGCCAGCAGGTTATGTCAGAGACCCCTCCTGATAGGTTACTACCTGATTAGGTAGCCGATCCCCCTCTCAGGGCTATTTAGGGTCTCTCTTCTGGGTGTCTCCTCAGATTCGGTTTGCAAGACTCCTCTGCTCCGTCTGCTTCAGCTTCTGACCGTCAGATCAACCGCAGACTGCTCGAGGAGTGCTATAACTGAAACAAACTATCCAAGAAGGCTATTGCAACTCTGTAACTTCACCTCCTGCCAGCAATTGCAACAGTTTCCAGGTTGTGCTCACTCTGAAGACTGCCTGTTTTTATTCTGCACCAAAGGAATCTCCCGTGGAGTGACGGAGACACTTCCCTGCTTCAGCAGGCACCTCTGCAATGACAGCCAGTACATTGGGAACCCTCTCCTGTCACCGAGCATGATTCCTGGAACGCAGGTGGTGGACCGAAGTGACCCTGACTGTCCAAAGGTCCAGCTGTCCAAATTTGGTGGAGGTAGGGGCTTGCCTCCCCATGCCAGACAGTACCCCGTGCACTGTGTGTTCTACAGCTCCTTGGGCTTCTGTTTATTTCTTCCAGAAATCCTTTATGCACAGCGTAGCCCAGGTCCCCAGCACTCTATCCTGCAACGCCCAGCTCCCTGAGTTGTTCTCCAGCGGTTTGGGATCCCTTTGTGTAGTGCTGCGACAACTGCATTTTGCAACTCCTTTGTCCCCATGTTCTGGGACTCCTGTGGGTGCTGCCTGGTCTTCTGAGGGCTCTTTAAAGTGCTGAGAGCCCCCTCTGTCTCCTGAGTTTGAGTTGAGGCACCCAGGTCGCTCCTGTGCCCAGGTAGCGCCTTTTTCTGCCAACTGCGACATTTGTGTGAGCCAAGGTTTGTTGGCAGAAATACAATGATGAAAACCTGCCTGCATCCAATGAATCAACATGGGACATCTCTTGCACCCAGCAGGAACCTGCAGCTGTCTTCTTTGGTGCATTTCTGACTTCTTCATCCAACCGGAGAATCAAATTTTGCACCTTCATCCGGGTTAGCAGGGGCTCCTGTTCTTCCTGGACTCTTCATCGACTTCTGGAATGGGTCTCCTCTCTCCACAGATCTTCAGGTCCAGGAATCCATCGTTGGTTTCTTGCAGTCTTGCTTGGTTTTTGCATAATCCTTTACTACGACTTCTAGTGTGTTCTGAGGAATCTTGCTGTACTTTACACCTGTTTTCCTGGGCTCTGGGGTGGGATAATTTACTTACCTTTGGTGTTTTCCCACACTCCGAGTGCCCTCTACACACTACACTTGCCTAGGGGGGAACCGACATTCGCATTCCACTATTTTAGTATATGGTTTGTGTTGCCCTTAGACCCATTGCAACCTATTGTGTTTTTCACTTTTTGCACTATTCTATGACTGTTTACTTACCTGATTTTGGTTACTGGTGTATATATTGTGTATAATACTTACCTTCAGAGGGAGTACAGCCTCTAAGATATTGTTGGCCTTGTGACACTAAAATAAAGTACCTTTTTTTTTGGTATCACTGAGTATTGTCTTTTCTTCTGTGTAAGTACTGTGTGACTATAGTGGTATTGGAAGAGCTTTGCATGTCTCCTAGTTCAGCCTTGGCTGCTCAGCTACAGCTACCCCTAGACAGCCTAAGCTGCTAGACACTGCCTACATTTCAATAAGGTGGATCACTGGAACTGGTATAATGAGTAAGTACGTCTGGTACCCACTACAAACCAGGCCAGCTTCTCACAAGGATTGGGTCAGGGGGTGAAGGGTACTGTTTTAGGGAGGGTCAGGGTTCGGTTTTAGGGCTGGGTGGTTTTCGGGCTTGGGGGATATTGGGCCTGGGGGGTACTGTTTTAGGGAGGGGCAGGGTTATATTTTAGGGCAGGGGCGGTTTTCAGGTTGTGCATGGGGGGTTGGGCTTGGGGGTGGGGTGTCTGGTTTAGGGAGGGGGCTGGCTGGGGTTAGGTTATGGGGTGTGGTAGATTCTCGGGTTAGGGTGGGGGTGTTTGGTCTGGGGTGGGGGTACTGTTTTAGGGAGGGGTAGGGGGTGGGGGTTAGGTTTTAAGGTGGGGTGGTTTTCGAGCTTGGGGGTTATTGGGCCTGGGGGGTACTGCTTTAGGGAGGGGCGGGGTTATGTTTTAGGGCAGAGGCGGTTTTCAGATTAAGTGCAGATGGGGGTCGGGGTGGAGGGACTGTTTAAGGGAGGGGTCGGGGTTAGGTTTTATGGCAGGGATAGGTTTTCAGGATTAGGGCAGGGGACTGGGTCTGGAGGTATAGCTTATTGAGGGGCAAGGGGTGGGGGTTAGGTTTTATGGCGGGGTGGTTTCGGGCTTGGGGGTTATTGAACGGGCGGGACTGGTTTAGGGAGGGGGCGGGGTTATGTTTAAGGGTGAGGGCAGTTTTCAGGTTAATTGCAGAAAGTGGTTGGGCTTGGGGGTTGGGGGCTGTTTTAGAGAGGGGCGGGGTGGGGGTTATGTTCTAGGGCTGGGTAGGTTTTCAGCGTTAGGGCTGGGGGATTGGATCTGGGGGTGAGGGTATTGTTTTAGGGAGGGCTTGTTAGGTTTTAGGGTGGGAATGGTGGTTTTTGTGCTTGGGGGTATTGAGCTGGGGGGGCCTGTACCACGCATATGCCTTTACAACACATTCTTTTAGAATATAATTCATTGTAAATGCATGTGTGGTAAGGCATATGCTTAGTAATGGCATTCTTGTTGTAACGCACTTGTGGTAACGACGTGCGTTGCAACAGAATGTGTGGTTCCGACATGCAACCGCACTGCCTCATTTGGAGCCTGAAGAAGCATCAGGCTTCTAATAGGGAAGACTTAGCTGACTTTTTCATAAGAAACATTTGACCAGACACAGATGCAACAGTGTGCTCCCATGATCAGGACGGACCTTCTAACATAACTTTTTCCTGCACAGGATCACCATGCGAGGCATGGCAAATCAGCACAGGAAAATGGAGTAATGTCCCTAACCGACAGGGATAAAAATCCCTGCATGTCAGCAACATTTAATTTTCTATTTCAGACTTAAACACCAATTATGGTAGATTACTTGTGAAATGCAGAAAAACACTTCTGCCCAGCCCACAGTGACAGGGCAGATGCAATCAAAAAACACAAAGCAGACCTTTGATAGCATAGAAGTCCAGCCTGCTATGCCTGCAGTTCCTCTGCTTCAATTAGAGGTTTGGTAACTGCCAGGTTTCTGACAGAAAAGACACAGTAAGCTCCACTGTTGTAAACCTTTGACTGATGGGGCATCCACAGGCACTCCTTTCAATGAATATCAAAAGGCCTACCCTCGAGTAGGTGTGTTTTTCAGTGATCATGTTTTGTGTAAAGTTCTTGGGCAGCAGAAGACAAAAATCATTTGTAAAGCGTGGTTTCTCACCCAGGGAGGGGGGTGGGTATTCAGGCACTGTGAGTTGTCGCTGAAAACTGGTAGCCTCTCATTGAAGATTCATGTCTTGAGCTCCCTCCTGAAGTCGAGGGGGATGTGTGCGGCACGCAGGTGGGGGTAAGGTTGTTCTAGATGTTGTCAGCGAGGTAGGAGAAGGAGTGTGCACTGCAGCGGCTGCAGAGATTCCGCAGGACTTGAGCAAGGGCGAGGGAGAATGAATGGAGTTCACGGGTGGGCCAGTGGAAAGAGAGTCTGTGGTTGATGAGATTGGGCTTGACGTTGTGCAGGGCTTTGTACGCGAGGGTGAGAACCTTGAATTTGCAACTCTTGTGCACAAGCAGCCAGTGGGGGTGATGCAGGTCCACCTGGGAAGGTCCAGGATGATTCTCACGGCTGCATTCTGGATGATATGGAGGTGGTGGAGGAGCTGGGCGGAGAGTCGGGCGCAAAGGGTGTTTCCGTAGTCCAGTCTGCTGGCGATGAGGGCTTGGGTTACCATTTTTCTGGCTTCAACTGGGATCCATCTGAAAATCTTCAGTATCATACGAAGGCTGTGGAAGCAGGAGGAGGCCACTGTGTTTATCTGTCCCTTGAAGGCGAGTTTGCAGTCTATGATGATGGCGGGATTACGGGCATGGTCAGTTGGGGTCAGGGTTGTCTGAGCATGGAGGGCCACCAGGTGTCATCCCAACAGGAGGTGTTGTTTCCGTAAATTATCACCTTTGTCTTGTCCGTGTTCAGTTTCAAACAGTTGGATCTCATCCATTCGGTGACATGGGTCATGGCATTGCTGAAGTTGGCTCTAGGGGTGGCGTGGTCCTTGGAGAGTAAGAGTATGAGTTGAGAGATCGAGGGGGATCAGGGCTGTCTTCTCTCATCGGTCAGGAAGGGATCTATGTAATCTGTTGTGGCGATCAGGGCAGTCTTAGTGCTGTGGTTGGCCCCGAAGCTGCATTGGAAGTGTCCAGTAGAATGTTTTCTTCCAGGTGCAGTTGACGGCTCTTTCCAGAACCTCAGCTGGGAAAGGGAGCAGTGATGAAGAGCGGTAATTTTTTAGTTTGCTGGGGTCGGTGGTTGATTTCTTTAGGAGTGGTTTGACCACTGCTTGCTTCCATGCTTGGGGATGGTGGCAGTCCTGATGGAGATGTTGAGGATGGGTTTAGGATGGTGCTGATTTCCCCCTGGGCCAGGTTAAAGATGTAGTGGGGGCATGGTGGGTTGGGTGAGCCGGAGTGGGTCGAATTCATGAGGGCTGCTTTTTCCTGGATGAATAGTGGCTTCCAGTCACTGATCAGGTGGCTGGGGTTGACACCTGATGGGATCAGAAGGTGGTTGATGCTGGGGAGTTGGGGCTGAAAGTTGCTGTAGATGGCTGTGATTGTGCCATGGGAGTAGTCGGCTAGTGTGTCACTGAAGGTTTAGGAGGGTTATATTGTATTTTCAGTGGCTGCTGGGCAGGCGAACTCTGACAATTTTGAAAAGTTCCTTGAGGCAGTCTGACATGCAGGAAGAAAACTTGATGCACAACAGAGACATTTCTTTATAGGATTTCAAAATCAAGCCATCCCGATTGGGGATTGCTCTGAAATTCTAAAAAAGCTAACCTTCTGAAGTTACATGGCAACCAGCTGCTATTGCTGTTTTGGAAAAACAATTCCCACCATGCTACTTCAAGCTCTTTCTCAAATAATGCATGGCAAGCTGGTGAGAAGGTCTAGATTATGCATGTGGTCTACAGCCGGCTGTATGTCTTAAGACTGACAGCAAAAATATTGTCAACTAAATCGACTACCAAAATATAGCCAGCTTTAACAACGCTCTGTAATGTATGATAGTATCAACATCAAAGATATCACCATAAAGACATTGCACAATGACATCAACTACAAAAATGTAACAGAAAAATATTGTTTTCCAAATAATTAAATGTGAAACAACAATATTGTCAATATAAATATAATTAACAGATTATGTGGTGACAATCATATATGAACCATAAGTGCCCAAAAAAGGTTTATAACTGTACTATGGGACATACATTTAGTAAAAAGAATGGTCTATCTAATAACATTTAACCTCCCAAAAAAACATATGCTGAAGCAATTAAATTTAAATGTACAAAAATTAACAAATAGAAATGTACAAAATAAATATTGAAGGAGCAAAAAGAAGAGACCACAAACAATCAAAGATGCTGTGCTACCGGCCTGAGAAGAAAGGTGAATGTTAATTTTCATGACTCAAATAGCAACAAACATAAATGAAGGAAATGCACATCTATTCATTGAAAATTAAGAATTATATGCGGTATGGAAACTCCTAACAATCACCTGAAATTAACATATTTTAATAAATATTGGTGTTTAAAACTTTTGAAATCTCCTATTATATTCCCACTATAGGTACATCAACTGAAATGGCTTCTACCCATATATACCACAAAAGAAACGTACTTTCTACCTTCAATTGAACATTTAAAGCCCAAGAAGATAAAGTCTGTAAGTGGGCAATTTATAAATGTATTAAAAAATTAAAAGATGTTAAATGTAACATCTCTAAAATATCCAAGCCTATGCAGCTAAATATATTCAATTGCATTTATATAATTTAAAGAGTCAAGAGGGTGAGCTGAACAACACACAATCTGATAAAGGGAAATCTTTGTTAACAGCTATGGGTAGGTTTTACTGTTTTCAGTTTTTATTTGTTGTAAAGTCCAGTGGGGTGTTTTCCCAGTGCTTCCCAAAGTTTAAAAAAAAATCAGAACTCTGTGGTTTACTATTTTCGTGCTCTGTACAAAAATCTAAAAATTGTTCATGATTTGTCTGTATTTTTATTTCCTTCCTTCTATCTTCGTTTCTATTGTCAATTATTCCACCCTTCTATCTTGCTCATAACTTCCCTTTTTGATCCCTTTACTTGCATTTGTTTTTTCAAGTAACTTTATTAGTTCACTTCCCTGCCTTTTATATGCATTCAAATCCCTCTTTTCGGCAGTCCAGTCCCTCTTTGTGTCAATCATGTGCAAGGATGGAGATATGTTTGTACCCCATTAGGGTTTGAGTGTAGTGGATCTCGTGTTGCTCTGTTATTTAGACAAATGGCAAAGATCAGCTGAATTAATATTTTCTACTTAGGACCTGAAATTAATATTGTGAGGTGCTTGGTTACTGCAAATCAGTATCACGCTGCCCTGTTCTTTGTCTTGCAATACCAGGAAGGAACGGCACAAATTAAGGTATCGGTACTGACTGGTCTGGGTCCTTCAGCGCTCTCCCTGGTCGTAGAGGAGAAATCTGCTAAGGAATGTATGCGCATACAGTGAGTTCCAGGGCATTTTCCATCTTTGGGAAAAGAAAAAGCACAGATTTGTACAAGTTACATTGCTCCATGTCAAACCTTTTCCAGCACAGTACGTTTAAAGTTTCACTCTGACACGGAGGAAGTAGGAATGAAAGTTGAACTTGCTGATCCTGGAAGTCTACCGTAAACACCTCCGGCTTTAGTGCTCAGGCTCCTAAGGGGTCTGTGCACCCTTTTTTGTCTGAAACTGTACAGTCTGTTGCAAATATTAGGAAACACAGAGCTGTGATTACCTCATCACGTTTCTGAGCTGTACTGTCTACAGCTCATAAACTAACCTGTAGGTTTTCTGAGTTAATATATGTGCTAAAAACTAAATACAGTTTTAGCCAAATCGGAGCACAAACCACTTCAGGGCCTGTGCATGGACAGTGAAAAGGTTCAGGATCTGGCCCCTGGTACTCCTGTATGAGGGGATGTGACTTATATAGGCATGCCTTTCAGACAACAATGAAGTAAACCTAGGAACTGAAGTGATGGGTGCGATATTTTAGTGGAAGATATTGTTTAAGGGGGCATCAAATACACAGTGACCTTTGATGCCACAATCCTTGTATCAACGTATTGAAAAACCAAAGCTCTGTAAAACTCTAAGTAAAGGAGGATGTCATCATTCAGTTGCCACTTGCCCTAGTCCGAGTAACTCCTCATAGTTCAGCTGGGAACCTGGTAGTCACTACATAGTATCATAGAGAGAACAGTGAGCTGATGTCACATCAGGTGAGTCTGGGTTCCAAAATGGAAGTGAAGTAAGTCCTGGAGGTCCACATACCATGCAGATGATCATGTGTCTTACTATGACCCGAGTGGGTAATAGCAAGATCATCCATCACAGAAGAGAGTTTACAGGCAGGGGCTGCACTTAAACTGTTTAACAGAGTGTCAAAGCAGTAAAAGTGCAACACAATCTGGTGCTTTCTGGTTTCTACTAAAAAGCAAACATTCAATTTAATGGTATTTTATGGGTTATAGTTGTTTTTAACTTAAAACCAGCAAACCTAGCAATCAGTTGCTCATTATCCAAAGAGAGCACTAAAAGTGAAAGTTCACATTGGAAGTACACAAAATATTATTCAAATGGATGCAAATTTTTAATGAAGTCATAAGAGGAAAGTACATCCATCCACCTTCCATTAATGAGAGAAAATTACAACCATAGTACAGTGCTTAAAAGAAACCTCACCAAGCTCTAGAGCTCCTGCTGGAACAAATATAAAAGAATATGCAGTCAGAATGTGACCTCACCTATGTGAGCAAATGGCATTGGTCCAAAACCTGAAAAAACATTTACAGAAAAAGAAGAGCAAAGAGTCAAGCAAAACCAGCTACCAAATAGTTTGCTGATATAGGCATCTCCTTACACACACTAAAAAGAACTTCATCTCATAGGACAGTAATAATAAGAAAAGAATGCTAATATTCAATGCAATAAAAAGCATCCATATTTTGACCAAATCTACCATTTGGGTAATGGGGGATCTTAGAAGATATGGCACGTTCCTGCCCTCTCCATGTCATGCAAAGCAACGCAGCAAGGTATCTTGCTACGTTGTGTGACTTCTTTGTAAATCTGGGCCACAGTCTGCAGGTTTGCCCTGCTGTTGTTACAATGAATAGAAGTATAGTTTACCTGTCTCCAAGAGGATCCGAACACCACTTGCCGGGAGAAGCTGATCTGATGCCCTGGAAGATATGTACAGTACTCAACTGGCTACAATATCTGCTTTGGGACATCTTGACCAACTGAGTTTACCCAGATGCTTGCTACAAGATCATTGCAACTGAGTTATCCAATAGCAAAATGTAATGAAAAGGATGGTTGGGTTGTGTAGCTTCAGCAGAGTTTTTCATCAATGCTAGCGTACAACATCACTTCTATCTTGCCTGTATCCACACCCTTCTTCAGCACCTTGAAGGACCAAGGGTCATAGGCGGTCATTCTGACCGCGGCGGTCGGCGGTCGCCGCCCGCCAAGCGGTTCCCGCCGAAAGACCGTGGCGGTCATTCTGGCTTTCCCGCGGGGCCGGCGGGCGACCGCCAGAAGACCGCCGGCCGGCCCAGCGGGAAAGCCCCTTCAACAATGAAGCCGGCTCGGAATGGAGCCGGCGGAGTTGCAGGGGTGCGAGGGTTGCAGTGGCACCCGTCGCGATTTTCACTGTCTGCAAAGCAGACAGTGAAAATCTTTGTGGGGCCCTGTTAGAGGGCCCCTGCACTGCCCATGCCAGGGGCATGGGCGGTGCAGGGGCCCCCAGGGGCCCCACGGCACCCGTTCCCGCCATCCTGGTTCTGGCGGTGGACACCGCCAGAAACAGGCTGGCGGGAAGGCGCTCGGAATCCCCATGGCGGTGCTGCAAGCAGCGCCGCCATGGCGGATACCCTGGGCCAGCGGGAAACCGGCGGCAAACCGCAGGCTCCGCTTTTCTGACCGCGGCTTTACCGCTGCGGTCAGAATCGCCCAGGAAGCAACGCCAGCCTGTTGGCGGTGCTACCGCCGCCCTCCGCCATGGCGGTCATGGACCGCCAAGGTCAGAATGACCCCCATAGTGCCTCAAATGGGTCTGGATTCTATTCCCAGAGGAGCTCTTCATGAACCATTCTGTATCCATGTGAACCATCGTTCTAGCCCTTGCAGTTCAGTAGATATCTACTCCTATGGCTACTGTTAGGAACTTTCACTAAAAGCCAGGTCCCAGCTGGATCACAATATACATGAATGCACCTGCCACTGGAAAATCTTGAGCATGACTGTTGGATTCCAAGGCACAGGCTTGAGAGGAAAAAGGACCGTTAGAACATCCAAGTGTGTCAGTAAGACCTGAAGTACTTCAGTTCTAGCTGGTTGTTGGACTCAAGTAACTTGGCAGAGTCCCTAACAGGACAAGAGTGAATAGATTAGTGGTTACCACTGGCTTCACCACAGGAACACCGAGGGTGCAGTAGGTATGGTCCTGGTATTATCGATGTTGAGTTACTGAAAACTCACTGACTCTGATATTTGTCCAGTGTGATTCCAAACGCTGGTGCTGCACCAGAGTTATTCCCGAGTCCCCGCATGTGTGTCTTTTATGCACTTTATAAGTCCCTTTTCAGGACAAAAGCTCCTGCCAAAAACTGGACACTTGAGAGCTCCAGAAGCTCCCCAATTCGAGTTTGGAGTTTAAATTATGAGTTTTTTTGGACATTAGTCCTTGAAACCAATAGAAATCAACACCACATTCTTGTATCGAATGCCTTAAAATATTCATTTAATTTCTTGTGGGATTAATTTGTGACTATCCTTGTTTCTCATAAAACATGGAAAACATCATAAACCCGCAATTTCTTCAAAAAATGAACACTAGTTAAAACATCAATTTAAAAAAAAAAGCATATACATTAAAATCTTTAAAATATTAATTCATGACAATCCATTACCAATTTATGATCAATACATGATCGTAAAAAACGCCCCAAGGCCACAATTACATCTGAATAGCGTATAAATCTAATTTACAGCTTCATTTTCATCGATCTAACATGATTATACACAAACGTACCCACACAGACGATACTGCCCGGTAATTATTGACTGCCCCATAATCCCAAGAATTATCACTATCTCTCCAGTTCTTTGATGATTATTACTTGGTACTTGATGCCTAATACAAACGGTTCTCTAAAGTAGATGGCTTTATACAGTATACCTATGGTGGCATTGATTTGAAGAGGATTCCGGGTCACGTGTAGTGAGTTTGTTCAAGGAACTGCTACTGTAGTTGCCGATATGGTGGCAAGTGTCGAAAAACATTTCTTAAAACTATTCCGTGCTCGCCCACCAGATGGCAGAAACATATCGTCTAAAAATGTATGAGCTATACCTAAATGCGGATACTCGTTTTACAGCCTAATTTTATTAGCATCAGACTTACTTCGCCAGAGGCAATGCTATAATGTGATGGTAAATTCTCACAGTCCATTCCGACGTACTTTTTACAGTATTTTTTCCTAAAATGGAAAAACTCTAGGAAAAACGACTCTGCTTTCATGAAGTCTTTAAATATTTGGCCGCGGGGCCTCCCCCCGCCCCCCTACAGAGCCCTTTTTTTGACTATTTGGGGTAGTTCGCGCTTAGGCCTTCATAACTTTTTGTCCACATAAGCTATGCACGCCAAATTTGCGTCCTTTTTTCACCAACATCCTAGGGATTCCTAATGTACCCAGAGTTTGTGGTTTCCCCTGGAGGAGACCAAGAAATTAGCCAAAATACAGTTAAAATGTCATTTTTATAGGAAAATTGGGAAAAAGGGCTGCAGATGAAAGCATGTGGTTTTTTCCCTAAAAATGGCAGCAACAATGGCTTTGTGGTGCTCAAATCACCATCTTCCCAGCTTTGAGGAACAGGCAGACTTGAATCAGAAAAACACATTTTTTAACACAATGTCTGCATTTTACGGGGACATACCCCATTTTTACTATTTTTTGTGTATTCAACCTCCTTCCAGTTAGTGACAGAAATGGGTGTGAAACCAATGCTGAATCCCAGACAGCTAAACATTTATAAAAAGTAGACAAAATTCTGAATTCAGCAAGGGGCCATTTATGTAGATCCTTCAAGGTTTTCCTACAGAAAATAACAGCTAAAATAAAAATGTATTGAAATTGAGGTGAAAAAAGAGCAATTTCCGACCACGTTTTCTTCTATAACTTTTTCCAGCTATGGCAGATTTTTTTAAAGCAATATACTGTTATGTCTGCTGGACTCTTCTGTTTACGGGGATATATAGGGCTTGTAGGTCCATCAAAAACCCTAGGTACCCAGAGCCAATAAATGAGATGCACTTTGCAGTGGGTTTTCATTGTATACCGGGTATACAGGAATTCATTTGGTGAAATAAAAAGAGTCAAAAATAGGTATCAAGAAAACCTTTGTATTTTCAAAATGGGCACAAGATAACTTATTGAGAAGCAGTGGTTATTTGCACTTCTCTGAATTCCGGAGTCCCGATACTAGCATGTGATTTACAGGGCATTTCTCAGATAGACTTATTTTTTACACATTGTCGAACATCTAGAAGGAAAAAATGTAGAGAAAGACAAGGGGCAATAACACTTGTTCTTCTATTCCGTATTCCCCCAAGTCTCCCAGTAAAAATGGTACCTCACTTGTGTGGGTAGGCCTAGTGCCCGTGTCAGGAATGGATAACACAATGGTCAATGTTAGTCCTTACATGAGGGCAACTGTTGACCCTGGGGTGATCCATTCCTGACGCAGGCACTAGGTACAGGCACTCAAGTGGGGTAGCGTTTTTATCAGGACAGGTGGGGAAACACTGGGTGGATCCCAGCATATTCCTGTAGTTTCTGTGACATAATTGCAAGAAAAAAATAGCTTTTATTCATCATTTCACATTTGCAGGGTGTTCTGGGTAAGAAAACTTCGGGGAATCCACACAAGTCACACCTCTGTGGAATCCACTGGGCATCTAGATTCCAGAAATGTCTGTGTTTGGTAGGTTTCCCTATATGGCCACCAAGCCCGGAACCAAAAACGCAGGTGCCTGCCTTACAAAACCAGGTTAATTTTGATATCTCCACAATACGATTTGGGCAGAGGAATTTGGGGCTGAATTAAATTAGGAAGCTCCCAATAGAGCACTCTCTCTGTGCTTCCTGCCACATGCACCTGCCCTCTGGGTTGGGCTAACCTGCTATTTTCCCACTGCACAGACTGTGCTTGAGAAGGGACAGCAGGACTGTCCTCATCACCTCCCTCAGAATCACTGGAAGAGGAGTTGTCAGAAAAATCACTCCCAGAGTCTGAGCCATTGTCCTATCCCTCAGATGCTGTCTCATTGTCTGCTGTCTCAGTCTCTGATCCTACATTAGGGCTGTCCTCTATAACCCGAGCTAGGGCTTGAGCAGCTGTCATCCAACGAGGCGCCATCTCTGCTACTCGCTAAACTCTCGCTCTAAAACACTAGCCTACGTAGACAGTCACAAAATTGCTGGTGTGTGTGTGTGTGTGATGCGTGCAACAGCAAAGGTCAGTCACTTTACCTTCTCTTCTTCCCGCAATCAGCACATTCTCTCAAGACACTAAAATAAAAAGACACACTATTTCTTCACCTTGTCACATACCAATCGACACAGTCTTTAGCACCTCTGGCGCCCAGTCCAACAATCATTATTGGTGCTCCCGCTTCCATGACCTCCTCCTTGGATTCCCTCACTACCACCCAGCAAAAGTGCCCTTCATCTCTCCACAGGCCCCCCTCGCTCACACATTTCATTTGTATTATAGCGCAGGTAATGGCTGGCTTTATTAATCTACTCGGCTATACATAAAATAATGATTTGATCTTTGCAGTAGGCATATAAACCCTCTGCACTACTTTATAGCATCAAAACTGCCACTAGATAAAAGTCAAATCCTTTTGTAGCAGAAACATAATCACAAGAGTTACTTGACTTTTTTTTATTGCTGCCTAAACGTTACAGTTAAAACACCTCAGTTGAAGTATGTGCATTGCTTTGAAGATGCAAGCTGCAACTGCAAGAGAACTGTTGGTGAATATATATCTATATACACATATATAGAATCTCCCCTTTCAAACAAGGCCTTCCCGAATGGTGGGGAGGCCCGTTTGGGCCCGTTTTCCCCACCGGAGCAGGAAGCGGCCTTACCTCCGCTTCCTGCTCCGTTGTGGAAAACAGATTGTGATGTCAGCATGTGCACGCTGATGTCACAAAGGGGCGGGTGGGGGTTCGGGGGGAGACACTGAAGCTCTTCCGTGTCTCCCAATGGGTATTAAACATTTTTTAAAAATCCCTTCTCTGGTGTCAGCCACTGGTCATGACCTCGACCAGGGAGGTAGTGCGGGCGTCGGCCAGTGGCACTAAAGATGCACTAAAGAGGTTAACAAGCATGTACCGTCGTCAATGTAGTGTTTTTACACTGTGCTGGGGCATGCATGTCATGTGATGCATGCAGGCCTGCCGACAGGTTACACTCTCGCTCTTAGCGAATGAATGACCGCCTTGCTGGCCCCCATTTATTTTATCCCCTCGCCTCATGGGACCAGTGGGCAACTTACATTACGTACACTTCTAATGGGAGGAGGGCTGGCCTCCCCTGCAAACACAATCATTCAATAGTAGAGCCGCAACAGTTATGTCACTGGTGCAACACTATGGGGGTGATTCTAACTTCGGTGGGCGGCGGAGGCCGCCCGCCAAAGTTCCCCCACCAAAATACCGCTCCGCGGTCGAAAGACCGCTGAGGGTATTTTGGGATTTGCCCTGGGCTGGCGGGCGGCCGCCAAAAGGCCGCCCGCCAGCCCAGGGCAAATCAACCTTCCCACGAGGACGCCGGCTCAGAATTGAGCCGGCGTAGTGGGAAGGTGCGACGGGTGCAGTGGCACCCGTCGCGTATTTCAGTGTCTGCATAGCAGACACTGAAATACTTTGTGGGGCCCTCTTACGGGGGCCCCTGCAGTGCCCATGCCATTGGCATGGGCACTGCAAGGGCCCCCAGGGGCCCCGCGGCACCCCCTACCGCCATCCTGTTCCTGGCGGGAGACCCGCCAGGAACAGGATGGCGGTAGGGGGTGTCAGAATCCCCATGGCGGCGGAGCGCGCTCCGCCGCCATGGAGGATTCTGCAGGGCAGCGGGAAACCGGCGGGAGACCGCCGGTTTCCCGCATCTGACCGCGGCCGAACCGCCGCGGTCAGAATGCCCTGTGGGGCACCGCCGGTCTGTCGGCGGTGCTCCCGCCGACCCTGGCCCCGGCGGTCTCAGACCGCCAGGGTCAGAATGACCCCCTATATTCCTCCCCAAATTAAAGAAAATAACAAACAGGTATAAAATGGAGACAGCACAACAAAACATTCTAATATATTGTCTTACATCAGATGATCTTGAAGTTTCTGAGAAGGAGCAGGATTACCTCGCAGGGCATACCTGGTGCGTGTGGATCTATCGGTAACAGCATCCTTCCCCTGATCACTGAGGGGTGTCGAGTTCCCCTGGCTCCCCTCAGTGGGGTCGGTAACTTGCACAGAGGAGGAAGATGATTTTGGTAGGCAGCGGTTGGAGTCGGGTAGTGATTCCTGGTCACTGTCAGGCAACAGAACTCTAGGTCCAGCCATGACTGGGTGAGACTGAGGATGGAACCTCTTAAACATGGAAATGTTCCTAGTAATAGTATATGTCCCTAGTTGAGCCACAATCATGGACCCACGGCAACAGTCCAGGGGCTCCGGTCAAAAGGTAGGTGAAACTTGCTCCCTGGAGATTGGTCTTTGAGCAGTACGGCGTCTCCTACATGTAAGTCCGAGACCTTAGCACACCGCCGGTGACTAGCCTTCCGATTCACATTGAGTCACCTCTGGTGCTCCTGGAGATCATCTATGGCTCTGGGTCTCCAATGACGATGATGGGGTATAGAGTCAACAAGCGCCCTCCCTAAGAAGACATGACCGGGGGCTTGACCAGTAGTGAAATGAGGAGTCTGTCTGTAACTTCGCAGGAAAGTGTAGACTGCATATTCAATGGATTGCCCCCAGGCAGAGGCGATCCGGATGACTTTGTTTAATGTCCCCATAAATCGTTTGACTTCCTTATTGGTCTATGGCCATCTAGATGTGAATTATTTTGTGTCGGATGCCTGTCGACTCAAAATAAGACGCTAGTTCATGGCTCTGGAAGGGAGGGCCATTATCAGTTCTTATTTCTGAAATTATGCCATTGGTGGCTAAGATTTTTTTCAATCTTGGGTATTACAACGTCAGTAATCAAAGCTGAGATGACCTCTACTTCAGGATATTTAGAGTAGTCATCGATCATTACCATAGTATGTCTGCCATCAGGGAGACTCCCACAGCCTAGGCTGGCTGAAACCCACGGTTGCTGTGGTCCGGGTTCTGTTTGTATTGGGACTGGTTTGTTGGGTTCCCCTGAGGCTTGGCATCATTCGCAGGAGTATACAAGTTCTTCAACCTTCTCATTCATCAAAGGGAACCAGACCTTTGTCCGTAATCGACTCTTCATCTTCACCATCCCTTGATGTCCACTGTGGGCTAGCTGAATTACATGGTTGGAAAGAAATGATGGAATGACCAACCGGTGAACTCTCAGCAGACACCCATCAGGATCAACTGACAGCTCATGCCTGACATGGTACAGGCTCTCCATTACTCATTTAGAGTCGGGTGTAAGTGCTGACAGCTGTTTTTTTCACGGCATGCCATTAGTTTGATCGGGTGGCCTGCAGGGCTTTCTGGAGACAGTCGTCTTTTGCCGTGGCAAGAATTATGGCTTCTGTTGACACAGGTAGTGGTCTGGACCAGTCAGATATGTATCTCACATACTCTTCTACTTCTTGAGCCTCAAATATTTCTTTGACTGTGGTGGCTCAAGAGTGGCGAGACGGGTAGTCAGCAGGGTTGTCGGAACCACATCAGTATTCCAGGCAACACCAGTAATCTTGTAGCTGAAGCAAACATTTTTCTTTTCGAGGTGGTGGCTTTGAAGCGGTCCCGCTGAGCAGCGGTATGAGGGGTTTGTGGTCGGTGGTTACTATGGAGGGTTGGCCGTAAACATAAAGGTGGAAATGCTTGCAACCCCAGTGTACTGCAAATGCCTCTTTTTCAATCTGCGAGTACCGTTGTTCGGTGTCGGTCAATGACCTGCTTGCAAAAGCTACTGGTGGCCATTCATGGTTGTCTTGTCTCTGGAGTAGTACCACTCCCAAACCCCTCAGACCAGTGTCAACAGCAATTTTTGTGTCCCTTTGGGGGTCAAAATAGCATAGGATGATGTCACTGGAGAAGCCGTCCTTGGTAGTTTCAAAAGCTGCTTGTTGATTAGGTCCCCAGACCCAGGGCTCGGATTTTTTGTCAAAAACATGAGGGGTTGAGTCATCCCCAAAGGTCTTTAATAAAACAACCACAGTAATTTACCATCCCCAGGAAGCTTCGGACTTCTGTCACAGTCATGGGGGGAGGTGCTGTTTTGATGTCTTGCACTTTTTGTGGATCTGGCGCTATGCCATCTGCCGAGAACACATACCCGAAGAATTGTATTTTTTTTGTGAGAAATTCCCACTTGAGGCAGTGGAGGGTCAAACCAGATTCCTTGATCGCTGGAGTACGCCTTTGAGCCTGGCATGATGCTCTGGGATGGTTGTAGCATATACTAGTAGGTCATCACTGACATGGATAACTCCAGGAAGGTCCGTAAAGAGCTTGTGGATCACATTTTGAAAAACTTCAGCAGCGCTGGATATACCGAAATTTAGTCACTTGTAGTGCCACAGTCCTATGTGTATTGAGAATGTAGTGATATAAAGTGACTCCTCTGCAAAAACTGGTTGATGATACCTTGAGCGCAGATCAAGTTAGGCGAACCAACATGCTCCACTCAGTTCGCCAATCTAGTCATCAATCGTGGGGGTCAAATGTCTTTCGCGCTTGATGGCGATGTTGAGAAGGCACATGTCCACGCAGATTCGCACTTCCACTGGTTGCTTGGGCTTCTATGCGACTACAATCGGAGATACCTACAGCGTGGGCCCGGAGACCCTTTTAATGATGCTAGTTGCTTCAAGTTTGTCCAACTCTTTCTCTACCTGTAGCCTGAGGTGGAATGCAATGTGCCGGTGCCGTAGTGCTACTGGTTTATACGGAGTCATCTATGTGTAGCCGTATTTCTTTGTGTTGTAAACAGCCTATACCATTAAATACATCTTGGAACTGATGTAGGATGTCTGCCCCCAATTCTTGGTGCACTCCAAACACAAACGTGAAACCCCTAGTGCTTCAGCCATCTGGCACCCTAACAGCATCCCATGTCCACCTACTGCCACATACACTTGAACGTCAACAGACCGCGGGCCGTAGGTAATGGAAGTCTTGAAAATCCCTTTTAGAGCAAGCGGGGTGCTTTGTCCATATGCATAAACTTTCACTCTTGCTGCCTTTAGGTCAGGGGCAGGAACCATCCAACAGTACACATCTAGCACTAATATGTCTATGGATGCTCCTGTGTCAACGACGGTGTAAGGAAATGGCTCCCTGTTGCAATTACCCCCCACTTTTTGCCTGATACTGATGCTGACTTGACTGAGAAGTGTGCTGGGACCCTGCTAACCAGGCCCCAGCACCAGTGTTCTTTCACCTAAAATGTACCATTGTCTCCACGATTGGCACAACCCTGGCACCCAGGTAAGACCCTTGTAACTGGTACCCCTGGTACAAAGGGCCCTGATGCCAGGGAAGGTCTCTAAGGGCTGCAGCATGTCTTATGCCACCCTAGGGACCCCTCACTCAGCACAGACACACTGCTTGCCAGCTTGTGTGTGCTGGTGGGGAGAAAATGACTAAGTCGACATGGCACTCCCCTCAGGGTGCCATGCCAACCTCACACTGCCTGTGGCATAGGTAAGTCACCCCTCTAGCAGGCCTTACAGCCCTAAGGCAGGGTGCACTATACCACAGGTGAGGGCATGGGTGCATGAGCACTATGCCCCTACAGTGTCTAAGCAAAACCTTAGACATTGTAAGTGCAGGGTAGCCATAAGTGTATATGGTCTGGGAGTCTGTCAAAAACGAACTCCACAGCTCCATAATGGCTACACTGAAAACTGGGAAGTTTGGTATCAAACTTCTCAGAATAATAAACCCACACTGATGCCAGTGTTGGATTTATTAAAAAATGCACACAGACCTCCAGTGCAGGCGCGACCCCTAGGTGGCCCTCTCCCTTGCCCAGGTGGTGGCTACCCAGAGGAGCCCCCCCTTGCCTGCCTGCATCGCTGAAGAGACCCCTTGGTCTCCCATTGCTTTCTATTACAAACCCGACGCTTGTTTGCACACTGCACCCGGCCGCCCCCGTGCCGCTGAGGGTGTACATTCTGTGTGGACTTGTGTCCCCCCCGGTGCCCTACAAAACCCCCCTGGTCTGCCCTCCGAAGACGCGGGTACTTACCTGCTGGCAGACTGGAACCGGGGCACCCCCTTCCCCATTGAAGCCTATGCGTTTTGGGCACCACTTTGACCTCTGCACCTGACAGGCCCTGAGCTGCGGTGTGGTAACTTTGGGGTTGCTCTGAACCCCCAACGGTGGGCTACCTTGGACCCAAACTTGAACCCCGTAGGTGGTTTACTTACCTGCAACAACTAACAAACTCTTACTCCCCCCAGGAACTGTTGAAAATTGCACTGTCAGTTTAAAAATAGCTATATGTGATTTATGTGAAAACTGTATATACTATTTTGCTAATTCAAAGTTCCTAAAGTACCTACCTGCAATACCTTTCATTTGAAGTATTACATGTAAATCTTGAACCAGTGGTTCTTAAAATAAACTAAGAAAATATATTTTTCTATACAAAAACCTATTGGCCTGGAATTGTCTCTGAGTGTGTGTTCCTCATTTATTGCCTGTGTGTGTACAACAAATGCTTAACACTACTCCTTTGATAAGCCTACTGCTCGACCACACTACCACAAAATAGAGCATTAGAATTATCTCTTTTTGCCACTATCTTACCTCTAAGGGGAACCCTTGGACTCTGTGCATACTATTCCTTACTTTGAAATAGTGCATACAGAGCCAACTTCCTACATTGGTGGATCAGCGGTGGGGTACAAGACTTTGCATTTGCTGGACTACTCAGCGAATACCTGATCACACAACTAAATTCCCAAAATTGTCAGTAGAAACTGATTTTTGAAATTTGAGCTATTTTTCTACATTTTAAAAGTCCTGCTAGGGCCTTGTGTTAGTCCCTGTTAGCATTTCTTTTAGAGTTTAAAAGTTTTGTAAGAGTTTGAATTAAGTTCTAGAGATAGTTTTAGATTCTTAAAAAGTATTCCAACTTTTGGAAACATAATGTCAAATGCAGAAGAGAATGTGATGAAACTCGACTTCACCCCTTACCTCCATCTTAGGATGAGAGAGTTAAGGTCTCTCTGCAATTTAAAAAATATTAAAGCTGGTTTAAACCCTACCAAATTACAGCTCCAGGAGCTGTTGGCAGAGTTTGCCAAAGACAACCCCTCTGAGGATGACCTCCCAGAGGAGGAGGCTAGTGATGTGGAGGAGAATTCCCCCCCCCCCCCCCTCCAGTCCTAGTTAGGGAGAACACGGTCCCTCAAACCCTGACTCCAAATGTGATAGTCAGAGATGCTGCTTCTCTCACAGGAGGGTCCAGCACCTCTGGAATCACTGAGGATAGCCTCAGTGAAGATGACCTACTGTTAGCCAGGATGGTCAAAAGATTGGCTTTAGAGAGACAGCTCCTAGCCATAGAAAGGGAAAGACAAGAGATGGGTTTTGGTCCCATCAATGGTGGCAGCAACATAAATAGGGTCAGAGATTCTCCTGACATGTTGAAAATCCCAAATGGGATTGTAACTAAATATGAAGATGGTGATGATATCACCAAATGGTTCACAGCTTTTGAGAGGGCTTGTGCAACCAGAAAAGTAAACAGATCTCACTGGGGTGCTCTCCTTTGGGAAATGTTCACTGGAAAGTGTAGGGATAGACTTCTCACACTCTCTGGAAAAGATGCTGAATCCTATGAACTCATGAAGGCTACCCTGATTGAGGGCTTTGGATTCTCCACTGAGGAGTAAAGGATTAGGTTCAGGGGGGCTCAAAAATCCTCGAGCCAGACCTGGCTTGATTTTGTAGACTACTCAGTGAAAACACTGGATGGTTGGGTAACTGGAAATGAAGTGCATGACTATGTTGGGCTTTATAATTTGTTTATGAAAGAACACATTTTAAGTAACTGCTTCAATTAAAAGTTGCATCAGTATCTGGTAGACCTAGGTCCAATTTCTCCCCAAGAATTGGGAAAGAAGGCAGACCACTGGGTCAAGACTAGGGTAACCAAAACTTCCACTGGGGGTGACCAAAAGAAAGGGGTTACAAAGACTCCCCAGGAGAAAGTGGGTGACACTAGAAATAAACAAAAAGAGTCCTCAGGAGGCCCCCAAAAACAAGACCAGGTGGGTGGGCCCCGAGACACAACCCAAAACAAAGGTGGGTACCAGGGTAAGAACTGGGATGCCACTAAGGCATGGTGCCAAAACTGTAGACAGACAGGGCACCTCACCAAGGACACTTCTTGTCCCAAAAACAAACCCCCTAGCAAAATCCCAGGGGTAACCAGTGTTGCCATTGGGGATGACTCCTCAGATGAGGAGGTCTTCATAGCCTTCAACTGGAAAAAGGGCCCAACAGGTGAGTTGGAGATTCCAGAGGGAAGTAGACACTTCCACCATGTACTGGTGAATGGAATCCCAGCCACTGCCCTGAGAGACACTTGTGCCAGTCACACTATTGTGCATGACAGGCTGGTGTTCTCAAACCAGTACATCCCAGGTGAGACTGCCAGACTAAGAGTTAGCCCAGACAGGGTCACTGATAGGCCTGTGGCTTTTGTGCCCATAGAAGTGGGTGGGACTTTTAGCTGGAGAAGGGTGGTAGTCAGTACAGACCTCCCCCTTGATTGTCTCCTTGGAAATGACTACCCAGAGGTTAGTCAGAGCCCAAGAGAGGAACTGGTCCAGTGCCAGTCCTCTCCCAAGGATTCTGGAGGTGCTACCCCTGCAGTAACTGCAAGTAGGCCCCAGAAGAAAAAGAAAAGAAAACAGAATAGGAAAGGTGGACAACCTTTAGCCAAGGTTCCAGCAAGCCAAGGAGATTCTGCTCCAGTAGGGGAGAACTCCAAAAGTGGCACTGGTACATTCTAACATGACCCACAAGAAGTCCTGGCTAGTCAGGCAACTGTTAAGCCTGAGTGGGTGGCTCCTCGGCTAACAGAAGAAAGAGTGGAAGAAGGGTGTTTACTACAAGATGTGGTAACCCCCCACTCTAATACAGCAGACAGGCACCCTGAACCCAAAGAAGCCTGTAACTTAGCCCCTTCCCTTGTAGGTGAAGAGCTAAAGGTGTGGTTCTGGGCACTGACAGTTGTCAGTGGCCTCTGCTGGGTGTTAGCCTTTATGGCTGCACTATCTTTGGCATGGTGGTCTGACCCCATGCCAAATAGCAAGTTAGGCCCCCTGACCCTGTTGGTCATGGTGGGGTTACTCCAGCTCTGGGTAACCTCTTTGGGTAAGCTAGGGGTGACCCTGGCTAAAATAAGATTAGCAGAGGTGGATACCTCTAACCCCAAAATAGAGAGAATGGGTGGAGACATTAAAGACACAGACAAGAGTCAATTCAGACTAGGTCCTATCACTGTGGAAGTGGGTCAGTTCCCCAGAGGGAATGACCTGAACAGAAGGATGTAAGGCAGAGTAGGCCCTGCAACAAACCAGCCTATTTCCTCTACTCTTCCTCGCCTGACAGACTAGGAAGACTCTCCCAGCTTTGGCTGAGTCTCCTGGCCTGTAGGCTGGGGGGGGAGTTGGGCTTGTGTAAGGAAATGGCTCCCTGTTGCAATTACCCCCCACTTTTTGCCTGATACTGATGCTGACTTGACTGAGAAGTGTGCTGGGACCCTGCTAACCAGGCCCCAGCACCAGTGTTCTTTCACCTAAAATGTACCATTGTCTCCACAATTGGCACAACCCTGGCACCCAGGTAAGACCCTTGTAACTGGTACCCCTGGTACCAAGGGCCCTGATGCCAGGGAAGGTCTCTAAGGGCTGCAGCATGTCTTATGCCACCCTAGGGACCCCTCACTCAGCACAGACACACTGCTTGCCAGCTTGTGTGTGCTGGTGGGGAGAAAATGACTAAGTCGACATGGCACTCCCCTCAGGGTGCCATGCCAACCTCACACTGCCTGTGGCATAGGTAAGTCACCCCTCTAGCAGGGCTTACAGCCCTAAGGCAGGGTGCACTATACCACAGGTGAGGGCATAGGTGCATGAGCACTATGCCCCTACAGTGTCTAAGCAAAACCTTAGACATTGTAAGTGCAGGGTAGCCATAAGAGTATATGGTCTGGGAGTCTGTCAAAAATGAACTCCACAGCTCCATAATGGCTACACTGAATACTGGGAAGTTTGGTATCAAACTTCTCAGAATAATAAACCCACACTGATGCCAGTGTTGGATTTATTAAAAAATGCACACAGAGGGCATCTTAGAGATGCCCCCTGTATTTTACCCAATTGTTCAGTGCAGGACTGACTGGTCTGTGCCAGCCTGCTTCTGAGAGACGAGTTTCTGACCCCATGTGGTGAGGGCCTTTGTGCTCTCTGAGGACAGAAACAAAAGCCTGCTCTGGGTGGAGGTGCTTCACACCTCCCCCCTGCAGGAACTGTAACACCTAGCAGTGAGCCTCAAAGGCTCAGGCTTCGTGTTACAATGCCCCAGGGCACTCCAGCTAGTGAAGATGCCCGCCCCTGGACACAGCCCCCACTTTTGGCGGCAAGTCCAGGAGAGATAATGAGAAAAACAAGGAGGAGTCACCCACCAGTCAGGACAGCCCCTAAGGTGTCCTGAGCTGAGGTGACCCCTGCCTTTAGAAATCCTCCATCTTGATTTTGGGGGATTCCCCCAATAGGAATAGGGATGTGCCCCCCTCCCCTCAGGGAGGAGGCACAAAGAGGGTGTAGCCACCCTCAAGGACAGTAGCCATTGGCTACTGCCCTCCCAGACCTAAACACACCCCTAAATTCAGTATTTAGGGGCTCCCCAGAACCTAGGTAATCAGATTCCTGCAACCTAAGAAGAAGAGGACTGCTAAGCTGAAAAACCCTGCAGAGAAGACGGAGACACCAACTGCTTTGGCCCCAGCTCTACCGGCCTGTCTCCCCACTTCTAAAGACACTGCTCCAGCGACGCTTTCCACAGGGACCAGCGACCTCTGAATCCTCAGAGGACTGCCCTGCATTTAGAAGGACCAAGAACTCCCGAGGACAGCGGCTCTGTTCACCAAAGACTGCAACTTTTCAACAAAGAAGCAACTTTGAAACAACTCGTGTTTTCCGCCGGAAGAGTGAGACTTGGCACTCTGCACCCGACACCCCCGGCTCGACTTGTGGAGAACAATCACTTCAGGGAGGACTCCCCGGCGACTGTGAGACCGCGAGTAGCCAGAGTTGCCCCCCCTGAGCCCCCACAGCGATGCCTGCAGAGGGAATCCCGAGGCTCCCCCTGACCGCGACTGCCTGCTTCTAAGAACCCGACGCCTGGTAGGGACACTGCACCCGCAGCCCCCAGGACCTGAAGGATCCGACCTCCAGTGCAGGAGCGACCCCCAGGTGGCCCTCTCCCTTGCCAGGTGGTGGCTACCCCGAGGAGCCCCCCCCTTGCCTGCCTGCATCGCTGAAGAGACCCCTTGGTCTCCCATTGCTTTCTATTACAAACCAGATGCTTGTTTGCACACTGCACCCGGCCGCCCCCGTGCCGCTGAGGGTGTACTTTCTGTGTGGACTTGTGTCCCCCCCGGTGCCCTACAAAACCCCCCTGGTCTGCCCTCCGAAGACGCGGGTACTTACCTGCTGGCAGACTGGAACCGGGGCACCCCCTTCTCCATTGAAGCCTATGTGTTTACTTTGACCTCTGCACCTGACCGGCCCTGAGCTGCTGGTGTGGTAACTTTGGGGTTGTTCTGAATCCCCAACGGTGGGCTACCTTGGACCCAAACTTGAACCCCGTAGGTGGTTTACTTACCTGCAAAAACTAACAAACTCTTACTCCCCCAGGAACTGTTGAAAATTGCACTGTGTCTAGTTTTAAAATAGCTATATGTGATTTATGTGAAAACTGTATATGCTATTTTGCTAATTCAAAGTTCCTAAAGTACCTACCTGCAATACCTTTCATTTGAAGTATTACATGTAAATCTTGAACCAGTGGTTCTTAAAATAAACTAAGAAAATATATTTTTCTATACAAAAACCTATTGGCCTGGAATTGTCTCTGAGTGTGTGTTCCTCATTTATTGCCTGTGTGTGTACAACAAATGCTTAACACTACTCCTTTGATAAGCCTACTGCTCGACCACACTACCACAAAATAGAGCATTAGAATTATCTCTTTTTGCCACTATCTTACCTCTAAGGGGAACCCTTGGACTCTGTGCATACTATTCCTTACTTTGAAATAGTGCATACAGAGCCAACTTCCTACAGACGGCAAGGGTCGAGTGCTTCCCTACTTTTATGTGGCATTGCCGTAGTCGTTTTGACGATTGAGCGGCAGCCCCTACTGTGAATAGGGAGTGAATAACCTGTTCCTTAGCAACATCGTCGTCCACGTCACTGCCTCTTTTGGACCCTCTTGTGGCAGTTTTGACGGTGGCGTTTTTGGTTTGCTCGATCTGCGCACTTTCACAAAGTGATTGATCTTTCCGCAGCCCGTGCATTTTTTTCTTCACACTGGGCAGTCGGTCGGTCAGTGTGGTGGCCCTCCACAGTGCCCGCATTGTCTTGGTGGTGGGCGGGTATTTCTGGGCCTTGTTTTGTTTGGGGACTGCATCACGGCATCGCTTGGTTCCTCTTTCATTGGTCTTTGCAGCCTCCATATGGGACGCTCGGGCCTTTGATAATTCTTTTGTGCGCCCCATCGTAAGGATGTCGGGGAGAGACCTCATAGACTCTTCTAGGATCCTTTCTCGTAGCTTCACCGATGTACACCCCTGGATTATTTGACCTCTAATTTCTTCGGTCTCTTCTGCGAACCCGCAAGTACTGGCTAGTTCCTTGAGCCTCATATGAAACGAGTCAATCGATTCTTCGGCTTGTTGTCTGGCCTGCCGGAATATGAATTGTTCATAATCTGTGTTAGCCATGGGTTCAAAATGCATGTTTAGGGCTGCTATTAGGGTCAGGTGTGTTTTTGGGATGGCCTCTGTAAGATGTTTATGCAATTTTTGAACATATCTTTTCCCCTCAGGTGCAAAATCATAGCTCTCTTTTGGACGTTTCCAAATTTGGTGGCCTTAAAAAAAGACTCTCTCAACCATATCTTTCCATCTGGGCGCTGGGGCGTACGGGGCCCCATCTACAACAAAAGGCTTGACTAGTGGGATGGTGGACATATTGGATTAGTGTGTGCTGTGAGTCATGCATTCTTGTCCTCAACATGTGTATTGGTATAAAATGCCTCACCTCCTCAGTATGTTCACTAGCAGCGGTGGCGAGGGAATGATTTCTGTTGTGCCTTGACTTCACAAGTATTTTCTCTTTGTTTCAGTGTAGGATATGTTTGCTAGTCTTATGTGCAGGTGGATGGGCTACACAGCGCTTCTTGTCTCTTATTAAATAATATATTTATTATTATTTTGTTTTAAGTCTCTTGGGCCCGGCTGTAGAATCTGCAGATGCAGGGCTAAGCTTCTGCTCAACAGCATCAGCACGATCGCGGTGTGACGAGCGTGTTGGGACTAGCTTCGCCACAGCAGCTGGTAGGATACCAGAGGTAGGAACCTCGCAGTGATCGTGTTTACGAGAGCATGTGTGGGGGCAGGGGCCACTCGGGGCTGATGGGCTGGGTCCGATGAGTCAGGAAGCCGGCCGCTGCCGTGGAGGCCACAGACGCAGGGCAAGAGCTTGAGAGAGATGATAGAGCACAGGCACATACCTAGCACGAGCACCGCCGAAGGTACGTGGCCGCCAACGCGTGGTGTCGACAGGTGAGCTTTTCCTGGATCCTCGTTGTCAATGTAGTGTTTGTACACTGCTGCAGCGCACGGCTGTATGCACATACAAGTAATACTCAGGTGACCATCATGTGGTGCACGCGGGCCGGCAGGCAGGTTACACTCTCACTAGCAGTGAATTTATGCCCTGCCTGCTGGCCCCCATTTATTTTATCCCCTCACCTCATGTGACCTGTGGGCCACTTACATTATGAACACTTCTAAGTAGAGGAGGGATGGCCTCCCCTACAAACAAAATCATTCAGTAGTAGTGCCCACAACCATTTACGTCACTGGCACAACACTACAGCCGTTACAGCCTGGAAGTGCCAGGAAGAGGCCGTTGGAAAATTTCAAATATAGAGACTATCATGTACTGAAACAGGAATGTTGTAATTCACACTAACAATAAAAAGCTCTGATTATTAGAGACAGGGTTTTTCAGGAGTCCTCACAAAGCCAAACAAGCATTTGCAATGCAATGGGTCTCGCGTTTGCTTGAGTTAGAGCAATTAGCATTGTAAATTGCTAACTGGAATTTTCTTGCCTCATAAATTGAAAATGAAAAGTAAAACAGTTGACCTAAGTAAGCCGATTCAAAGCGCCATGGCTGCCATGAGCATGAGTGCGAAGGAGAGACAAAAATGAAAAAAGAAGTTCTCTCGCAGTCAAACGTATCGGCAAATGTGTAATTATCCATGTAACAGGGTCAATGGCCAAGGCGGTTCCAAAACTGCCCCAAGGAGAGACAAATGTAAGGCATTTTCCAATAACAAAAGGTTTTTGAAAGGCAAGTCCATTATCGAGTTAAAGTGATGGGCATGCGGTGGGCATGGTTAAAAGCCCACAGAGATTACAACACGTCAGAGCGATTGCACGCTCAACCTAAAAATGCAAGGGGATGTGTATGGTACCCCTGGACTCGATGTCATGAAGGCTGTGGCAGTACATATAATAAAGGGGCATTTATTAAGATAACAACTCTCTTGGCTTCTTAGAAATGCTCTGCCATCTTGCTCTGTGTGTGTTTTTTTCTAGTTAGCTGTACATTTTCCTTAACCAAGCTATTAGTTGAGTCCTCTGGAGGGGCACCATCTTTTTATTTTACTTTTCTGGTAGTCATCAAAAGTGTAGTCTGATGACCGGGGATCACCTTTAGTGTATTACATTTTTAGTGAGCATGGATTACCCAACAGTCAATGGTATGCAACTTCTGGCCATGGATCGTAGCTTCTGGAAGGAGGGTGGGAAGTGCTTTGGGGTGGAGCACCCCAAATATTTCCTTACTCGGGTCATGGCCAAGCACTGCCAGTCGGGTCCTGATGCCAGTCATAACTGGTGAGAGGGCCTCTTCCTGTCACTCATGCTACTCCTGTGTACCGCTGCGATGATTGATCAATGCACAGTGTTGGAGCTTCTTACCCCTGTGATGCCTTGGGTGCGGTGCTGGGACATTAGGGTACCATGCACCACCAGATAAAGTTGAGTCTCAAATTCTGAGCACTATGCAGTCTAATGCTGGGACAAACCTGCAAACTCAAACAGTGCCACTGTATGACACACAATATTGACTCCCTTCACATGATAGTCCCAATCTGGATCTCCCTCCCCATAAGGAATGCAATCCTCAGCATTTGCCATGTCACGCAGATCAAAAGACCCCTCCCGTGGCCATTGACTCATCTGCAGGTCTAAACCTTAAGCCCATCCTATTAAATTGACCGCATTATTTTCCCCTTTGACGAGTATCTCACTAGGGGTGGGATCAGTACCGCATACAACTGGTTGAACACTCATCTGCAGCACTGGCTTATCATTTAGTGTTAATCCTCCTATAGCTTCATAAGATCCCATCCTGGGATCTGGCTGGGCATTTGTTTCCTGAAAGCCCAACCACTCAGGTTCTGTTGCTCAGGGTTTCCTAGTTTTGGAGAATACATCCTGCTCTCCTTCTCTGGTGTTGGTGCGATTAGGCAATCCCATCGCTACCTTCATATGGTTAAGATTGATAAGGGGGCCTTTCTTGAATGCTAATGTCATAAGTAGGTGCCTAACCTCTGGAGATCAAGGTATTTCACCCATGTTGTCTGCACTCCTATGTATTGACTCTACTCTATTGGGTGTCCTCACAAAATGACTCTGAATCTGCCCAGGCAAATTATCACAATATCCTTCTTTAGTTGCTTCCCTCACATTTCTTCTAGGCTCACTTTGTGATAAAAATTTCCGAAAGCTCCCTGATGAATCTATTACACTCCCCTTCTCATTCTGCCAAAGTGGTAGGTTATCTTCAGTCCTTCTAAATTCTAATAAATTAAATAAATTATTTTTTATGTGCAGGAAGGGACACCTCCTTGTACATAAACAATTATTAATGGTGTTTTCCTCTTTCTATGTGTGCTGCAGAATGTTATTTTTCCCCATTGTGCCACTTTAACGCCACCCCTGAGATGGTGTAGGAATCTGACGCATTACCAGACTTGTAAATCTGGGGATGTGTCAGGTTCCTTCAGGTTCCATGGGTGTTGTGTGGAAACAGCCACAGCAACACCCATGGGACGCCCCTTTCATGCAGTGTTATGCCTTAAAGGGTCCATATTTACAAGGCCATGAAAAGCCATGCAAGTTGGCTTTGCATGGCCTTGTAAATATGGGCGGCACACTGCGCCACCAGGGCTTTAAAAAAAAATGATGTTCAGGTGGCGCAGTGTGCTGCTATGGCCTCGTAAATGAGGCCCTGACAGTCACCCACCCTTACTTGTTGTCTGGGAGCACTCATGTGTTACAGTTTTGACATCTTTGGGACAAAACTAAGAGATCCCTTCAGAGATTATGAAGGGGCCTCAACCTCATGATTCTCAAATTCCAATGCTGTGTCCTGCAGCTAATGGATAAATACAAGGTACCTTGGGAGAAATATTTGTAGAGTCATATGTAAGTGGGAGAACAGACGGGGTACTAGATGTGTCTGCATTTGAGGAGTCCTTAGACTTTTCACAAAAGACTTGCCATAACGCTAAGGTGGCTTCTCGATTCTGTAATTGTTTTGACTCTAAACTGTAAACCAAGTCGGTAGAAACTGGTCACTTCCCTCTGCACTCAAGAGAAGATCGCCCTTAAACCTTGCATCTCATAGTCCACAGAATGACTTCTGGACATTAGAGCCAGGATGATGATTTGAGTGCTCATATCATATTTGGAAATACAGATTAGGGACACCAGCCTCCTACCCGTCTCTCTATGTCAAAATATTAGAACACATATTGGACTCCCAACTTCGAATCACCCACATTGACCACTTCATACAATATACAAAACATGGAATGGAGTGCACATTATCCCCACCTTAAAGACAGCAATTCCGGATCCTACCCGCTTCAGTGAACAGGCACAGTTTTAGGCAACACGGTGTCTGCTCACCTCTTCAAAGATGTGAAATAATCTATGCAGCAGGGGTAGGTGGTGTAGGAAGTTGGCTCTGTATGTGCTATTTCAAAGTAAGGAATAGCATGCACAGAGTCCAAGGGTTCCCCTTAGAGGTAAGATAGTGGCAAAAAGAGATAATACTAATGCTCTATTTTGTGGTAGTGTGGTCGAGCAGTAGGCTTATCCAAGGAGTAGTGTTAAGCATTTGTTGTACATACACATAGACAATAAATGAGGTACACACACTCAGAGACAAATCCAGCCAATAGGTTTTGTATAGAAAAATATCTTTTCTTAGTTTATTTTAAGAACCACAGGTTCAAATTCTACATGTAATATCTCATTCGAAAGGTATTGCAGGTAAGTACTTTAGGAACTTCAAATAATCAAAATTGCATGTATACTTTTCAAGTTATTCACAAATAGCTGTTTTAAAAGTGGACACTTAGTGCAATTTTCACAGTTCCTAGGGGAGGTAAGTATTTGTTAGGTTAACCAGGTAAGTAAGACACTTACAGGGCTTAGTTCTTGGTCCAAGGTAGCCCACCGTTGGGGGTTCAGAGCAACCCCAAAGTCACCACACCAGCAGCTCAGGGCCGGTCAGGTGCAGAGTTCAAAGCGGTGCCCAAAACACATAGGCTAGAATGGAGAGAAGGGGGTGCCCCGGTTCCGGTCTGCTTACAGGTAAGTACCCGCGTCTTCGGAGGGCAGACCAGGGGGGTTTTGTAGGGCACCGGAGGGGACACAAGCCCACACAGAAATTTCACCCTCAGCAGCGCGGGGGCGGCCGGGTGCAGTGTAGGAACAGGCGTCGGGTTCGCAATGTTAGTCTATGAGAGATCTCGGGATCTCTTCAGCGCTGCAGGCAGGCAAGGGGGGGATTCCTCGGGGAAACCTCCACTTGGGTAAGGGAGAGGGACTCCTGGGGGTCACTTCTCCAGTGAAAGTCCGGTCCTTCAGGTCCTGGGGGCTGCGGGTGCAGGGTCTCTCCCAGGCGTCGGGACTTTAGGTTCAAAGAGTCGCGGTCAGGGGAAGCCTCGGGATTCCCTCTGCAGGCGGCGCTGTGGGGGCTCAGGGGGGACAGGTCTTGGTACTCACAGTATCAGAGTAGTCCTGGGGTCCCTCCTGAGGTGTTGGATCGCCACCAGCCGAGTCGGGGTCGCCGGGTGCAGTGTTGCAAGTCTCACGCTTCTTGCGGGGAGCTTGCAGGGTTCTTTAAAGCTGCTGGAAACAAAGTTGCAGCTTTTCTTGGAGCAGGTCCGCTGTCCTCGGGAGTTTCTTGTCTTTTCGAAGCAGGGGCAGTCCTCAGAGGATGTCGAGGTCGCTGGTCCCTTTGGAAGGCGTCGCTGGAGCAGGATCTTTGGAAGGCAGGAGACAGGCCGGTGAGTTTCTGGAGCCAAGGCAGTTGTCGTGTTCTGGTCTTCCGCTGCAGGGGTTTTCAGCTGGGCAGTCCTTCTTCTTGTAGTTGCAGGAATCTAATTTTCTAGGGTTCAGGGTAGCCCTTAAATACTAAATTTAAGGGCGTGTTTAGGTCTGGGGGGTTAGTAGCCAATGGCTACTAGCCCTGAGGGTGGGTACACCCTCTTTGTGCCTCCTCCCAAGGGGAGGGGGTCACAATCCTAGCCCTATTGGGGGAATCCTCCATCTGCAAGATGGAGGATTTCTAAAAGTCAGAGTCACCTCAGCTCAGGACACCTTAGGGGCTGTCCTGACTGGCCAGTGACTCCTCCTTGTTTTTCTCATTATTTTCTCCGGCCTTGCCGCCAAAAGTGGGGCCTGGCCGGAGGGGGCGGGCAACTCCACTAGCTGGAGTGTCCTGCTGGGTTGGCACAAAGGAGGTGAGCCTTTGAGGCTCACCGCCAGGTGTGACAATTCCTGCCTGGGGGAGGTGTTAGCATCTCCACCCAGTGCAGGCTTTGTTACTGGCCTCAGAGTGACAAAGGCACTCTCCCCATGGGGCCAGCAACATGTCTCGGTTCGTGGCAGGCTGCTAAAACTAGTCAGCCTACACAGATAGTCGGTTAAGTTTCAGGGGGCACCTCTAAGGTGCCCTCTGTGGTGTATTTTACAATAAAATGTACACTGGCATCAGTGTGCATTTATTGTGCTGAGAAGTTTGATACCAAACTTCCCAGTTTTCAGTGTAGCCATTATGGTGCTGTGGAGTTCGTGTTTGACAGACTCCCAGACCATATACTCTTATGGCTACCCTGCACTTACAATGTCTAAGGTTTTGTTTAGACACTGTAGGGGTACCATGCTCATGCACTGGTACCCTCACCTATGGTATAGTGCACCCTGCCTTAGGGCTGTAAGGCCTGCTAGAGGGGTGTCTTACCTATACTGCATAGGCAGTGAGAGGCTGGCATGGCACCCTGAGGGGAGTGCCATGTCGACTTACTCGTTTTGTCCTCACTAGCACACACAAGCTGGTAAGCAGTGTGTCTGTGCTGAGTGAGAGGTCTCCAGGGTGGCATAAGACATGCTGCAGCCCTTAGAGACCTTCCTTGGCATCAGGGCCCTTGGTACTAGAAGTACCAGTTACAAGGGACTTATCTGGATGTCAGGGTCTGCCAATTGTGGATACAAAAGTACAGGTTAGGGAAAGAACACTGGTGCTGGGGCCTGGTTAGCAGGCCTCAGCACACTTTCAATTGTAAACATAGCATCAGCAAAGGCAAAAAGTCAGGGGGCAACCATGCCAAGGAGGCATTTCCTTACACAACCCCCCCCCAAACGAAAGAGGATGAGACTAACCTTTCCCAAGAGAGTCTTCATTTTCTAAGTGGAAGAACCTGGAAAGGCCATCTGCATTGGCATGGGCAGTCCCAGGTCTGTGTTCCACTATAAAGTCCATTCCCTGTAGGGAGATGGACCACCTCAACAGTTTAGGATTTTCACCTTTCATTTGCATCAGCCATTTGAGAGGTCTGTGGTCAGTTTGAACTAGGAAATGAGTCCCAAAGAGGTATGGTCTCAGCTTCTTCAGGGACCAAACCACAGCAAAGGCCTCCCTCTCAATGGCACTCCAACGCTGCTCCCTGGGGAGTAACCTCCTGCTAATGAAAGCAACAGGCTGGTCAAGGCCATCATCATTGGTTTGGGACAAAACTGCCCCTATCCCATGTTCAGAGGCATCAGTCTGCACAATGAACTGCTTAGAATAATCTGGAGCTTTGAGAACTGGTGCTGAGCACATTGCCTGTTTCAGGGTGTCAAAGGCCTGTTGGCATTCCACAGTCCAGTTCACTTTCTTGGGCATTTTCTTGGAGGTGAGTTCAGTGAGGGCTGTCACAATGGATCCATATCCCTTCACAAACCTCCTGTAATACCCAGTCAAGCCAAGGAATGCCCTGACTTGAGTCTGGGTTTTTGGAGCTACCCAGTCCAGAATAGTCTGGATCTTGGGTTGGAGTGGCTGAACTTGGCCTCCACCTACAAGGTGTCCCAAGTAAACCACAGTTCCCTGCCCTATCTGGCATTTGGATGCCTTGATAGAGAGGCCTGCAGATTGCAGAGCCTTCAAAACCTTCCTCAGGTGGACCAGGTGATCCTGCCAGGTGGAGCTAAAGACAGCAATATCATCAAGATAAGCTGTGCTAAAGGACTCCAAGCCAGCAAGGACTTGATTCACCAACCTTTGGAAGGTGGCAGGGGCATTCTTTAAACCAAAGGGCATAACAGTAAACTGATAATGCCCATCAGGTGTGGAGAATGCTGTTTTCTCTTTTGCTCCAGGTGCCATTTTTATTTGCCAGTACCCTGCTGTCAAGTCAAAGGTACTTAGGAATTTGGCAGCACCTAATTTTTCTATGAGCTCATCAGCTCTTGGAATTGGATGAGCATCTGTCTTGGTGACAGAATTGAGCCCTCTGTAGTCCACACAAAACCTCATCTCTTTCTTTCCATCTTTGGTGTGAGGTTTGGGGACTAAGACCACTGGGCTAGCCCAGGGGCTGTCAGAGCGCTCAATTACTCCCAATTCCAGCATCTTGTGGACTTCCACCTTGATGCTTTCCTTAACATGGTCAGATTGTCTAAAGATTTTGTTCTTGACAGGCATGCTGTCTCCTGTGTCCACATCATGGGTACACAGGTGTGTCTGACCAGGGGTTAAGGAGAAGAGTTCAGGAAACTGTTGTAGGACTCTCCTACAATCAGTTTGCTGTTGGCCAGAGAGGGTGTCTGAGTAGATCACTCCATCTACGGTGCCATCTTTTGGGTCTGATGACAGAAGATCAGGGAGAGGTTCACTCTCTGCCTCCTGATCCTCATCTGTTACCATCAACAGATTGACATCAGCCCTGTCGTGGAAGAGCTTAAGGCGGTTCACATGGATCACCCTCTTGGGGCTCCTGCTTGTGCCCAGGTCCACCAGGTAGGTGACCTGACTCTTCCTTTCTAGTACTGGGTAAGGGCCACTCCATTTGTCCTGGAGTGCCCTGGGAGCCACAGGCTCCAGGACCCAGACTTTCTGCCCTGGTTGGAACTCAACCAGTGCAGCCTTTTGGTCATACCAAAACTTCTGGAGCTGTTGGCTGGCCTCAAGGTTTTTGGTTGCCTTTTCCATGTACTCTGCCATTCTAGAGCGAAGGCCAAGTACATAGTCCACTATGTCCTGTTTAGGCTCATGGAGAGGTCTCTCCCAGCCTTCTTTAACAAGGGCAAGTGGTCCCCTTACAGGATGACCAAACAGAAGTTCAAAGGGTGAGAATCCTACTCCCTTCTGTGGCACCTCTCTGTAAGCGAAAAGCAGACATGGCAAGAGGACATCCCATCTCCTTTTGAGCTTTTCTGGGAGCCCCATGATCATGACTTTTAATGTCTTGTTGAATCTCTCAACCAAGCCATTAGTTTGTGGATGGTATGGTGTAGTGAATTTATAAGTCACTCCACACTCATTCCACATGTGCTTTAGGTATGCTGACATGAAGTTGGTACCTCTGTCAGACACCACCTCCTTAGGGAAACCCACTCTGGTAAAGATACCAATGAGGGCCTTGGCTACTGCAGGGGCAGTAGTCGACCTAAGGGGAATAGCTTCAGGATACCTGGTAGCATGATCCACTACTACCAGGATATACATATTTCCTGAGGCTGTGGGAGGTTCCAGTGGACCAACTATGTCCACACCCACTCTTTCAAAGGGAACCCCCACCACTGGAAGTGGAATGAGGGGGGCCTTTGGATGCCCACCTGTCTTACCACTGGCTTGACAGGTGGGGCAGGAGAGGCAAAACTCCTTAACCATGTTGGACATATTGGGCCAGTAGAAGTGGTTGACTAACCTCTCCCACGTCTTGGTTTGTCCCAAATGTCCAGCAAGGGGAATGTCATGGGCCAATGTTAGGATGAACTTCCTGAACAGCTGAGGCACTACCACTCTCCTAGTGGCACCAGGTTTGGGGTCTCTGGCCTCAGTGTACAGGAGCCCATCTTCCCAATAGACCCTATGCGTTCTATTTTTCTTGCCTTTGGACTCTTCAGCAGCTTGCTGCCTAAGGCCTTCAAGAGAGGGACAGGTTTCTTGTCCCTTACACAGCTCCTCCCTTGAGGGTCCCCCTGGGCCTAAGAGCTCAACCTGATAAGGTTCAAGCTCCAAAGGCTCAGTTCCCTCAGAGGGCAGAACTTCTTCCTGAGAAGAGAGGTTCCCTTTCTTTTGCTGTGTTGCAGTTGGTTTCCCAACTGACTTTCCTTTCCTCTTGGTAGGCTGGGCCATTCTTCCAGACTCCAGCTCTACTTGTTCACCCTGTGCCTTGCATTGTGCTCTTGTTTTCACACACACCAGTTCAGGGATACCCAGCATTGCTGCATGGGTTTTTAGTTCTACCTCAGCCCATGCTGAGGACTCCAGGTCATTTCCAAGCAGACAGTCCACTGGGATATTTGAGGAGACCACCACCTGTTTCAGGCCATTGACCCCTCCCCATTCTAAAGTAACCATTGCCATGGGATGTACTTTTCTCTGATTGTCAGCGTTGGTGACTGTGTAAGTTTTTCCAGTCAGGTATTGGCCAGGGGAAACCAGTTTCTCTGTCACCATGGTGACACTGGCACCTGTATCCCTCAGGCCCTCTATTCTAGTCCCATTAATTAAGAGTTGCTGTCTGTATTTTTGCATGTTAGGCGGCCAGACAGCTAGTGTGGCTAAATCCACCCCACCCTCAGAAACTAGAGTAGCTTCAGTGTGGACCCTGATTTGCTCTGGGCACACTGTTGATCCCACTTGGAGACTAGCCATACCAGTGTTACCTGGATGGGAGTTTGGAGTGGAACCTTTCTTGGGACAGGCCTTGTCTCCAGTTTGGTGTCCATGCTGTTTACAGCTATGACACCAGGCCTTTTTGGGATCAAAGTTTTTACCCTTGTACCCATTGTTTTGTGAAGAGGCTCTGGGCCCACCCTCCTGTGCAGGTTTTTGGGGGCCTGTAGAAGACTCTTTACTATTTTTAGTTTTGGTTGTCTCATCACCCTTCCCCTGGGGAGTCTTTGTGACCCCTTTCTTTTGGTCACCCCCTGTTGAAGTCTTGGACACCCTTGTCTTGACCCAATGGTCCGCCTTCTTTCCCAATTCTTGGGGAGAAATTGGTCCTAGGTCTACCAGATGCTGATGCAGTTTATCATTGAAACAATTACTTAACAGGTGTTCTTTCACAAATAAATTGTACAGCCCATCATAATTACTTACACCACTGCCTTGAATCCAACCATCTAGTGTTTTCACTGAGTAGTCAACAAAGTCAACCCAGGTCTGGCTCGAGGATTTTTGAGCCCCCCTGAACCTAATCCTGTACTCCTCAGTGGAGAATCCAAAGCCCTCAATCAGGGTACCCTTCATGAGGTCATAAGATTCTGCATCTTTTCCAGAGAGTGTGAGGAGTCTATCCCTACACTTTCCAGTGAACATTTCCCAAAGGAGAGCACCCCAGTGAGATCTGTTCACTTTTCTGGTTACACAAGCCCTCTCAAAAGCTGTGAACCATTTGGTGATGTCATCACCATCTTCATATTTTGTCACAATCCCTTTGGGGATTTTTAACATGTCAGGAGAATCTCTGACCCTATTTATATTGCTGCCACCATTGATGGGTCCTAGGCCCATCTCTTGTCTTTCCCTTTCTATGGCTAGGAGCTGTCTCTCTAAAGCCAATCTTTTGGCCATCCTGGCTAACAGGAGGTCGTCTTCACTGAGAGCATTCTCAGTGATTTCAGAAATGTGGGACCCTCCTGTGAGGGACTCACTATTTCTGACTAACACAGTTGGAGACAGGACTTGAGGGGTCCTGTTCTCCCTATTTAGGACTGGAGGAGGGACATTGGCCTCCAAGTCACTAATTTCTTCCTCTGTGATGTCATCATCAGAGGGGTTGGCTTTTTCAAACTCTGCCAACAGCTCCTGGAGCTGAATTTTGGTAGGTCTGGAGCCAATGGTTATTTTTTTGATATTACAGAGAGACCTTAGCTCCCTCATCTTAAGATGGAGGTAAGGTGTGGTGTCGAGTTCCACCACCTGCATCTCTGTATCAGACATTATTCTGCTACGAGTTGGAATACTTTTTAAAGAATCTAAAACTGTTTCTAGAATCTAATTTCAAACTTTTAACAAACTTTTAAACTCTAAAAGACAATGCTAAACAGGGACTTAACACACAAGGCCCTAGCAGGACTTTTTAAGAATTTAGAAAAATTTCAAATTGCAAAAATCAATTTCTAATGACAATTTTGGAATTTGTCGTGTGATCAGGTATTGGCTGAGTAGTCCAGCAAATGCAAAGTCTTGTACCCCACCGCTGATCCACCAATGTAGGAAGTTGGCTCTGTATGTGCTATTTCAAAGTAAGGAATAGCATGCACAGAGTCCAAGGGTTCCCCTTAGAGGTAAGATAGTGGCAAAAAGAGATAATACTAATGCTCTATTTTGTGGTAGTGTGGTCGAGCAGTAGGCTTATCCAAGGAGTAGTGTTAAGCATTTGTTGTACATACACATAGACAATAAATGAGGTACACACACTCAGAGACAAATCCAGCCAATAGGTTTTGTATAGAAAAATATCTTTTCTTAGTTTATTTTAAGAACCACAGGTTCAAATTCTACATGTAATATCTCATTCGAAAGGTATTGCAGGTAAGTACTTTAGGAACTTCAAATCATCAAAATTGCATGTATACTTTTCAAGTTATTCACAAATAGCTGTTTTAAAAGTGGACACAGTGCAATTTTCACAGTTCCTAGGGGAGGTAAGTATTTGTTAGGTTAACCAGGTAAGTAAGACACTTACAGGGCTTAGTTCTTGGTCCAAGGTAGCCCACCGTTGGGGGTTCAGAGCAACCCCAAAGTCACCACACCAGCAGCTCAGGGCCGGTCAGGTGCAGAGTTCAAAGCGGTGCCCAAAACACATAGGCTAGAATGGAGAGAAGGGGGTGCCCCGGTTCCGGTCTGCTTACAGGTAAGTACCCGCGTCTTCGGAGGGCAGACCAGGGGGGTTTTGTAGGGCACCGGAGGGGACACAAGCCCACACAGAAATTTCACCCTCAGCAGCGCGGGGGCGGCCGGGTGCAGTGTAGGAACAGGCGTCGGGTTCGCAATGTTAGTCTATGAGAGATCTCGGGATCTCTTCAGCGCTGCAGGCAGGCAAGGGGGGGATTCCTCGGGGAAACCTCCACTTGGGTAAGGGAGAGGGACTCCTGGGGGTCACTTCTCCAGTGAAAGTCCGGTCCTTCAGGTCCTGGGGGCTGCGGGTGCAGGGTCTCTCCCAGGCGTCGGGACTTTAGGTTCAAAGAGTCGCGGTCAGGGGAAGCCTCGGGATTCCCTCTGCAGGCGGCGTTGTGGGGGCTCAGGGGGGACAGGTCTTGGTACTCACAGTATCAGAGTAGTCCTGGGGTCCCTCCTGAGGTGTTGGATCGCCACCAGCCGAGTCGGGGTCGCCGGGTGCAGTGTTGCAAGTCTCACGCTTCTTGCGGGGAGCTTGCAGGGTTCTTTAAAGCTGCTGGAAACAAAGTTGCAGCTTTTCTTGGAGCAGGTCCGCTGTCCTCGGGAGTTTCTTGTCTTTTCGAAGCAGGGGCAGTCCTCAGAGGATGTCGAGGTCGCTGGTCCCTATGGAAGGCGTCGCTGGAGCAGGATCTTTGGAAGGCAGGAGACAGGCCGGTGAGTTTCTGGAGCCAAGGCAGTTGTCGTCTTCTGGTCTTCCGCTGCAGGGGTTTTCAGCTGGGCAGTCCTTCTTCTTGTAGTTGCAGGAATCTAATTTTCTAGGGTTCAGGGTAGCCCTTAAATACTAAATTTAAGGGCGTGTTTAGGTCTGGGGGGTTAGTAGCCAATGGCTACTAGCCCTGAGGGTGGGTACACCCTCTTTGTGCCTCCTCCCAAGGGGAGGGGGTCACAATCCTAGCCCTATTGGGGGAATCCTCCATCTGCAAGATGGAGGATTTCTAAAAGTCAGAGTCACCTCAGCTCAGGACACCTTAGGGGCTGTCCTGACTGGCCAGTGACTCCTCCTTGTTTTTCTCATTATTTTCTCCGGCCTTGCTGCCAAAAGTGGGGCCTGGCCGGAGGGGGCGGGCAACTCCACTAGCTGGAGTGTCCTGCTGGGTTGGCACAAAGGAGGTGAGCCTTTGAGGCTCACCGCCAGGTGTGACAATTCCTGCCTGGGGGAGGTGTTAGCATCTCCACCCAGTGCAGGCTTTGTTACTGGCCTCAGAGTGACAAAGGCACTCTCCCCATGGGGCCAGCAACATGTCTCGGTTCGTGGCAGGCTGCTAAAACTAGTCAGCCTACACAGATAGTCGGTTAAGTTTCAGGGGGCACCTCTAAGGTGCCCTCTGTGGTGTATTTTACAATAAAATGTACACTGGCATCAGTGTGCATTTATTGTGCTGAGAAGTTTGATACCAAACTTCCCAGTTTTCAGTGTAGCCATTATGGTGCTGTGGAGTTCGTGTTTGACAGACTCCCAGACCATATACTCTTATGGCTACCCTGCACTTACAATGTCTAAGGTTTTGTTTAGACACTGTAGGGGTACCATGCTCATGCACTGGTACCCTCACCTATGGTATAGTGCACCCTGCCTTAGGGCTGTAAGGCCTGCTAGAGGGGTGTCTTACCTATACTGCATAGGCAGTGAGAGGCTGGCATGGCACCCTGAGGGGAGTGCCATGTCGACTTACTTGTTTTGTCCTCACTAGCACACACAAGCTGGTAAGCAGTGTGTCTGTGCTGAGTGAGAGGTCTCCAGGGTGGCATAAGACATGCTGCAGCCCTTAGAGACCTTCCTTGGCATCAGGGCCCTTGGTACTAGAAGTACCAGTTACAAGGGACTTATCTGGATGTCAGGGTCTGCCAATTGTGGATACAAAAGTACAGGTTAGGGAAAGAACACTGGTGCTGGGGCCTGGTTAGCAGGCCTCAGCACACTTTCAATTGTAAACATAGCATCAGCAAAGGCAAAAAGTCAGGGGGCAACCATGCCAAGGAGGCATTTCCTTACAGGTGGTAATTCTGGGGAAACTAAAATTAAAAAAACAGGACTTTTCTTGGCAAGGCAAAAGCAGGTTTACTATTGCAGCAGGGGGAGTAGCTATACCCACAGCTGGTCTCAAATGGCTGCTCACAGACAGCTGCTTATATAGTTACATAAACAATGTTTTTTTTACAAAACTTCAAATAATAGATTACTCAATTACATATTTGTTTGCTCTACACATTCTTCATTGTAGTTCTAACAATGCTAAACAAACCATTTATTTGCTTCTTTCATATGCATTTGTATGAGTGTGTTTTATTGCTCTGCTCCCAAGGCTTCTTATCAAATTCTGTGTACACCTGGCTAACTTTATCTCCTGCTTACACTCTTTCAGTCACATTTTCAATTTACTAAGAACAAAGAATACATGCTTGTGTGCTGTGACCATAAATTCCTCTAAGCTTGCAAACACAGGTTTTCCTTTAACTAAGACCTTTCTGATCATGCACTCTGTTTTCCACTGAACTATTCACCTGCTTGCATCATCATGGAACTTAGGCCTGCACTGTTCTATATCCATGTATAACCATGTATAACTCTGTAACACTCTCTACTAATGTCTGCGATGGTGCAACTTCTTCACATTTTGTTTTCTCTCTAACACTCATTTGCAGTGTAGGGAAGTTCCCCTTCTTGGCATGGTTACCACCCCACTTTTGCTTGATATTGATGCTAACTTGACTGAGTGTGTGCTAGGATCCTGGCCACAGCACCAGTGTTCTTTCCCTAAACTGTACCATTATTTCCACAATTGTCACACCCCTGCCACACAGCTAAGTCTCTTGTAAAAAGCACCAGTGGTACTTAGGTGGGCCCCTAATGGTTGCAGCATGTATTGATCCATTCTAAGGGACCACTCACCAAACACATGCACACTGCCATTACAGATTGCATGTGTTGGTTGGGAGAAAAAGGTAAAGTTGACATGGCATCCCTTTCACGGTGCCATGCCCACAAACCACTGCCTCTAGCAGACCTTACAGCCCTAAGGCAGGGTGCACTATACCACAGGTGAGGGCATAGATACATGAGCAATATGCCCCTACAGTGTCTAAGTACATTCTTAGATATTGTAAGTGCAGTGTGGCCATATTAAATACATGACCTAGGAGTTTGTGGTTGTGAAATCCACAGCTCCATGATGGCCTCACTGAAGACTGGGAAGTTTAGAATCAAACTTCTCAGCCCAAAAACCCACACTGATGCCTGTGTTGGATTTATTGTAAAATGCACACAGGGGGCATCTTATATAAGCCCCCTGTTTTTTTCCCAACCCTCTAATGTAGGGCTGAATGATCTGTGCCAGCCTGCCACTGACAGACAAGTTTCTGATGCCATGGGGTGAGAGCCTTTGTGCTCTCTGGGGTCAGGAACAAAGCGTGCTCTGGGTGGAGGTGCTTCAAACCTTCCCCTTCCAGGAACTGCAACACCTGGTGGTGAGCCTCAAAGGCTCAAGCCTCCAGTTACAGTGTCCCAAGGCACTCCAGCTAAAGGAGATGCCTGCCCCCCCAAGACCAAGCCCCACTTTTGGCAGCAGGTTCGGTGGGAAAATTAGGTAAAACAAGGAGGATTGGCCACTGCAGCTGGGACCACCCCTAAGTCATTTGATTCTAGTAATAAAGTAACAAAATATATTTTTCCTATATAAAACATTGATCTGGAGTTAGTCATTGAGTGTGTGCCTCACTTATTGACTGTGTGTGTACAACAAATGCTTTGCACTGCCCTCTGATAAGCCTAAGTGCTCGACCACACTACCACAGATTAATGCATTAGTGTTATTTACTTTAGCCTCATGGGAACGCCTAGACACTGCGCACACTAAACCTCATTTTGGTATAGTATATACAGAGCCAGCTTCCTAAAGGCAGTAGATATGGTTCAGAGATACACAGCACAGCTTAGTTTAGAGTGGGTTTGGGCTACTTGGGTTGAATATTTGTTGGTTGCTGGAGGAACTGTCAAATATGATAGACATTGAGGGTCTGGGTAGCTGGACTGGAATTTGCTTGACCCTAGATTTAGTGAGCGATTGATTGGAGTACAGAATAGGAAGGGGTTCTGAGGCACTTCACTGAACAATGTCTTGACTTCCCTTTTTAAAACTAATAAAAAGCTTGTTGCAAAAAAAAACCTATGTACGGGTACCCTTAGCATACGGATGATTAGTTCTTATAGTGCTTCACGCTGTCATTCCTAATTACTGTAAATATGTTTGCAGTCACAGTTGTGTATACACAATCTTAGAATCGGAATGTGCATATTGGCGTGTCCTCCCCGAGCCCAGTAGCATGCACAAGAACACACCACACACAGAGCTCATAGGTAAAATCTTTACTCATCAGCGTACAACATTTAACTGAACTCTCAGTATCCCAAAAACCACTAAGGCCACCCCTTTACACCTCCCAGACCGATTACATAATTTCCTTCATACGTTAACCCCTAGTCCCTGGGTCTTAACACCTACAGTACTAAGACACTGCCTCTCCCCACTTGTTAAATAAAAAGACATAAACAAAAGAAATGAACAAATAGCAGCATCACATTTCTTCGATCAGCCGTCTAGGTGCTTGTACAGTTTGGTCAGACCGCTTGGAACGAAGTAGTTGAGCTGTACCCTGGATGAACCGCAGGGGTACAGGATCTAGGTGGTCATTACAACCCTGGCGGTCCAAGACCGCCAGGGCTGTTTTGATGGAAGCACCGCCAACAGGCTGGCGGTGCTTTCAAGGTCATTACGACTGCGGCGGTTGTGCCGCGGTAGCACCGCCGGGGCCGGCGGTTTCCCGCCACATTTGCCCCGGCGGTGATAATCTGCCAGGGCAGCGCTGCTTGCAGCGCTGCCCAGGGGATTACGAGTCCCCGACCGTCAGCTTTTTCCTGGCGGGAAAAGGCTGGCGGTACGGGGAGTCGCAGGGCCTGACAGGGCCCTGTGCAGCTTTTCACTGTCTGCATAGCAGACAGTGAAAAGTGCGACGGGTGCAACTGCACCCATCGCACGGCCACAACACCGCCGGCTCCATTTGGAGCCGGCTCCTGTGTTGCGGCCGAGATCCCCGCTGGGCTGGCGGGCGGAAACCAGGTTTCCACCCGCCGGCCCAGCGGGGATCTCAAAATGACCGCGGCGGGAGTGCGGCTGCATTGGCGGCCGCCCGGCGGTCAGATCTTGGTGGGCGGCTTCATAATGAGGGCCCTAATGTTCAATCAGAGTCTTCAGGTAGAGCAGTTTCCGCTGAAATTGTAGGGAATGATGATCTACAAGACAGATACCTCAACTGGCATGAGTTCCTTGTGATGGATTTGCTGGGACAATGCGCTTTTATCTATGCCCCTTTCTTGTCACAACTTTTAAAGAACCAACATCAAACGGAGGACCTGTATTTCGCTTTCTTGTTTGTTCGATTCTAATCAAGATACCCTCTCCCAAACATCAGAGTGGCAGGACTGTCACCTGTATTGGAATAAGGGGCTGGCATGATGCCTGACTCAGATCAAATCCCTCTATCGATATACATAGAATCACCCAATTCAGGAACCTCATTAATCGTTCCATGACACAGTTGACTTGAGGCCACAAAAGTGTGCTTTTCTGAAGTTTGATGTTAAGACCAGCTAGAAACTCCTTTAACTCCTTGCTATTGAACAGTGAACCATTGTCAGATGTGAAAATGTCCAGTATCGGCCATCCTGCAAAGACATTGTCGTGGTTTGTAGATGACGTCTTCTACCAGAGAAAACCGAGAATGCTCATCATTGATCACTATAAGGTGATGTCCATTGGCCAGGGGCCCAAAGAAATCATCAGCAATTCTTTCTCACACATGCTCAGGGAGATAGGACATTGTCAGAGGATGCTGGGTCATCTTGAGAGAAAGGCAGTTGCATTAGTGGCACTCCTTTAGTTCTCTCTCCACTTTGTCATCCAAGCGAGGGAACCACATGCAATCCCTCAATGCCCTCTTGGTGTCCACAATGCCACTATGGCTTTCATGGGCGAGTTCAATAACTTGCTGTCTCACACTTGCAGGTATGACAATCCAGAATCCTCTGAGCACAATCCCTTCTTTAGTGACAGGCACTTCATCTTGGACATTAGAATGTTTTTTAAATTCAACATCATCATGTAAAGGTTGAACACCACATCTCCTGGAGTGGGCTGCAATAGTCTTTAAGGGCACACATGTCCTTATCAGCATTGGTAGTGAGAGAGCGTAGCTTATATAATCTATACTAACATGAAATGTTTTATGAATTAATGTGTGATAATGCCGTATAGAAACAAATGTAGTAATTTTGCTTAAACACGCACTTGAAAATGTGACCACGGGGAGTGGCCACCAATATATACGTGGACTAATAATGATGACTAAAATGTTTATGAAATATTATATTGAATAGGTTCTATACTAATTATTAATCATTGTGTTATTGAATTTGTGCTGAAATCCTTGTAGGCCTTAAGTTAGCATGAGCCGAAGCTTAGCTGCTTGGCTCTCATATTAAATGTATTTTTCCTATCTTGCAGTGTGCTGACTCGCAAAAGGACCTGACCTCTTGTTTTCTTCAAACTAGAAGCCGAATGTAACCATGCTAGATCCGTTCTCATGCATTCTTCATTGCTTGTAGGGTGATATTAAAACAAAATGCAACAGTGTAGATTAATGTAATGTACAATGTCATTCAAACCGGTGAAGACAATGGAGCTACTGACCAAAAGATGTGCAAAGAATTACAGAAAGATGAAATCATACCGGACGTGCCACCTCTGAAGACACTGAACAGGAGAACCAATGAGAGACGTGTAAAATAATATGGGGTGAAAGATAAATGACCTAATGTATTTTTTGATAGGTTAAAGATAGTGGGGTATAAAAATCGTCCAATAGAATTTTGGGGGAATGTACAATGAGAAAGGGATAAAAACCCATGACAAGGGGAGCCATTTAGGTGGGTTAGGGAATGCTATTGATTTTATCCAGAAACTTTGTCACTCTGTTTGGTGACTTATTGATTCGTTTAGAACCATCCTTGTCCTTAGATTGTCCATATTACACTTTACCTCCTTATGAGAGAAGTGCCCCTTTTTGCCCCGGAGCTGAGTTCTGACTGATGGCGATTTGACTAATGTCCTGAAGACGAAGACTGAACCTGTGCGCTGACCTAAACCTTGGAGGGTAATTATGACAATGCATTTGTAATTTGTCTGTTTGCTTTTCCTTTCTAGGTACCAACTGCTTACTTTTGACAGAGACCATAGATAGATGTTTTCCAAATTGGTGTTCTAATTTTTTTTGCATGAAGCCCAACATGCCAATGCTAATTAGTGGTTAGGACAGGTGCTCACTAAACTGACCACATCTATGCTTTGTTGAACCGACGCATTATTGACACTCTGCTAAAGCGATCTATGTTCACGCCGTGTTATGTTCTGATGTTTGTGATCCTCGCCTTAATGAAATCTTATCAAAGTTGCCATATCGTGACTATGCTATTATGTTTCTTGGTTTTGAGACTAACGCATCTGCTTTTAGAATTGTAAACAATAGGGAATAAAACTCATAAAATTCTACTAAACTGGTGTGGTTATTCATGACTGCAAGGTCATGGTAGTAGTTTTGAATTGATTAATGACTCTGAAATGTATTGTTGTGATAAATATTGATGACATTATTAACGTATTGATTGACATATTGATTAGCTATCTTGTCCTAAGGTGTCTCTCAGCTGGGTCAAAAGATTCATTGGCCTAAAATGAGTCCTGATGTGTAATAAATTATCATAAAGGGACGCGTAAACAGTAGCAACAATGATCTGCTCAATGGACAGAGCTGCAGGCAATGCTGGACTTTACAATGAAGTTGATGTACTCCTCTGTAGTTTTCGATGTTGAACTATGCCACTGTAGGGGTACTAATTGGCAGGGGTTTGATTTTTGCCTGGCATGTGCACAAATGTGTAGTCGTACTCTTGTAGATGCAACCCCCACATCTCGATGCAAGGGGGCATCTTGGCTTTTGGACTGCCAAAAATAGTGAGAAATGCCTGGTGGTCAGTGTGACAATCATAAAACCCTAAACACACAAATTTACTATTGAGCACCTTTGCACAAATACCCATCAATTCACATATATCAACTTTTAATATACATTCTTTATTCACAAACATATATTCATCCATATAGCCATCCAACAAATTCAACATTCACCCAAACATAAATAATGTGCCTACGTGCCTCTCACTCTCCTAAGTGCCCACCAACTAACCCACCAACCTAACATCCACTCCTTCATCCAGTCACATAGTGATACAGCTTTTTAGCCCCTACTTACACCAATCCACACAACCATACTGAAGCATGGATATCTGCTATACCTGTTATATATAGCAGACCTGTTTTGCTGATGTAGTGCTAAAACAATTCTGTCACGAAGAAAAACTTTGCTGTTATCATGCTGTACTTGTTCATGAGAGAGAAGCTTGTACTGCTGAAGCCCATTTGCACCTGTTCTGAGAAGGAGAAGCTTGCACTTCCGCTGCTGTGCTGTACCTATTTTGTGATGATTGGTTGCTAAAACCGCAAGTATTGTGCTATTCCTTTTCTGTAAGAGAGTGAAGCTTGCACCCGTGCTGCTGTGTTGTACTTGCTCTGTGACGGAGGAAAAATTGTAGTTATGCCCAGCTTTACCTGTTATATAAGGAATGCTTACACCGCTGATGGGGTGTTATACCTATTATGTGAGGTAGGAAAACTTGCAACTGCCCTTCTATTGCCTCAGAAGCATTAGGTACACATCTATGGTGTGCCTGCCTAATGGTGCCTAAGGTATGTATGTGGATATGGATTCTAAGCAGGTGATCTTGACTGTGAGCTCCAGTGCATGTCCCTATCTTCTTTGAAGATCCACTGTCTGAACTCATGAACTACTACAAAGCCAGCTCTTTCTGCCCTCTCCAAGCGAGGTCTGCTCATGATAGACCTGTGCTGGTGCCAGTCCATGGCTCCTTGGCATCCTCTCTGCAGTACAGAGGAATTAGACTGGAACAGACCAAGAAGCACAGACTATCATACTGTAGCCCTGTGATGGCTAACTAACTTTTCAAATAACTCAAAACTAAAGTTCCTAACTCTATCCTTTATCCTGGCCAGCAGTCCAGCCTGGCATATTTTAGTAGGGCACACCACTTTACTTGTTGGAAAATCTCAGACTGTCACCCCCCCTAATATTATTGACTTTGCTACGCCCCTAGGCCAGTGGCGTAATGAAACTTGAGTGGGCCCCCCTGCAAAGTACATAGAGGGGCCCCTCTCCAAACTCACTCAGGATCTCTGAGGTCAGGGCAGTGTGCTGAGGGTCCAGTGGAGCTCAGGTGCCATCCTGCACCGCAGGGGCTGCAGGAGCCTTTGTTACACCACTGCCTTGGGCTCAGTCCACATCAGTCATTGGCTCTCTTGCCTTGTGAATTATAGCAGTTTTGTATCATATGTGCACATTCCTATAAAAATTAGGGGCAGATTTACGAAAAGTGGCACTGCACCCCGTGCACCGCCACTTTTCTTGCGCCCCTTAGTGACCCACCCCCACTCTGTCTGTGCCGTATTTAAAATATGGCGCACCATGGCGAAGGGTAGGGGGAAACAGCATCAAAAGAATTTACGCTAGTGATGTACTGATCAGGGTTAGCAACAAAATGTAGGCGCTAACACTGAACAGTACACAAGGGCCGATTGTAACCAGTGCTGTGCCCCCTTTTAACACCTGCTCTGAGCAGGCATTAAAAGTAGCCGAAAAAAATGACGCAGTGGAATTTCTTAGATTCCACTGCATTATTTTTGTGGTCCCCCTAACAAGGGAATGCCCCTTTTGAATGCATTATGCATGGCACATGCATAATGTGGTTCAGATGTAACAAAGTGGCGCAATGCATTCATTGCACCACTTTGTAAATATGGCGCAGCGATTTTTGAAGCCTTACATCACATTAGCATAAAAAATGACACTAATGTGGCATTAGAGCTTCATAAATCTGGGCCCTTAATGTGTTTCAGAGTCAGGGCTAGTTGGCCAGTGCTTTAGTTTTCAGTTATCTCTTTTTATATTTACGCTTTCATTTCTAGGCTTCTTTTCTATTTTATTCTATTTATTTTAATTTTTGTTGAGGACTATACAGTGCTCTACACAGTGCTAAAAGGTTGATTGTTTGCTGCTCATTTCACTTTTAGTGTGCCACATTCCAAAGGACCACATTCTCTAAACCAGGTGACAATTATGTTCTTCTGTTGCCCATAGTGCATCATTGTTTTACCATTCCAAGATGGCCAACTCATTGGTTTGAAATGTGAAGGCCATTGACGTCTCTGTAGACAGATGAACAAATAAATGAGTGCAAAGATGAATGACTGAGTACATATATGATGAGTTTCTGAGTGCCCAGACCAATCAGTGATACATACGTCACTTTCATTCATATGCCAGACCTATTGACATTGCCAATGCTTGTTCAAAAATATCTTTGGCATTTGAGGTGAAATGCCGGTATCTAACAGAAGTGTTCGATAGACTGGGCGTTTGGTAGCTCTAATGGTAATCAGTTAACTTGTCTTTGTACCATCCCTTTGGTTTAAATGTTAAGCATGTTATTGAAATTTGTGCCGCTTGGCAAGGATTAGTAATTATTTTCTTATGGTTTTATGTAAGTGCGTAAAGATTATATTATTTCAAGCCTCCCTGGAGGACATGTTCTACCCTTGGTAAAATTATCAAAATAATGAATGCAATAGCATGAGCTAGGGGTTACTTAGATGCTGGACCAGACTGGAAGCCAAAAGTAGCCCTGGCATAAATGCTCAAACCAACCCCACTCCCTTTGTCTCTTCATGTTATCTCTTTCTGCCTATTCATCCATTCTCTTGCTCTCCTTTTCTGCCCACTTTCTTCTCCCTCTGGTTGCTTTCTCCCTTCCACCCCCCTTCCTCTCTCTCTTGAAATGTCCCTTTGTCTGCCGCAATTACTCTCAGTGGAAAGACCCAGAGCAACATGGGAGGCCCTATACATTCAAAAATGGCCTGCAAGGGCCCCAGTCCACCAGAGATATGCCAGGTGGAATAAAAAGCCTTCCTGGACCCTGCATGGAGAATTAAGAACGCTGAATGGAAATCTTTGAATTAATCTTAACCACATTTAATTACACTGGATGCATTTACTTTAATCAATTTGTAGATCATCTGTTCATTATGGACACTAATCAGTTATCTCCTCACCCCAGAAATAATAGCTTAGACTTCTTAGAAATTGTATTATTAGTTTTAGTGGATGCTAGTCCTAGACAAGCAATGATGGTATTATTTTTGTTAGATCAAGCAAAGGTTTCAGCACTTTAAACCTGAACTCAACCCTGGGTTGCTAAGGAACAGAGCAACCTGGCTAATTAAGAGAATGTGTTAAGCATTTAAAATATCAAAACAGTGAAGGAGTCAAAACAACAACATAATAAAAATCCCACTTCAGTTTTTAGAATAAAGAGAATATTTCATTAAACAAAATGAGACCAGAATGACAAAAACCCAATAAGGGGAACTGAAGATATGATTTTTTAAAGTCTATAAAAATAGAGCCAGCCGACTGGTTGCACTAACCTGGCACAAGGGTAAAGTTTGAGGCCAACTGCAATGGAGTGCAGGTTCGATACAAAGACTAGGTTAGCCCTGGTCAAAGAATTACTATTTCAAATTTTCTGAGAAAGTAGCGTCTTAAGTGAGTTCATCAACAATGATTTGATGAGAGCTCTAGGGCCCTGATTTATACTTGTTGTGCAAAACTGCACCAATGCAGTTTTGCCCCAAAAAGTTTAGCACCGGCTTGCACCATTTCTGTGCACCAGCCTGGCACTATATTTATGGAATAGTGCAAGCCGGTGCAATGGGTAGGCTAGTGTAAAAAATATATGACGTTAGCCGGGTGGAGCTGGCGGTATGGAAGAGTGGGGTTTTGCACCAAAAAATGATGTTAGGCAGGTTAGAGTAAAAAAAAATTACTCTAGCCTGCCTAGAGACATTTTCTGACGCAAAACCATCCATACCACATGACTCCTGTCTTAGAAAAGACAGGAGTCATGCCCACCACCACAATGGCCAGCACAGGGGACCAGGGTCCCCTGGGCATGGCCATTGCACCCAGTGCCATGTAGGTGGGCCCATTTCAGGCCCCCCAATGGCACTTAAAAGAAATACATATATATATATATATATATATACTGACCTGTACTTACCTATACATACCTGGGATGGGGTCCCCCATCCTCTGCTATCCCTCTGGTGTGGGTGGGGGTGTCCCTGGGGCCTGGGGAGGGCACCTGTGGTCTCATTACATGGTGTTCCACCATGGAAGTAGGCCCACAGGTCCCCTAACTCCTGCCCTGACCCAGGCTTTAATAAATGGTGTAAAGCAAGCTTTGCAACTTTTTTTGCCCCCTCCTCCCCTGTGCGTAATTATTGCATGGGAGGATAAATAATGCGCTAGGGCCTTAGAGTCATTTTTTGCCCGAAAACGACTACCTTGCATCTCATCTCCAATATTTTGGAGCTAGACATGTCTAGCGCCAATATATAAATAGGGAGTTAAGTTTGCGCTGGATTTGCGTAAAAAAATGATGCAAATCCGGCGCCAACAGAGTATAAGTATGCCCCCAGGTCTTGGAAGTGTTGACTAAGGACGACAAGTTGACAAAGGACAAGGTCTCAGTGAAGCCGGTGGCAATGGTGCAAAAAAATCTCTGAGTGGGAACATTTCAGAGTTCGCACCCAGGAAGTCATCAACGTTCATCAGATGCTGCCCGGATTGTGTCCAGTGAAGCTTTCTATCTTCGGGCTTAGACTCTTTTCTGGTAATCGGATTTCCTCAGCGAGGCAAGGGTTCAGGCTCTAGCTGAAGGAGATTTTATGTCGTCAGAGGACAGTCAGCGTCTAACTCACTGAATCAGATTTGCTGCTGCAGAGAGAAATGTTAGCAGTCAGGCCCACTGGCAAAGCACCCAGTTTGAAGTCCCAGATGGTTAGGTTTAGGCTGGTGGAGAAGTATGCTCAGACACAAGCCAAGGATTCCAGGACTTCAGAAACAGCGACATGCGGACAGGATACACTCCTACATAAGCCACCAATAGTGTCCAGTAAAGGTCCAGTTGAAACTGGTCAGTTGGGCTCTTGTGGGAAAGTGGGCTTCTTGTTGCGTTTGTGTCCCTGTGGATTAACAGGAGGTAAACAAAATGACCTTAACGTTCAATTCTTTGTCCTGGGTACAAGAGGGAGCAGGTCCAAATGTCAGGTCTCAACAGCAGGTATGGTCCTTCCTATGTGTTTCACAGGTTTAGTAGTTTCTGCAGCAGCCACCCAAGGGTGCCACTATTGTTACTCACACTAGCCTGTGGGAAGGGGTGATTCCTGGCCCTTTCCTAACCAATTGGGAAAAATGTCCCTGGGGTAAAACTGCCTACTTTTGCAGCAGTCTTCTTGTGTGCTCTACTGCAAACAATACCACAATGCCCCTCACTACCTAAAACCAAAATGGCAGAGATTTTCATACCCTATTCAGACCTCCTGTGCCTACCCTAGAGATATTGCCAGGAAACTGAACAACCATTCCTCTGAGGTTAAACAAAACCAGTTCTGGGGCAGCTCCTCTCCTAGTGGACCTGGTGTTGGACTAGCTAGCATGGCAAAGGAAAGAGGCAGGTCTAGATGTTAGCTACATCTGCCTGTGACAGGATAGGTCTCTTTGATGATAATAAAGTTCATGGGCACTGCCCAGTTGGTCATCTTTTCAGAGGAACAGAACACCTTCCTACACCTAAGGTCTTTCTCTCAGCTCTGGTAGCAAGTTCACTCATCATCAATGAGCTAGTCAGCTCCTGAGTGACAGTTCGACGCTCATGCAAAAGGGTTTCTTGAGGCTTTAGGCAGGCAAACGATATAAGTACATTTTGTAAAATATCTAATAAAAGTCCGACTTTACAAATTAATTTGATTTGAAATAAGTATTTTAAAAAGTCCAAGAATTAACTTTTTAGCTTGTTCCTGAGGTACTGGGTTTTTCAGAACCGGTACTGATCCGGTAACCCAGTGGTGCCAGGGTACACCCAAAGACCTCGGGTACTTTCCTGATTCAGACCACAGAAACTCAGAGTCTTCTAGGTGAAGTCAAAGATCGAATTTATTGGCTGCAACCAAGTAACAAGTGTCCTAGAAGTACAACAGCACGGTTTGTATGTTCTCAGGAGACTGTGTGTCAATGCAAAGTCAGGTTTCCTTATATACAGTTTTTTAAGCTTCAGGCAAACATTCTTGACATTTTGGTTGGTCATTCACATGTTTTCACTACAAAGGAAAAAACAGTGTCATGATGAAACCTCATATTTCATGTCATCCAACCCATAATAAATTACCCGGCAAGGCCTAGATTTTTACATCAGATAAGTGTGGACCCCCAATAAAAACGGGCACCTCCCCCTCGTAAAGTAAGAAGAAGAAAAGAGCAGGTGCAGGTGTGAGCAAGATTAGGCAGGGTGTGTGAGCGATAATAAGGGTTTTATGGCATGGTGTGCCTTGATGCTATCTGATTCGGCCACTGGGAGAGGGACTGACCAAACAGGTTTGGCCTGAGGCAATGGTTACAGCTTGCCCAGGTCAGAGAAAAGTCAATCAAGGTGTACGTGTCCTTGGAATCAAATCTGACTGTATTATAAGCCTATGTGAGGGCAACTTTTAAAAATGGCTGCCGTGTATAAAATGGGAGCCACGAGTGCAGGACGAAAATGGCGATCTCGAGGTGAAAACGCTGCTGGAATTGAGCGAAAATGCTCATGCTTAGTGTACTAGTCATTATCGGTCTTTTGATACTAAAATCGTACTGCTGTGGCAAAGTAAATTACATTGGTCCAGAATTTTTAGAACCACATTCCGAGGTGGAAATAGCACTATTTAATTTTAATATTAATTCACAGTGCTTTCCTAAGGAACCCTGCTGCGATTAAAATAGCTTTTGGGGGCTTATCACTGTGAGGACAAGTTTTACATTAAGCGTTTACTTGTCCTACTTTTAAATACCATTCATCACGCTTCATTGGGCACTAATGTCGCCCTGGAGTAACTTATTAATATTTAAAAGGAGGCTCTTGACATGCCAAAAGGGGTTATTTTGAAAGGTTAAATTTACAATTTTAAAACTGCTCAGACAGGTTACAGTAGTAGAACTGCAATCATGTTTTGCCCTGTCCCTCTATTGGTGGCCCAATGTGTGCTGCAGTGACATTTAACTTAAAGACCCTCAGTACTCTCTGTACCATATACCTATAAGTTAAATAGGACAATTAGATGTACACTAGTTCATCATCTTTTCTCTTTTGTTTAAGAAGAATTTTAGGGATCACAGCTCATACACTGGGCACAGGGTAGCAGTGTTTGACTTGCAGAGTTATAAAAAAGCGAACAAATCTAGTAAAAACTGGAGATGACCACACAAAAAGGGTAATTTTCCTCCATAGCCCCCAAGTTAAAAAGATAGGGAACAACAGCCATTCCCTTAGCAGTCCTTCTTTTGACTTTCAGCACAGAGGATGTGGAAAAGCCTTGGTGGGATCAGTTCCAGACTCAAATCCTCATGTCAAGTCCAATCTTTGTGAACAGTTTGACCATCTCAACAGTTTTAGACCTTCCCTCAAATTCTGCCAGCGACAGTACTGCTACTCTGTCAAGCTCAGCTCCAGCCACTAACCTGGCCACTAACCTGGTCAATGAGAACCCTTCTGATCTGCAAACCCCACATGGGAAACCTAACTCTAGCCTGCAAAAGAGGCAACCCAGCAGGTAAATAGCATTATCATCTTGGCCAAAAAGGTGATGTGGCTCATTTTGCCTTCCAGGTCAGGCTTCTGCCTCCAAATGAGGCCCAGTGCCCCCCCAAAGCCAAGTAACCAGCAAAGGCTATATTTTACTATCAGGAACCAGGCCCCAAGCCAACCACTGAAAGGTGGAAGTTTCAATCTGGTGCCTGGTGTAGGCCTCACGTCCAACTTAGGGGCTAGTAAGGAGTTACCCACTTGATGCTGAGATCCTCCTGGCCTCTTAGGTTTTGCACAGTGGGGTTACAACCTCAGGTTGCAGACATTCTCCTTCCACTCTCACTCCTTCTTTCTGAGGGTCTGTACCAAGAGAATGCTACCTGAAACTCCAGGACCTCTAGGGTGGACCCACAGTCCTCCTCAAGGGTGACCCACTTTGGGGGTATCTTGGGGAAGTCTGTCTTGCCCAGGGTCCCTGTCTCCTGTTGATGTGATAGTGCAGACAGAACCTCCAGGTCAGCAGAGGCCTCACCATTTTGAGCTTCGGGGTACTCTCCTATCAGAGAGATAACCCCTGATTCTTTGGTCCTCACACTATAGGTGGCCTCCTTCTCCTCCACATATCCTCTTTGCTTCTCCAGAACCTATGTACCTTTTGCTAAACCAGAAATCTAGGGTAAGGGGGTGCACTGAATGACACCCTGTTTATCTTTTTTCTTGCTTGTGGGAGCTCAATTCCACAGCTGTAGTCTAGGGTAGGCTAGGACCGACAACTAACCTTCTCTGGGCAAGTGTCCCTCTCCCATTTTATGAATTTACATAGGCCACAGGGAGGGCAGAGTCCTGCCTGTGGGCATTGCTTACGCCACAAACCTCTCCTCGCAGAATCTGTTCTGGGGAAGTCAACTTTTCCAACATTATGATCTGGCTGGTATCTGCATCCCTCACAGCAGTGACAGGGACCTCACACACTGTGATTCTGTGGAAGTTATTCCTACCCCCTTTAGGGATCACCATCTTACCTGCTGGGTCCACTTCCGCCTCAGTGGAATCCTACCCCAAGGTTATATTAGTCACTCCTCTGGAGTGCCCACCAGTGTTGACCTTTTTATTGGGAAATGAGGCCTCCCCTTTCTGTGCCCTGGCTGCTGGCAGCCAAATCGCGTACCTTTCTCAAAGGGTTTCTTTCCCCCTGGGTTCCCAGTCTCCTTGTCAGGAGAGGGTTGGGACTCTTTCCCCTTATCCGAAGTTTCTGGACCGAAGGAATTTTCTTCTAGAAGGTTGCTGCTTCCCTCATTCCCTTGAGTGGGTTTGGCCTCTTAGATCATTTGGGCACCCTAATATGTACATACACAAGAGCTACTCTTCCAAGCTTTCTAGCGTCAGTCACCTTGGAACCCACTAGAAGCTGGTGTAACTCTGAAGAACACTTACTATAGATGTGCTCTGACATAACCAAATAGTGTAACCCATCAAAAGTTTCAACCGTGTTGCCCTTCATCCAGACATATTATGCTTTTATTGAGACGCCACTATTGCACAGTGAGCACGAGAGCACATCTGGACATATATGTCGCACTTAACGAGACTCGCGTAGGCAGCAAACATGAAGTGTTAACTGCATACAATCTTTTGTTGTGAACATTGGCTTAATTCCTGGGAGACACGCACACACACACAAACACACATACTCACCAAACTTAAATTGGATGCTTTTACAATTCTAAGTTTTCAGCAGGGCCAGATCCAAAATACTTTAGTTCCATTTCACAGCAGCTCTAGTCTCAACTTTCCACTTAAATTCAGTGTGCCCATGGGAACGGTGCCTTAGCACGTTGGGGGTCCACAGTAACCAAAGAAACCTCTTACAACTGAGCAGCAATGGCTGCTCTTCCTCTGTTAGTGGTTTGTTGTGACAACTAGGCTTCCCTCCTGAGTTTCTTATTAAGACTGCACCATCGAGAAAGGAGCACCAGTGTGGTAACAGTGTGTTGAAATATCCACAGCTGATGCAGGGGTTATGAATTGAGTTAGTTAATGTACATAAACGATTGTACAGAGAGACATGGAACTGCCTCCAGACTCAATCCACGTTGAGAATTTAAATATTATTCAATAAAATATGGACCATTTAGACATAAGCGTTAGGTTATAACAGGGCACCTGCCAAAAACGGACTCCTCTGCCTCATTTAACATGGCAGCAGGAGACTTGTACTGCTTTGGGAAGGCCTTCTGATGCTATGTCAGACAGACATATTTTCCTGGACTTGGTCAAACCTGGATAAATGGAAGCCAATAATAACCATTTAAACTATTTTTTGTTTTCCTACTACAGTCTAATTGTATGATTACTCTTTTTTTGTCGTTTTGTCTTTAGTAATAACTTTATTTGGTTGTTTCCAACTATAAAGTGCATCATTACATTTTAAACAAAGACGCATTTTACCCACCATATAATGCTATATTTGATCACAAACAGCTTAAAAATCACAACTATGTCGAGAGCAGTTGCCTTCAACCCTAAAGTTTATTATTCAAAGATAAATAAGGTCACAGTCACTTTTTGTAGCATTCTGTAAAGTGCATTCGCAGAACCCCTAAACAAACTTGACCTTACCATTTAAAATCGTTCACGGGAGCACCTTAAAACATGATTATTTAAAATTAAATATTAATTAGGAGCTTAAAGAGACATGTTATCTATGGATATAATAAATCACCACTACCTTCTTTTAATTGCTTGACTTCCTTCTAATTTAGTATTATTAATAGCTTGAACATGCCAGTGTAGTGTATTGTCTTAGGTGTACTTAAGGTACTTTTTGAACAAGACTATTTATAGTAGTAGCAACTTTTGCTCCTCTGCATGCCAAAGGGATTAACGTACCTGACAGCCAAGTAATAATGGCTTGCCTACAAGTGCGTATATTCAACTCCCTGAAGATTGGTTTAAAAAATTGCTTCCTTTAGGCAGTAACTCTTGGACATGTGCACATTAAATGACAGATGGACTCCGTATAAGCGACAATTTGTTTCTGTCTTCTCACCCTTGCACGCTGGAGCAAGGCCTTTGGACTCAAATATGCCAAAGCATGAAACGCTGTTTAGAGACATGATAGAAGTGCATGGCAATATATGCTTGAGGTTTCCAGTTGGTGTAGGTATCCAACACAGTTCAGGTGTGCCGTTGTTTTGATTGGATGTTTTTTATCTCAAATTAGTAACATTTTTTGAAGAAAGATTGCTGCTCCTGATAAATGCTGCGTGCCCCATCTTACTCGCCCACGCCTCCTGTAGACCTAGTTCTTTCAAACCTTCCTCAAGAGAGGCACCCTACGTGTTAGCTTGCTTTCCCGCCATCTGGGCCTTTATCTCCATCCAACAGATATTAATCAAAGTTCTTCTTTCTGCACCATGGAGACGTCAACATAATTTCACAAAAGCATTTAGTTGTTGGAATTTTTGATGTTGGAGGCCAAATTCCAAACAAACCTGTGCTGGGGAGGTTTCTTTTGGAAGGCAAAAGACTGCCTTGTAGGCCTTTGCTTGAAGCTGATTTAAAGTAGCAGTTTCTATGTAGTGCCAGAGTTCAAAGCCATATGTCAGAGAGGCTAAAAATTGGGCCACCATTGGTTTTAATATATGACCATAAAATTACTATAAAATGAGCTTAGAAGCGCATACTAAAGATTGAGCTTTCCCATAAAGTGAGGGGCAATGGTAAACAAACAACAAGTTGTGGCTCACGATAACTCCCAGGTATTTATATGAATAAGCAGATTCATTTATAAACCACCTGTGTGCTTTATATTTGAAGTCCACCGCTGCACAACTTTTGTTTTCTTCAAGTTCAGCTGTAACCCATTCTGCTCAATATAACTTGCCAGAGCATTGATCAATCTTTGAAGGCCGATGAGAGTTTGACTTAGTATTACTATGTTATCACCATATTGCAGGAACATTATCTTCTCCTTCGCTAATACAGGAGGGTGGCTATCTTCAGCAGGTAAGTGTTTATACAAATCGGCTAGATACAGATTAAAAAGGTACGGGGCCAAAAAGTATCCTTGTTTTACGCGATGTTTTGTACAAATTTTTGATGTGAGTCTACTGCCATCCCCTATTTTCATCTGGGCCCACATATTACTGTATAGGCTAATAACTGGCATGCCTCATACTTCCAATTTCCTCCATAGACAGCATGCGGCACACGGTCAAAAGCCAATTTAAGATCAATAAAACAGGTAAACAACCTTGATTTTTTCCTCCTGGCATTTTCCGTCAATAAGCCAAAGGTTACCAAGGTTGTAATTGTTCCCATGCCAGCCTTAAATCCTGTTTGGGTTTTTGGAATAAGACATTTCTTCTCCACCCAGGCTGAGCGCTCCTCTAAGATGCAAGATGCGTACATATTGGCTTCCACATCAGTTAAGGCTACTGGACTAAAATTGCTTGGCTTGGTATGATTCCCATTTTTATATATTGGATGGAAGGTACTCCCCTTCCAAGACATTGGAACACTGTTACAAGTATTCATGGAGTTAAAGAGCGGAGCTAAGTATGCTGCCCAGAAAGCTGCATTGTGCTTGAACAAAGCATTAGGTAAACCAATAGGTCCCAGTGCTCCTTCTGTTTTCTGTTTTTTATTATTCCCACTAGCTTTTTTGTGTCTGTCAAGGTCTCTCAGGTTGCTAATTATTGTTTATTTCGATTCTCCTGTATCTGTTGATTTCCAGATCACTGATTATCCCTCTATTCCTATACCTGGTATGCATATCTCTCACCTCTGTCTGAATTATATCCGTCAGTCTCACTGAATCTGCAAATTCCTGCACATTTGAGTTGCCCTGAATCTGTGGGTAGCCAGTTTCTCCAGTAAACACTCTATTACCATGCAAAGCATACATGTCTCTGATGTATCCCAACCATATCTCCTCTGCGATCCCTGCATTTTGATGACATCCTTGACGCCTCATAATGCCATTTATTATGCCCCACAAAAATCTGCTGTTAGCTTACTTACCAGACCAAAGCAACTTTGTCCACAACTCCTCATTGTATTTATTTTTTGCCTGTTTTTAATTATTTTTTTATTCTTTCCTTATGGATATCAAATGAATTATGTCTATTTTATTGCCCTTCTTTACCTCTTTTGTCAGCCTTCTTGTCTCTCTAGCTATTTTACATTTACTCTTGCGTAGTTCCCTGTTGGACCAGGGCTCACTTCCTTTCATTACCTCATTACATGTTTCCCCAATCCTCCTATTTTGAACCTGTTTTGCTGGACTGAAGATACTGTTTCACATTGTTTCCCCCATATACAATTACATACTTATAGCCATATCCATTATCTGAACTACATTATCACATTGCCATTTTAATCTTTTTAGCTTGTCCGTCACTGGTCTGTTGGTAAGGTCGGCTGAATTACAGGTTGTTGCCAACATTAAGCTAATACTTAGAACTTGGGGAAAGTGGTCACTTTCGTGTCATGGGTGAATTTTGAAGGTTTTCAACAGGATAAATGCACCATTCCTTATGAGTGTATAGTCCATCGTTGGACAGTGTTTTCTGCTTACATATGTTATTGTTGCTGGAAAATCTTCGCTTGACTTGCCATTCAGGAATGTAAGATCTTTAGCTCCTAATTGTTTTTTGCTTTCTCAGGATGAACATATATATTTATTATTAGTAGGCCAACTGGTGCTTTATTTTCCACTCCATATTGTAATCTAGTAATTTCGATCCAATTCACATCTGAATCAATTGTCTCCAATGACCACCTATACTTTGTTAAAATATAGGTGGACATGCCCCCCTGTACTCAGATGTCTATAATTTGAGGTCCTTTCTGATGGAATATGCAGCTCTTGAAAGCCTACTATAGGTTTTGCAACTGTGTGGGCCATGTTTCTTGTAATAAAATTAGATCAAATTTACCAAGAAAGGATATTGTCTCATTGTCATGCGCCATTACTCCAAAGCCATGTACATTCCATGAACAAATATTAACCTATACATTTTTCCCTATTAGGTCTGATGAAGTTATGAACATACCATTATCTTTTTGCCATGTAACAGTATCAGGAACAGCATGAGTTCAACATTTTTGGTATCCAAGCACAGTCCTGCCTTAGGATTTTGCTGGCACTGTCTACAACCCACATTTGCAGAAGAGAAGGATGCTTTTGCTAGCGGTTCAGGTGAAAAACATCCTGCATTCCACAGTACAGATGTGGGGTTTATTTTGGTATTAGCTGGAAACATGGATGACCCAGATCTCTTTAATAAGGGGTACAGAT